>NC_091432.1:120992927-121303622 GCF_964237555.1 Oryctolagus cuniculus
TCTGTCTCTCTCTCTCTCACTGTCCACTCTGCCTCTCAAAAAAAAAAGAAAAAAAAAGAAAAAAGAAAAAAAACTTTTTTTCTTCTCTTTCATAGAGGCTACTGCTTGACTTCTCTTTTGATTATTTCAATTCAGTTATTATATTTTTCACTCCAAGATTTCTATGTGGTTCTTATACTTTTCTATCTCTTCATTTAAGTTTTCACTTTGTTCATGCATTGTTCTGAGTTCATTAAACATTTTCTTTTTTTTTCTTTTCTTTTTTTTTAACTTTTATTTAATGAATATAAATTTCCAAAGTACGGCTTATGGATTACAATGGCTCCCCCCCCCCATAACATCCCTCCCACCTGCAACCCTCCCCTCTCCCACTCCCTCTCCCCTTCCATTCACATCAAGATTCATTTTCGATTCTCTTTATATACAGAAGATCAGTTTAGCATACATTAAGTAAAGATTTCAATAGTTTGCTCCCACATAGAAACATAAAGTCAAAAATAATAGATGATTTTTTAAATGATGATAAAATCAGATCAGACCTATTGTCATGTTTAATCCCAGTGAGAGTCAAGTTGGGAGTTGATAATTTCTTCTTCTTCTTCTTTTTTTTTTTTTTTTTTTTTTTTTTTACGGAAGATCAGTTTAGTATACATTAAGTAAAGCTTTCAACAGTTTGCACCCCCATAAAAACACAAAGTGAAATATACTGTTTGAGTACTCGTTATAGCATTAAGTCTCATTAAACATTTTCATCATGGATGTGTTGAATTTTCCAACAGGTAATTCAAATTCCTGGGTTTCATTATGGTTGGTTTCTGGGTTTCTATTTTATTCCTTAGTTTGGACCATATTTTCCTGCTTCTTAAATTTCCCTGTTGCTTGTATTGGTTGCTATACTAAACACTTCTCTCCCGGTCTTCAAGGACTTGTCTTCTACAGGGGAAGATGCTTAGCCATTGGCTGGCCAGGAATTCTGTGGGCCTCTCAGATCTTCACGCTGCTCTAAAGCACTATGTTTGCCCTCAATGGCCCCCACAAGTCTGGTGTGTACAAGGGTCCATCTTCACTCTGAGACAGGTGAGATAGAAACCAGTCCAGCTGTTTCCATCCTCCTGGAGCTCAGGTTTTTTGCTTGCTCGCTTTCTGAGTCAAGGGAGGAGCTGTCAGGAGTGCCTGCAGGTTGATTCACAGCGCTGTCTGTGTTCTCTGTAACTCAGGGCTTCAGTATCTGCTGGGTCCTATCAGTGCTCTGAAATAGGTGAACCAACAGCCAGGCTCAGAGAAGTCGCAACATAGATGCATGGGCCAACTCTGCGCCTTCCAATAGACAAGATGGAGACTGTGTTTGTTGCCTGCTCACTGTAGGCTGAGCATCAGCTGATACTACTTCAGACCACCAGCTCTGTTGCCTGTAGCCACCAGGGATCTTGCATATGCCAAGTCATGCCAGTTAAGAGCAAAGCACATTGAAAAAGTTGGATAGTCAAAGTTTCATCACAGTGATGCTAGCCATGTTGCCCTGAATATAATCAAGCACTGTTATAAGCACATATTATGAATTTGATTTCAGTCTAGGAGTCAACTTCAGGTGCAGCATATCAGACTCACTGTGCTATTGAAAATATTTTATAAACATTATTTAACCAAAAAATGAGGTTCAGAACATTCTTGGGGAAATGGAAAAGGTCGTCTACATAATCCTATTTTCTTAGCATTACAAAATGAAAAAGAGAAAGGAAAAGGCAGATAATCCAACAGCATCAGTGAGGGCATCTGACAAAGCTGGTAAGTCAAGACAGCATTCTGTAGTTTCATATTCTCCTCAAATAATTCTTCTGCTGCATTCGAAGGACAGCCTATTTCATATGCACAGGGCGAGCTGGGAAACTGCAATGATTAATACTAAACGAACTGTGTCCTACAGCCGCCTTGCTCACAGGGAAGCAAAGGAAGAATGTTGGTTCCTGCTAGACAATCAGAGGGAACAGTGACTGTAAAATTAGTGTCAGAGTGGGCCCTGGCACCATTAAAATTTAGAACAAGGCAAGGCAGACTGTGTCATTTTCCCAGTCATGAGCTCTCAGTTTGAGCTGATCAATTCTATACAAAAAAAGAGAGTGTCACAAAGTTAAGCCCAAAATTCAGCTCTTAGTGCAATTTTCTCTTACTAAATTTAATGCTGGGTATATTGTGATCGGGAACAAATTTACATTTGCTTTGTCCATTAAATGGAAAGGTGAAGTCGCCTCTGTGGCCAGAGTTATGAACTCACAATACAATCAAGGGCTTTAGAGTTCTCAGCCATCTAGCCTGTGCTGCCTTTGGCACTTGAATATTTTCCCTTGACTTCTTTATTTCTAGTTTAAAAAGGAAAGTTTTTTTTTTTTTTAAATCACTTGAACTTTCAGATCAACTTTCCGGACATCAAAAGAGATTTAACAATTAAAATTTCCATTATAATTAAAATTAGGAACTCATAGTAAGTTATTTTTCATTGAAATAACAGAACTAATTTGGAAGGAGTAATTAACATTACGACAGTTCTATTTTTATTGCTTTTTTGAAATTTTCGATAGACACGTAAATCTTATAAAACAGGGCTTCAATACGTTTGTGGAAAACTGGAATTCAAACATAAACTTATTTTGGTGGACAAAATTTTGAAATCTATGCAGAGTTTTTTCATAATATGCATTTCCATGAGATTTTTGTAGACCCCTCAGACACATGGACTTCAATTTTTTTGCACCAAAATAACTTATCTTTCACTTACATTTCTGGTGAAACTTTTGAAGTATATATACAGGGTAAATAATGTAAACAGAATTAATACCAAATGACTTACTATTTAGTAAAACATAGAATTAAACTAATACTTTTGAATCCCCATAGCTCTTGGTTCCCAAACTCCTTGCTTCCTCCTTTAGAGATTACTACTTACCTGAAATTTGATTTATTATTCCCATGCTTGTGCATATATATATATATATATACACATATATGTGTGTGTGCATGTGTATGTGTATTTATCTATATATATCCCTCATTAGGAAATTGCTTGGCAGAATGATTTTAAATGGTGTATTTTGTGGAATTACGTTTAATGATAAGGACTTGCTTTCTTGACTCAGCTGAATCTGGCTGCAAGTTATCCATGTTGATGCACATAGCTATAAGCTCGTCACTTTCTTTGGTGTATAGTATTACACTAGAAAAAAATCTTCAGTTTATCTAATCTCTTGTTGATGAGCCTTTGTCATATTTACAGGCTTTTGCTAATACAATCATTGACATATCCTGAATGTAGTCTATAAGTCTCTTCACTGTCCCTTCGACTTTATTTTCTTAGGTTTACCCACTTGTTGCTCTTCCCAAGCTGTCACATCATCTGAATTTCTGAATAGGCAGTTCCCCAAAGCCCTTGTCCAATTGGTCTTTCTTTGGAGCTGCTATCTATTCCACTCAAGAGTTGTTTTTTGTTTTGTTTTGTTTTTTTTGTTTTTTTGTTTTTTGTTTTTTTGTTTTTTTTTTTTTTTTTTTCCAGGCAGAGTTAGACAGTGAGAAAGAGAGAGAGAGACAGAGAGAAAGGTCTTCCTTCCATTGGTTCACCCCCCAAATGGCTGCTACGGGCCAGCATGCTGTGTCGATCTGAAGCCAGGAGCCAGGTGCTTCCTCCTGGTCTCCCATGCAGGTGCAGGGCCCAAGGACTTGGGCCATCCTCCACTGTACTCCCAGGCCACAGCAGAGAGCTGGACTGGAATAGGAGCAACCAGGACAGAATCCAGCACCCCAACCGGAACTAGAACCCTGGGGTTCCGGCACTGCAGGTGGAGGATTAGCCAAGTGAACCGCAGCACCGGCCCACTCAAGAGTTATTGAGTCTGACCACCTAAATTCTCTTTGGACCCCAAGCTGAGCCCTATTTTAGTGTTTTCTGTAATCCAAGTGATGGCTGCCTTCAAAAGGTAAGCTTCTCAACAAGAGAAGATACATATTTCATCTCTGCACTGTTAAGAGTCAAGATGTGAAGAACAAGGTGATTATATAACATTTCTGACTGCATGTTCCATCATAGTTGTTGAACAACTTAGCCTCTTGGTATATAATTTAGCCTCTCAGTGGTACACAACTCATGTATTCCTTTGCCCATAAATAAGTGATTTGCAATCAAAAGCCCATGGAACACTTATCCTACCTGTTCTTCCTTTTTTCATTAAAAAATATTGCCATCAGAATTAAAGAGATTATAACACTGTTTTCCATAATATACATGGTCAGTTCAGACAAGCACAAAAATACTTCCTGGATGAGAATCAAAGCAGTCAGGGATATCCAGGTCATGCTCTGGTAGTCATTGTTTTCAATGTATTCATAATTGAGTGTGCTCCTTCAAGAAGGATGCCTTCACATGGAACTGGCTTTTGTTTACTGACATGCTATTCACAAGAAATTTTGATAATTTCTTCTTGTTAGAAGTTTCAAGTTGTATAAACACAGTATACAGAAGAAAATAGCAATTATTTGTTTCTTTTTAAAAAAAATTTAAATATTTGAAAGGCAGAATGAGAGAAAGAGCAGGAGGAGAAGCAGAGAGAACGAGATCTTCCATCCATTTATTCACTTCCCAAGTGACAGGGGCCCAAGCACTTGGTCATGTTAATATGACTCTGAAATTTTTAATGAAAAATTTCATAAAAATGCACACAGCTATTTTTTAATGAAAATAGAAATGTAAAATGAAGTTAAGAACAGACTTATGTCAATGTTTAGATCATGTCTTACTAACTTTATTGATGGGGGTAGACCAAGGCAAACACCCTGTGTCATAGGAGAATTGAAATATATTTTGATCTAATACAATCCAGATAGTAACCAAAGCAGTGGAAAATGTCCTCACGTGTAAGCCTTCAAATTCAGGATATAAAACTGCACTATTGGGCCAAAAACTACCAGAGCACAAATACCATGTGATATGTGCTTTGAGTAATTGAGGAAGAAGCTTCATGCCTGCTGTCATCAATGGATCTCTTTGTCATACGTTCAAAGACGAGAACTCTCAGTTGACAGCATACCAGGGAGTAGGGTGGAAATACAGTGAAGAAGTGTAACTTGCATTTTGGAATGCTTCACGGTTTGAGGTAGCTGCATATTTCACATGATACAAAAATCACAATAAGCATTTGATTCTCTTTTTTAGAAGACTTGATATTGGTAACATAAATTGTTAGACCCATTCCAAACAAAATGGGCTAAGTATCAAAAATGTTTTGTGAGATTATATAAGCCCTTCTCTTCCAGATCTGAAAGCAGCTTTGTATTAGCATGTAAGAGGCTACTAGAAGGAAGCCTAACTAGAAGGAAACTAATACCTCCCATTCTGCCCCACCTTAATATCCTGGAAACTGAATGGATATTTCACCTTTCAATAATCAGTAAAGAGAAAACATAAAAATAGTGTAAGACGTAGCAAAACATATTTCAATACAAAGGGTAAATAGTGCACAGCCCAGAAAACCTAAAAGATCACATCTTATAAAAAATGGTTTCTAAAAGAAATAATATCAATGAAAAAAAAAAGAAAACCGGAATTTCTATTTGAAGTGTGTAGAAAAATATATTCTGACATTTATGGAATGTGAAAGGAAAGTACAGTAAGAGAATACACTAGTACAGAATTAGAACTTCAAAGAAATTGACGGATGAAATAAAAGACTACAAAAGAAATTTTAGGAATAGTATGGATATACTTAGGACAATCAGATCAGACATGCAAAAGACAAACTGACTTTGATTCTCTCTTGCAATGCTGAGTAAAAGGACAAAGAAATGAAAACAATGGTAGAAAATTGTAAATATAGAGGTGAGAAAGAGGAGATGCAATTTAAAGATTAAAAGTGTTGATGAGAAAAGAAAACCAAAGAGAATGAGAAGATAGCCAATAATCAAAGAAGATACAAAAAGAATTCACCAATGGAAGAAAAAAAAAGTCTGGAGGGACTGCTCTGTTTATCCAAAGTCAGTAAAAGAAACTTATGTAGCTCTTTTTGGCTTTCTTTTTAAATTTTAGTGACAATACATTTAAAGCTTTTATGAAATAGCACTAACAAAACTACAAAAAGCAAAACCAATCATGCTAACTTTACACTTCTCATTTTATTAAGATTCCTTAAGATACGTGTCAATCTCCAAAGATTTTAAAGGTAACATGGTCGATAATGTAGGACGTGTATACCCAGCCAAACTCTCTTTGGTGTGCAGAGATAATAAATAGGCACAGAATATTTATCTCCTTTAACTGGGAAAGATTCATTTAGTATAAAATCTTAAGCACAAATGGCTATTTAGCATTTAATTACAAAATGAAATAGAGAATCAAAGTCTCTTTGAATAAAAAGTATGGTAAAAATGATGATAAATTCAATGAATCTAATTTTTTAAAAAGACTTATTTATTATTTATTTGAAAGGCAGAGTTACACTGAGAGGGAGGGGGGAAGATATAGAAAGAGAGCAAGAGTGAAAGCAAGAGCAAGAGAGAGAGAGAGAGAGAGAGAGATCTTCTGTCCACTGGTTCACTCCCTAGATGACTGCAATAGACAGGGCTGAGCCAGACTGAAGCCAGGAATGAAGAGCTTCATCTGGGTCTCCTATGTGGGTGGCAACGGCCCATGTGCTTGGGGCATCTTCCTCTGCTTTCCCAGGTGCATTAGCAGGGAGCTGGATTGGAAGTGGAACAGCTGGGATTTGAACTGGTGTCCACATGAGATGCCAGCATCTCAGGAGGTGGCTTTACCCACTATGCCACAATGCCAGCCCCAATGATTCCAAATTTAACTTATACATAACATAAACTTGAATTTGGAAACTTCACAAGGATCTAAAGTTATTTATTTATGACACATATGGGAAAAGATATTATTTTGGGGTTTTTATTATTAAAAAATATGTCATTAAATCCTGGAGCATTTACCCCAGAAGTTGTACAGGAAAGTAAAAGGGGCTGGCATTGTGGCACAGTGCATTCAGCTGCAACTTGTGACAGCAGGGTCCTGTATCGGAGCACCAGTTCAGCTCCTAGAGCACCTGCCAGCCACATGAGATTTCTTGGTTCCTGGCTTCAGCCTGGCCTAGCTGCAGCTCTTGCTGCCATTTGAGAGTGAATCAGGGGGTTTAAGTTCTTTTTCTCTCTGTGACTCTCTCTCTGTCTCTCTCTGTCTCTCCCTCACTCTTTCTCTCTCTGTGTGTGTATATGTCATTCTTATTTAAAATAAGTAAAATAAATTTTTAAAAACATAAACCCAAAGACCATCTGATCACCGAAAATATAAAATAAGTATAGAGAGGAGTAGTCATGAGGAAAAATCTTCGTGCAATCTATAAGAGACAATATGTTGTTTCTTAAATTCATGCGGTGCTCATATTTTCAAGAAGCAAAATTTGAACAAGATAGAAAAATGGGCAAGACACACAGAGAGGGAGTAGTATATAAGAAAAAAATCATCAATTGAATCTTTGAACCATGCAACAATTTTATAAGGAAAAGTGTTTACTGTTACTGGGTTTTATTTGATAGACAATTTATTATTTTTAGCTTACATTATTCTATCCAAACATTACTTTTAAATCAAAATATATGGATTAATATTTCCTCAAACATTTAATATGTTTGTAAATTGAACCATATTTTTGTATCACTAAGATATGAGTTTCTTTTGTGTTTTATAAAACATATGTCATTAAGAGTGGAAACATGATGATATAATTTTCAAAACTGAATATGTCCCATACAATGTTTATCCAAGCACATAGATGAAAATTTATTATGTCTTTGGTCCAACCTCATCCTAACTATTTCTGAATACTATTTCTAAACTTTTCTTCACCCTTAGGATTTTTATTCTGTTCACCTATCCTTAAAGGTATGCTTAACATTTCAGATCAAGTGAACGTTTGATGATTGGCTTGAATTTGAATATTCAAGGCCAAGAATAGGAGACTTGGCTATGACTTCCAGAAAGACTCTGCTCCTCTTATTCAATGTGACATTTATCTCTTATTTTATCTTCATCTATCAAAATTAAATATCATGCTATCTTTTAAGTTAGTAGTAAGAGAAAATGTGTGATTTCAAGAACTCCACTAAGTATTACACTGGTGCCTGAGCAAATCCAAAGAAATAAGTTGGGGTTGGCACCATGGAGTAGTGGGTAAAGCCACTGCTTGCAGTACCGGCATCCAATATGGATGCCAGTTCGAGTCCTGGCTGCTCCACTTCCAATCCAGTTCTGTGCTATGGCCTGGGAAAGCAGTGGTAGATGGCCCAAGTCCTTGGACCCCTGCACCCACATGGGAGACCTGAAAGAAGCTCCTGGCTCCTGATTTTGGGTCAGCCCAGCTCCAACCATTGTGGTCAATTGGGGAGTGAACCAGCGGATGGAAGACCTCTTTCTCTCTCTCCCTCTCTGCCTCTCCTTTTTCTCTGTGTAACTCTTTCAAATAAATAAACCTTAAAAAAAGTATGAATGGCATGATAATAGAAAAGAAAAAAAGAGAGTGAGCATAACTGTCTTTTTGGTAAATAATGTGCTTGCTTAAGTAGAAAAATTGGAAAGAATTTACAAATAAACACAAATATTAAGAGCTTGCTAGATACAATACAAACATCAATAAATCTGTCGTTTTTGTACACACCATAATAAGCAATTACAAAAAATTAAAGAAAAATGACTCCATTAGACATAGTAACAAAAACACTGTAAGGGATATGAGGCAAAGTTTATAAGTTGTATATAAAATCTTTATAGTGAAAATATTAAAAAATATTTGTGGAAGATACGAGAGATGTGAAAGATAATATGTTCAAGGAAAGACAGAGATGATTCAGTACCATGAAGATGTCAATTCTTCTCATAATCTATAAATTTAATTCATAGAAAAGTTCAAATTTTCAGTGATTTGTTATTATTGATTTTATAAAGTTTATATAGGAGTAAAGGATAAAATAGTCAATCATTTATGAAGAAGAAAGCATCAAGATTTTCTATATTAAAATCAATACTTCGATATTTTGTATTAATTAAAACAGTGGTTTATTAATTATTTATTAATTAAAACAGTGGCTGTGGATCAACAAGCAGGTGTCACAGCAGAGGAGCCCAGAGATACAGAGAACTGGATGCACAAAGACTTAACATTATTAGTCAGAGACAAAAAGGAGCATGGGTAATGTCGAGCCAGCTGATCACATATTTGAAAAAATTAATTTGGCCTCATCACAAATCTACCCCAAAATAAAAGGAGATTTAATATAATCACATTCAGCCTTTGGCGAGGAAGATTTCTTAAATAGTATACAAAAAATAACCCTTTTAATAAAACATCCTGAATAATGTGCAAATATGAACCATTCAAACTTATGTACAAATAAGTGTCAGAACAAACAAGTCACAATGCCTAAAGCACATTTCTCTTTTTTTTTTAAGAATTATTTATTTTATTTGAAAGTCAGAGTTGCATAGAGAAAGAAGCAGAGGCACACACAGAGAGAGAGAGAGGTCTTCCATCCACTGCTTCATTCCCCAATTGTCTGCAATGGTTGGAGCTGAGCTGATCTGAAGCCAGGAGCCAGGAGCATCTTCCGGGACTCTCGCGTGGGTGCAGGGGCTCAAGGACTTGGGCCATCTACCACTGCTTTCCCAGGCCATAGCAGAGTTGGATTGGAAGTGGAGCAGCCGGGACTTGAAGCAGCGCCCATATGGGATACTGGCACTGCAGACGGCAACTCTAACTGCTACGCCACAGTGCCGGCCTCAAGAGCACATTTCTAATGTATATGACACATGAAGAATCCATAGCTAAGAAAACAGAATACAGAAATCACAGACACACACACTCGTGCACACACATGAACTAATAAAGAGGGTCAAGCTGTATGTACACAAGTCAAAAAAGAGGAATCTCAAATGGTCAATAAAAATTTGGAAATCAGGTTAAAATTATGGAAAAAATTTTATTTTCAATAAAAAGGTAAAAAATTAAAAAATTAAGAATTTAGATTTTAGTTTATAAATCTATACAAATATAACATCTGATTACCAGAATTAGAAATAACAATGGACAAACATCAAATAAAATTATTTTCTCAAAGTTGAAAAAATAAGAAAAGAAGCCTCACCATCTATTGTCAGTTTACTTATCAAATTAGGAAAAAATAATACTATATACACTGTTGGTAAGGTTGCAGTAATTCAAACACATTCCTGTGAAAATTGCACAACTTGGGAGCCTAATCTGGAAATGTACATGGCCAAAGATGTACAGTTTTCCAAAGATCCTATCTGTAGACCTAGAAATTCTATTTCTATTACTCAACCCTAAATAGAAACTTTTAAGACAAAATATTTCGCAGAATACTAGGTGCTGTCAAAAGTTCATGGAAATGTAGTAAAAATTTATTTTTGTACAGAATTAAAATCCAGGCATAGTTTTTTTTTAAGGATTTATTTATTTATCTGAAAGGTAGAATGATAGGGAGAGAGAGAAAGAGAAAGGAGATAGAGAAAGGAGAGAAAGACAGAGACATAGACAGAGACATAGACATAGACAGAGACAGAGACAGAGACAGAGACAGAAAGCATCTTCCATCTGCTGGTTTACTCCTCAAACAGCCACAACTTCCAGGGCTGTTCTAGCCAACACAAGGAGCCCAGAACTCCACCCAGGTCTCCCACCTGGGTGGTGGGGGCCCACATACTTCGGCCACCTTCCCTGCTTTCCCAGGTACTGGGTCAGAAGTGGGGCAGCCGGTCGGCCGGCGCCGCGGCTCACTAGGCTAATCCTCCGCCTAGCGGCGCCGGCACACCGGGTTCTAGTCCCGGTCGGGGCGCCGGATTCTGTCCCGGTTGCCCCTCTTCCAGGCCAGCCCTCTGCTGTGGCCAGGGAGTGCAGTGGAGGATGGCCCAGGTGCTTGGGCCCTGCACCCCATGGGAGACCAGGAAAAGCACCTGGCTCCTGGCTCCTGCCATCGGATCAGCGCGGTGCGCCGGCCGCAGCGCGCCGGCCGCGGCGGCCATTAGAGGGTGAACCAACGGCAAAAGGAAGACCTTTCTGTCTCTCTCTCTCACTGTCCACTCTGCCTGTCAAAAAAAATAAATAAATAAAAAAAGAAGTGGGGCAGCCGGTACTACAACTGCTGCTCTGTTATGGGATGCTGGTATTGCAGGCAGCAGCTTAGATCACCAGGTAGCAATGCTGACCACCATGCCTACTTTTTTTGGATTATGCACATTTTCCATGAAATCTTTGAAGACACACTGTTTAATAATGGCAAAAATAAATGAGAAAATATCGTAAGAAGCAAAAAGTAATAGTAAAAAGATTCTACCCACACCATAGACCAGATTTTCATATAAAAATACTCAGTTTAATATCATTACAATCTATAAAAATACTCAATTTAATATCATTACAATCAGGATGTTAACTTGTTTTTCAATATGATTCTAAGCACATAAGGAAACATTGGGGAAGGAGGAAGGAAGGGAATATCGCTGTGTTCTTAGAGCTGTATCTACAAATCACATTGAGTCTGCTAAAAACTAACAATTAAAAATAGAAATAGAAACAGAGTTATTTCTGAATAGTGTATTTACAGATTTTTGTCATTATGCATATTATTCCAATTTTCCTACTAACAATATGTTACATTTATGATTAAAAAATAAGGTAACTTGCTTATTTCAGGCAATTCTGAACTTGTAAAGTCCTTCATTAATCTTGGTCCTCCTCCTCCCCCTACTTTTCCTTCTTCTTTCATTTTGTTTCCACTTCTAAGACTTGGTACTCACAGCTCATTCAGGCTAGTGGTAGGAAAAGGGCTGAAAAAACACCTTCCAGGTGCATTCAGTGTGGTGGTTCTTGAAGCAGACAAAACTAGAACAGGCAGTACGTTAGTGGGAAAGCGGGAAATACTCTGTCCTGAACAGAGAAGTCCACACAACATTGCCTTGTTTTTTTAAGATTTGAGAAGCAGAGTTACAGACAGAGAGAGGGAGAGACAGAGAGGTATTTCCTCCGCTGGTTCACTCCCCAAATGGCTGCAACAGCTGGTGCTGAGCCAATCTGAAGCCAGGAGCCAGGAGCTTCTTCCAGGTCTTCCAACGTGGGTGTAGGGACCCAAGTACTATTGGGGAACATAAACCAAGCTTTAATATTTCAAGTTCTTGTCTCAAGCTTAGAGAAGCATTCTAAGTCAGACAAGAATGAGACAGGCAACATGGAAAAGTTTAGGATTCATTTGGGGAAGTGCGGGGAATACACAGAAATGTAAGGGCTTTATTAAGGGAGAGGGGTGCCAGAAAGAGTTCCGTATTAGGCTTTTCCAGGGAGTGGGCCAGAGACTGCAGCAAGAGAGGGCACGTGGGTGGAGGTGCAGTAGGCAATGCAAGAGAGCAGGCACAAGAAGTGGCAAAAATGGGCACACGCACAAGAGGCACATGGACAGCAGGGAGGGCCCAGCCTGCTCCATGCCTCTTATTCACTTCCAAAAGGGGAGTGGTTATCTAGTCTGATTGGCAGGTGGGTGGATACAGTGAGATCAGGTAGGGGCAAGGAGGGGCATGGTCTCCAGCTCATGATTCTAATCAATCTAATCCTGTCTCCCTGATTGGCCCCAATATCACAAGCATTTGGGCCATCTTCCACTGCTTTCCCAGGCCATAAGCAGAGAGCTAGATCAGACATGAAGCCGCAGGGACTCAAACCTGTGCCTATATAGGATGCCAGTGCCACAGGTGGAAACTTAACCTACCATACAACAGGGCTGGCTGCAGCCATTCTAATTTGCTAAAGTGTTGTGTGTGATGGGAGGTATGTGTGGTTTTGTATGCCCTCATATGTTTAATGACTGCTGTACACCTTCTGCCAGTTACAACTGCAAATGGAACAGTCTACATTCTTCCCTTCCTTCCCATGCCGGTCCATCCTCCTCCGTTTCGTCTCCTTGTCCCCGTTTTTCCCTCATGATACCCCTGTGTATGGCAAAGGTCTCTAGTATCAGGAATACTGGAAAAGGTGTATGTGGCTTTGGCAGAGGGGGACAAGTGATTTTCTGAGGACATTTATGTAAAGATGAATAGACTCAATGCAACATGAAAAACACTTCAACATTAATTAATTCAATAAGTAGCTTACTAAAAATATACAATATGTAAGCTACTGTCATAGGAGCCAGAAATAGGAAATACCTTTCTTCTTGCCCCTGACAAATGGAGAAATGAATGAAAATGAAAATAATGCATAATTGTGATATGCATAATTAGTACCATTCTACACAGCAATTAGGCAAAAATTGTAAGGAGCAGACATCAGTGACAGTAATTAGCATTGCTCTCACACAAACAAACATACATTTTTACAGCTTAGAAACAAAACTTTCCTAATACAAATCTGCCTCCTATTCATCATTTTTTAATATACATATGGAGAAATTCCCTCATTGTACTCTATGGACCTGCAGAATGACTCCTCAATCATATAGAACAAAGGCTCTGGATTTAAAACTGTAACAGTCACAAGTGTTTGTGGCTACCTCTCTTACAACACAAGAATTCCACAAGGAATCTCTATGCATCCTTGGTGCACTGCTATTTAACTGGGGTGATCTTGGGGAACACATTCAGCTTCCTCTGCTTATCTTGCCAATTATATTTCTGGATTTGTGGCACTGAGGTCACAAAGCTGTCTACATTTCTCCTGAAAGTGACCAGGTGATCTCCCTCCATAAATAGGTCAGAAGAAGGAAAGGGATAAGGATCAGACCACATTAGCAATGGGTTTGCCTGATTGATATCTGCAAATTCTAGGCAGAGTAAGTATGAGAATAAGTTAAGAGTGAAAAAAGGGAGCGAATAAATGTAGGGAGATGTGCAGGAGCAGACAATGAATAAAGATTCTTAAAACTTCGTGTGCATAATAACACCCAAGTGTTCTATCAAAATTCAGATTACAGAGCTCCTTCCCAAAATGCCTCTTGCAAAGGGCCCTGATCATTGCCATGCACGAGGTTGTGCATTTAACTATTGCTCTGGAGAGAGAGTGGCAGGCTGACCTCCCATCTGTCAGAGTCAGGATGGTGGCAAGTCAACTAGAAGCTCCCGAAATGTAAGAGGAAGGAGCTACTGCCTCAGCTCATATCACCTTGCCCTTAGTCACTCCCAACAATTATGATTGGTCTTCTCCAAGAACACACAGGGACAACCTGTAGAGGGGTGACCATGGGCCATAATTCTTACTTATTTTCTATTCATTTTCACCCACTGCATGAAGGCTTTTGAGAATCTTATGCCTAGATTGTATTTACACATGCAAAATATTGACATGATTTTAAAATCAATTCCATCCAATTCTCCATGGCCTACTGATGCATGGACTTCTATTCTGAAAGAAATAGTTTTTAATTCTATTTTACATTTCTATAATGAGGGTTAAAAAGCTTACAATGCAAATACCTAGGGAAGGAATTTACACTGTAAAAATTGTTTAATGTACATGTGATTCGTAGTAAAGTCTGTTCTGTTCACAAGAGCTAATACTAAGGTGGAGAGATTATCCCTGAAACAGAGATTAGGTCAGTCTAAGGAAGAAAAAGAGATGTAAGAGACTGTCAGACAATGAAGGCAATAAATGCTCCACAAAGTTTCCTTAAAGTAGTACAAGAAAGGTGCTGCTACACTGAGAAAACAAGAGAAGTTGTTTTGGGATTGACCAAGGTGAGGAACCAGGATACAGTGGGCGTTTTTCTCATCAGAGCCCCCCAAAAAAGCCCTGGACAGAACTGATGCACTGAAGCAGCTATAATCTTAGTTAAGGTCTAATGAGCAAGCTAGTAGAAAGGTTTAAAGTCTGCATCACAAAAACAAGCCTGAAGTAAATCTTCCAAGCTATAGATTTTCTGAAAATTATAGAGTGACGTTCAAACAAATGGAGCACGTGGATGCTCCTTGAGTCTGGACTGGAGGAAGAGAAGGAAGACATGTGTAAAAGGTATTTGGGGATAACATTAAAATGTATATTAAGATCCATGTTAAATTTCACGGGGTCAGTGTTGTGGCATAGCCTGTTAGGTAAGGTACTGCCTGCTGTGATCTCAGCATCCCATTTTGGAGTCAGTTAAAGACCTGGATATGCCTCTTCCAAATCAGCTCCCTGCATGCACCTGGGAGAACAGCTGGAGATGATCCATGTGCTTAGTACCTTGTACCCACTTGGGAGATCCAGAAGAAGCATCCGAATCCTGACTTTGGACCTGCTCAGCTCCAGCCATTGCAACCACTGGGGAAGTGGATCAGCAGATAGAAGATCTCTCTGTGCCTTTCCTTCTTTTTGTCTGTAATTCTGCCTTTCAAATAAATAAAGTAAAAAATTTAGAAAGGTCCATTTTAATGTTTAAATTTAACAAGCTGATTTTCATGAAACTTTTTAATAGTCTTTATACTGTATTTTAACTATTGTTATAACCTTGATCCTTAAATGGAGAATAACATTGTATTTCCTTGAATTAAAGCACAATTGCTTTTTTAAAAAGATTTATTTATTTATTTGCAAGTCAGAATTACACAGAGAGAAAGAGAGAGAGAGAGAGAAAGAGAGATCTTCCAACCACTGGTTCACTCCCCAATTGCGCCGACCTGAAGCCAGGAGCCAGGAGCTTCTTCTGGGTCGCCCATGCGGGTATAGGGGCCCAAGGACTTGGACCATCTTTTACTGCTTTCCCAGGCCAAAGCAGAGAGCTGAATCGAAAGTGCAGCAGCCAGGACTAGAACCGGCACCCATACGGATGTCGGCGCTTAAGGCCAGGGCATTAACCCACTGTGCCACAGTGCCGGCCCCAGCACAATTGCTTTTAAAATGCATTACCTATTTCAGGATGTCTTGGAAGATGTGAGACTCTATAACACGAAGTGTATACATAGAAGCATGCATGTACAAAAACTATGAAGTGTATTTAAGATAAGGTGCTGCACTTCTCCAGATTAGCCTGGCTTCTCCAAGCCTCCCCCCTGTCATCCACACTCAGGTGTACAGGCTTGGAAAGCCCCAGAGGTCGTATGATGATAGGATGGCACCTGCTAGAAGTGCGGGAGAGTAGACTAAGAAGTGCTTGGTAGGCACTTTTGTGTTAGCCTTGCATTTCTAAGTCTATTAAACAATGACTGCCTTCAGTGGTTTTATGAAAAATCTCATAGAGAGGAAAAATATTCCTGCAGATCCCAAATTGAACAATAGAATATTTCAACATGAACTCTTTAGAATGTTTGCTCCTTCTTGGTGCACAGTCGTGGTTAGAAGCTCAGCTGAACCAAGAACATTTTTACGTTAAAAAAAAAAATCTTTAGTTGATATGTCCAAAGCAGAAGAGGGTTGCTTGCTGGATCTGCTTGTGCAAACACAAAAATATGTGCTCGTGTGCACATGATGTACAGCTAAGCCAAGGAAGGTCTGGGATGGCAAGGTGGAATAGCACACCCATGTCCTAAGATTAATTGGGAATCCGAAACCCTTTGTTAGAGCTTTGCTATTAATCCATAGAAATGTATGGCTTTTCCCACCTGTACTTAGACTGTAATGCTTTCCCTTTTCCTGCGGTGATGATCAAATGGGGAAGATCCTTAGGGATGAGGTGAGATTACTCCCTTTATCTAATCTTCTGGCACTCAAGTTGGCCCCGCACATCACATTTCAAGGACAAGAATTTCCAGAGGGACTGCTTAGCTGACTTTGCTGAGAAGGGTCATTTTATATTGTATGTTGGCACCTCCATTTTAGTTCAGGGCTTTCACCTTCAATTTCCAAGTAGAAATAATAGCTCAATGGCTTCCCTTTAGTACACATTTGCAAAGAATCACGTGTGGAGGTGGCAGTAAGGCCTGAAACACGGCAGGTCACACAAAGGGTGTGAGGATATTCTGAAGCAAGTCTGGGAAAATGTGCCAATTCTTCCCTCTGAGTTCCTACATTTTGTTATTGGGGGCACACATTTTCAAAGGAAATATCCCATTCATCTCTAACTGCAATGATTCATAGCGCCTAGAATGGCTCCTGTGTTGAAATATCATGAGTTCATAGAGCAAAGTAACTTATAACAAGTTTTAAGAAGTCAACTTTGCAATAGTTGTGGTGATAGCTATGAGGAGTCTTCAAAAAGTTCATAGGGAATTATGTTACAGCATGTATGGGCTTCAGCAAATGTTTGCATTAAATTAAACTTACATTTTTATTTCATTTTCCCCCAATTTTTTGAATTACTCTCATAACTCCATCTCCTTTAATGTTTCTGAATGTACAGTTCTACCTGAAAATTGGGAAGTAGACCTGAAAACTGGTTTGTGTCTTGTTGCTTTAGGATGAATTACCCTTTTTGGGGTTTCAGACACTTGCACAGTCCCAAAACTAATACAACCCCTATGCTTGTATTGATAGTGAAATCTGTGAGGCCTGGCACAAAAACAACACTGAGACCCCAGCTATTCTCTTCCTCTGTGACGCGATGGGCAGTGGACACTGTGAACCACGCACAGTGTCAGCATGAGTGGCAGACCCTAGTCAAAGGTAAGGTTGGTCATCTCTTTCCTGTAGATGTAGGCACTGACTAAGCAAGAGCCATGAATAAACTTTATCTGTGAAAGACACTAAGGTTCCTCATCACTGTATCCAGGGGCAGAGGTCTTAACAGGGAGCCAACATAAAACTTATTTCTTAGACTGCGAATGTGGAGGAAAAACTATTAGACCAAGAACCAGCTTGCTTTTCCTCACCATTATTCACTTACACATACATGAGCACAAACTGTAGCTCAGAACTCTGAAGAGGGCATTTAATGACTGAAGAACCTGTGAGTACTTAGCTTCCCATGAATGAGCACCATAGCTATGAGCTTTCAAAGAGTTGACCCAGAGGACCAAATGCTAACCCAGTCTTTTATTTGTTGGCTCCATCTCTGACTTATAGATGGCAACCTAGTTTTGTTTTATTCCATAGTCCTTCATCTACTTATTGATTCATTTATTCATGCAATCATGATTATTTGAACATGTCTCATTTTGCAAACAAGGTTGATGGATATACAAATGTACCACTTTCCAAAAGGTACAATCAGAATGTATACTGCTTCCAAGCATGAAAATCTTGAGTGGAAAACATGATATGATATATGTGATAAAGTAGAAAATACCACATGACTTACAAGAAGCAGAGTGCGGTTGTTGTGGAAGCTCTGAGAATGAAGAAGAGGAATGGTCTTCGGGGTGGATGTGATGTTAGAAATAATCATGGGGCTGGTGCCGCGGCTCACTAGGCTAATCCTCCGCCTGCGGCGCCGACACCCGGGGTTCTAGCCCCGACTGGGGTGCCGGTTCTGTCCCCATTGCTCCTCTTCCAGTCCAGCTCTCTGCTGTGTCCCGAGAGGGCAATGGAGGATGGCCCAAGTGCTTGAGCCCTGCACACACGTGGGAGACCAGGAGGAAGCACCTGGCTCCTGGCAGCGCGCTGGCCATAGCAGCCATTTGTGGGGTGAACCAATGGAAAGGAAGACCTTTCTCTCTGTCTCTCTCTCTCTGTCTAACACTGCCTGTCAAAAATTAATTAATTAATTAATTAATTAACTGTCAGGCTCCCGAGAGGTAAGGAAACATACTTTACTGAGAGCTGAGAGCACAGTTCAGACAAATGCACATTCGTATGGAAGTGAGTCATTTAGGAAGGGAGTGATGGCAGAAGAGAAACAACCACGGATGAGGAAATTACAGTTGTTTGACAATAGCCTTGATCTTGCAAGCCAAAAAATGGGGACTAAACCCTCAGGAATCAAACACAAGTAAGATCAAATATTTGGCATTTCAGAGAAAATTAATACAGGCAAATGCATAGGTAAGATATTCATTATTTTTAACATATTTCTGGCTTATTTTGGAAAACAATGCTTTGTAAGTACACTCTATTGTCTATCACCACATTTTTCAGTCCATCAATCTGATTGACAGGATACTTAACCCAGGCACTTCACATTGAAAAATCTATCACATGGCTCACAGTATGTGTGTTTAAGTTCATTTTTTAATCCCCTCCCCCCTCCCCCCCAGCAAGTTCTTACAAAGTATTTACCAAGTGCAAAGTTTGATTCTGAACTCTGGTGATTCATTAGTCAGAAAAGGATGAAAGTATCTCTTTCATGAAAGAGTAGTTTCAATAAAAATAAACAAGTAAATTGATAAAAACATTATAATATAGTTTCAGGCAGTGTATGTTATAAAGAAAAACATGGCAAGTTAAAGGTGAATGTGAGGACTATTTTGAATAGAGGAGCTATGGAAGACCTTGCTGAATGAACAATTTTTAAAAATATGTTTATTTAAAAGCTAATGACTGAAAAAAAAAAAAAACAAAACAGAAGATACAGAGAAATAGGGACCTTACATCCACTCGTTCACTCCCTAATGGCCACAAGAACCAGGTCTGGGCTAGGCAAAAGCCAGGAATCAGGAATTCCATCCTGGTCTCTTGTAAGAGTGGCAAGAAGCCAAAGTATTTGGGTCATCATTTCTTGCTTTCCCAGATGCATTAGCGGAAAGCTGGACTGGAAGTGGACATTGGAAGTGGGACATACAATATGGGATACTGATGTTGCAAGTGGTGACTTAGCCTGCTATGTCACAACGTTGAGTAGATAAAATTTGAAGAGAACTGTGAATTAAATGAGAGAGACAGCCATTGAAAAATGGAGAGTGGTGGTTATTTTACGCAGAAGACCAAAAACAGCAAAGGACATCACATGAGGCCTTGAATACCATGATTTTAAGAGTGTTGTTGTAGTGTGAATGAAAGCTATTGGAGAATTTGTTGTTATTTTATACTCTAAGAAAACCTCTGCTGTCTGCAGAACAAACTAGAGCAGGACAAAAGTAGAAGTAGTTAGGACACTTTCCAGGTCAGGAAAAATGGAGCCTCCCGGTAGGGCACAGTAGTGAAGGATGTGAAAAGTACTTTAGATGCATTGGGGAAATTTCTGGAAGCGGAAACCAAGACCCAAGACTTCCTTGGATATTGGGCACTTGGACTGGCGGTTCCTTATTGTTTGGGCCTAAGCAATCAGGTAAATGGTAAAAACATTTATTGAAAGGAAGACAATAGAGAGGAAATCAGCTTGAGGGGCAGGTGCGGTTAAGATGATTGTTTTTGAAAAATTAAGTTTCAGGTGAGGAGATAGGGATATACCTGGAGATCTAGGGAGAAGTTTGCAACAGAGACAATTTAAAGCCATGATCTGGGTGAGACTGCCAGGGAGAGAGTTTAGGGGATGAAAGGGCATCGGGAATGAACTTGAGAAATACCAGCAACTTCAGGGGTCAGCCAGAAATAAAGGAGCCGGGAAAGATGACACACCTCGGATGGAGAGACGTGTGAAGCCAGGTGAAGAAAGTGTTATACACATAAAGATCTGCTGCTCCCAGTGCTGCTAAGAGGCCAGGGGAGATGAAAACTGAGAAACAACCACCAGGCTTTATAATCGGATGTAGCTGGTGACCTCGACAAGTGTTAGAGTGATATTGACAGAGAGGCTGGGAACAAAGTGGAGTAGATCAAAAGTAACATTTGGGGTGAGGAAGTGAAGATAGGGAGTATGACTCATCCTGAGATTTTTGCAATCAGGGTATTAAAATTTTCAGGTGGACACTGGAGGGTGGGTGGACTACATTAGCTTACCTTTGGAAACAGCCAGCAGCCCATTAGGGAGGGAAAACTTGATGATGCATGAGAGAGATGGAATGGTTTTCTTCAGAGACCACAAAGACTTTCCGAAATCTTAGAAAAGATAGGCTACAATGTTCAAGTTGTGGGTTTGACTTCTGGTGGTAGCAGAGAGGGGGCAGTTATTGGATCCAGTTGCAAGGCAGAGTATGGGTACAGATGGAAGGCAGCTTGGCAGGTTAGGTGATGGGAAAATGAGGTCTTCCTTTCTTATTCAATGTTTAATTGAAGGAGATACTGAAACATTTGCTCTAGAGAGAGCCAAGGAAGGAAATGAGCATAGCAATGTAGTCAGGAAAAGTGCTCCCAGGCACATGGCAGCCCTATGTGAAACCCAGATACACAGTTCCTGGAAAACAGTGGGAGCAGATGGGACCCGCCTGACAGCATCCTCCGGAGAGCGAGATGGAGGGATACCAGGGGAGCTCTTTTTAAGTAAAGGCTGACGTGGAGCCGGAGGCTGATTCACCATCTGCCAACAGGCTCTGCTGTGATAAACCAAAGGGCAATCTTTCGAGGCCCATGGAAAGCAAGAGGCTATCCCCAGAAAGTGTGCATGTGCATGTGCACCTGTGCCCCTGGGCCCCGTGTGGGAAAAGCCAGGTAGCACGTTGCCAAGGAAACAGACCGGGCCTGACACTTGGGAGATCCAAGTTCCTGTTCCCTCTCTTTTTTCAAACTTGTGTGTGGTTTTGGACAAAATTAAAAAAGGCTCTGTGAACTTTTGATCGCTCAGCTGTAAAAAGATAAGGGGATATGATGCAGTAAACTCTTTCCCAAAACCTTCCAAGTAGCCTTCCGTCTCCCTCAGGAGAGTTGTGGCTCCTTGGCCAATAGCTCAAGTTCAATCTCTATCTTTGCCAGTCACTAGAGCAGAGTATTTTAGGAAGCAGGGTGGCAGGGCTTGTTACAAAGATCAGCCAAAGCATTGAGAGGAGCAAGTATTATTGTGACAACCACATTAACAAAAGAAAACAAAATAGCCAGGAAGCAGAAATTACGATTTTCATTAGTTTCTTGAAACTCATGTGGCATACACTCAAGATAGTCACAAGGAAGGGCTCCTCCCCACCCCCAACACAGAATACCTGAAGCTGCTCTAAGTCCTCCAAAAATAATGGCTGAAATGTGTTTCTGCCACACTCATTGGCCATTGCACTCAGGACAATTGTTTAGGAAAAGTGGGAATCGTGTGTACATGTTCATTTCTCTCAAGCCACTCCCTGCTCATATTCTTTGATTGACTTGTCTCACACTGGCATAATAGTCTTTCTGTTGCAAGTTGTCCCAATCAATCCAAGAGAGGGGGAGACGGGATAAACATGCAAAAAACTGGCCTTTGGATGTGCTGTCAGCCAGAGAATAACTTGGCTTAAGGCTTTATCATACATATTCTGTTTGCTTTGGATTGAGCCAGGACTAATCCTGTTCCTTAATCAAGAGACACACAGGGACCTATGCTATGGCATAGAAGGATAAGCCTCTGCCTGCAGTGTCAGCAACCCATAGGGGGGCAGGTTCGAATCCTGGCTGTTTCATTTCTGATCCAGCTCCCTGCTAATGACCTGAGAAAGCAGCAGAAGATGACGCAAATCCTTAGGTCCTTGAACCCACATGGTATGCTGGAAAGAAGCTCCAGGTCCCTGGCTTCAGCTTGGCCCAGCCCTGGCCTTTGCAGCCGTTTGGGGAATGAATCAGCAGATGGAAGATCTTTCTCTCTCTCTCTCTCCTTCTGTCTGTGTATATGCCTTTTAAATAAATAAATAAATAAATAATTTTTTTTTAAAAAAAGAGAGAAGTACAATTTTAGGGGCCCAAAACTTCCAGGTACTTGAAAATTAAATGAAGCAAAAATCAGAACAGAAAACATAGACTAAGATTCTAGAACCAAAATATGGCAGTTTTCCTATGAGAAAATATTTAGAACCTAAATTTCCTCAACAACATTCAGAAAATTTTCTTTTTGTTAATTTTCATTTTTTAACTGTGTCATAAATTTCTTTTGAAGCCAAATGAAGCGTTGGTGAAGAATCAATAATTTTCAGCTTACAGCATTTTATTGATCTTCTTTCCTCTTTCTAAAAAAATTTTATTTGTCCAAAGGAAAAGAGCCATAGGAAATAGGTTAAAAGGAAGGAGTCGTGATTTTTTTCTTTACTGCCTTTTTCCCTTTCTAAAGCATAGTTCAAACAAAACTCTCCTGCCAAAGCAGTTAGTGATGGTACAAATCAAAGACCCTCCTTGCCTTGTTGGTGAAAGCAGGTATCTCACTGTTGGGCCCAAAGAACAGCTTTTCATTACGAGGAAGACCAGTGCTTTGTTAACTTCAGAACACACTGAGAGAGAAGGGAATTTCAACTTGGACTCCTTCCTGTTTTTTGTACCATTTAATGCTCCAGCACCACTAGTACTTCCTGGAGAGGTTAAGATGCAATTAATGCCTTATTAAAGAGGACTGTGTAATTGTCCTTGGGGGATGTCTAAGAGAAGAAAGGAATTACAGGAAGAATTTTGGCACAATAGACTTTGCATTAACAAAGCTCCTTCTCTATATTTCCAAAAATGTAGCCAAAAATATTTCATTCCTCCTAGTCAGAACAAAATCCTTGAGGTAGAGAGATTCATGACCATGATGACCATGGGTTCAATGAAGAGACTCGAGGCCTCTGTCCCCACATCTATCTGCTGGCCTTCTATTTCTGCTTTCAGATCAGAAGCGCTCAAGGAAGAATTTTGCCCTAGGGATAGGCAGACTGCAACTGCTGGCATCGAATTATCTGGTGGAAAACAAGCCTGTGCTGTTGGTGGCAGCCACAAACCCATGCCCTGAGTCTTCTCACCTCACTCCATCAAGCCTAAGTGTGATTGTGAGCTCTACTGGAGCAGCAGTCCCCAAAACTGCACACTCTCAGAGGCCCTCCTTCTTCATGCAAAGTGCTGTGGGAGTGCTGACTCCTGCTGTACCCTTAGTGCAGCAGTGCCTGGAGCATCACCATGACCCCTTTAGCAAGATGATGTAAAGCAAAGGAAGAGGAAAAGCTGTACGAGACAAGGATGCAGATTCAAAGGAGGGACACTCCACTAGATATTCGTTTCTGAGTTGGCCTGGAAATCAAACATGGATATCCTATGGTGGTTTTAGGAGCTGTCTCATTGATACTGATCTGAGGGGTGGTAATTGACTAATCTCCATGAGGCCTCTTCTAGGTCTGTTCACTATTGTCCTGATCTTCACCTACTGGAGAGAAAAGGAGCTCTCACAGGAGTCTCAGTGACATTCAGACCCTACTACATGAACTGTATTTCCTTTACTATATACAGCTGTTCTACGGTGTCCAATGGGAGTTCTATTCTGCCACCCTGCTCTCTTTTAAGATTTCTTTAGGACCTAATTTTGGCCGTTTCTCAAAGCTAGTCGTTGGCTGTGACAAAGCTCAGCGTTTTCACCAACAGCTCTAAGTCAGTGTCTAAAATTAAACTCCCTAAGGATGGGGAGTCCTTAGGTGGTAGACATAGTTTTTAACTGGACTTCTCTTCACAGCCATAGTGAAAGATCAGTGCTTCTCATCTCTCCGTAGCAGTTAAGAGCATGCAGTCTAGAATGGACTGCTTGAGGTTGAATGTTAGCCCTATTACTTGGAAACAGAAGAACCAGCTATCTCAATTTTCCCATCTGTAATACAGGGGTGATAGTATATTTCATTTATAGGCAAACTTTTTCTTAAAGTATCAGATAATAAATATTTTAGGTTTCTGCAGACCAAGAGTTCAAATGGAGAATATTATGTAGGCACTTAATGTAACCATTAAAGAATGTAAAAGCTATCCCCAGATTACAGACCATAATAAAACACAGAGCTACAGCAATTCATGGGTCAAAGCTTGCTGACCTCTGAGATGGCTCATTTTATCAGATTGCTGTAAAAATTAAATATGTTGGTATACTTAAAGTTGAGATAGCATTGTAAACACTGAACAAGAGTTGTTTTTTTCTCCTTTCTTCTGTTGTGAAAAAAATAATTATAAATAGGAGGGAGAAAGGTTTAGTCCTCTTTGGCCTATCCTCTAAACTTCTCCTCTTATCATGGTTCTCTATGTCAAATGCCCAATCTCAATAGTTCGATCATGGATGTGGTTGTAAATCTATCTCTCTTTTTGCTCTCAATTGCAATAAATTCTTCCTGCTTCTTCCTTTCAGAAAATGTTAGTCATCCATATATATATATATATATATAATATATCTATGTACATATAGATACATAAAATATGTGTACCCCAAATCCACTCTTTATTTTAAAACATATGTGTGACCATCCATAAGAACTTTACTCACCCTTGAAACACTGTCTTACATGTACAGTATATTTGGCACAGACTCATTGAAGCAGCAGAGGGTAAACACATCCTACATGAACTTTGCCATTGTGAGTTCATCATTATCACAGAGAAATGACTGGTTATTTGATTAGGGAATTGCCACACTAATAGAAAAGACATATCGATGACAAAGGACAGGGTGTCTTTGTGCCTTAAATCTTGCTTACTCTTGTAGGCTTAATTATCTAGTTTCTATGTCCCTCTTAGATGGCAATTAATGTCCTTAATGTGTTGTACAATGTGAATTAATACTGTAACTAGTACTCAAACAGTATTTTACACTTTGTGTTTCTGTGTGGATGCAATCTGTTGAAATCTTTACTTAATATATACTAAATTGATCTTCTGTATATAAAGATAAATGAAAATGAATCTTGATGTGAATGGAATGGAGAGGGAGCGGGAGATGGGAGGGTTGCAGGTGGGAGGGAAGTTACGGGTGTGGGGGAGCCACTGTAATCCAAAAGCTGTACTTTGGAAATTTATGTTTATTAAATAAAAGTTTTTAAAAAATGTTCGATAGTCAGGGCCAGAGCTGTGGCATAGTAGGTTAATCCTCCACATCTGGCGCCGACATCCCATATGGGCGCTGATTCTCGTCCTTGCTGCTCTTCTTCAGATCCAGCTCTCTGCCATAGCCTGGGAAAGCAGTAGAAGGTGGCCCAAGTACTTGGGCCATTGCACCCATGTGGGAAACCCGAAAGAAGCTCCTGGCTCCTGGCTCCTGGCTTCAGATCTGCACAGCTCCAGCCATTGTGGCCACTTGGAGAGTGAACCAATGCATGGGAGACCTTTCTCTCTGTCTTTCTCACTACCTGTAACTCTACCTCTCAAATAAGTAAATAAAACCTTTTAAAAAATTCTTGTGAATGGCCAATTCCACATTTTTATTACAAACACTATCTTTAGTGGGTGTTTTTAGGTAGAGAAATTATAACACAAGATTGCGCCAAACAATGAGCCATTGGCACTGGCTATTTTTTAAATTAATTAACATATTTGACAGGTATGTATGCACGCTCACACACACACACAACACACACACACACACACACACACACACATGGTTAGAGAATGAGAGTGAGAGTGAGTGAGAGAGAGATCTCCCAAGTGCTGGTTCACTTTCCAAATGTTTACAACAACCAGGCCTGGGCCAGGCTCAAGCCCAGAGCCTAGAACTCAATCCAGTTCTCCCACATGTGTGGCAGCTATTTGAGCCATCATCCGCTATCTCCTGGGGGTATACGTTAACAAGAAATTGGTGCAGAAATGGAGGGGCTGAGGCATCACTTTGGGACGCATGTGTCCACATAGTGACTTAACCACTGTGCTAAACACCAGCCCTCATCAAGGGCTATTTTAGATTTTTTTTTTTAATTTTTTTTTTGACAGGCAGAGTGGACAGTGAGAGAGAGAGAGAGACAGAGAGAAAGGTCTTCCTTTTGCCGTTGATTCACCCCCTAATGGCCGCCGTGGCCAGCGCGCTACGGCTGGTGCACCATGCTGATCCGAAGCCAGGAGCCAGGTGCTTTTCCTGGTCTCCCATGCGGGTGCAGAGCCCAAGGACTTGGGCCATCCTCCACTGCACTCCCGGGTCATAGCAGAGAGCTGGCCTGGAAGAGGGGCAACCGGGATAGAATCCGGCACCCCGACTGGGACTAGAACCCCGTGTGCCGGTGCCACAAGGCGGAGGATTAGCCTAGTAAGCCACAGCGCCGGCCATCAAGGGCTATTTTAAAGGATAGATATGACCTGCACCTAAAACAGGCAGGTGTTACTGGGACAGAAGTCCACCTGCTACCTCCCTGTCAGAGCCTCGACCTCTCAATTGCTGTGCTTGGCTGCAGGAATGCCAGGTGGAGCACTGGGTTCCTGTGGCTTCCACCATGTGTTGGCTGTGGTTTCAACAAACAGTAGTGAGCTGACTTCAAGCAGAGATGTGATTTTATACAAGGGAAAATCAAGGCTCAGAGACATGAAGTGACTTAACTAAGGATCCTGTGAGGTGATTGAATTGAGATTTAAGCTCGGTTTTGTCTGGCTATGAAGCCCAAATCCCAAGCTTTCTATTACTATCCCGTCTCCTGCTCAAAACACTCACTGGGGTTAAGCACTAAGACTCTGCTAATCTTTTCCATAAATCATTTTCCTGGTGGTTAGGAGTTGAGCTGAATGGTGACACAGCTGGCTTTAAGGAAATCTCAGGCTGAACAGACAGTGACTAACATTGACCCAAGTCAGGAATAGGGTGAACATCACAGATGATCAAAGATCTGGATGCCTAATGCAAAACTTCTGGATTTACGTGAGAAAGACCTAAACTTAAGTCTCAGTTCATCTCTTTCTCTTTTTCTCTCTGTCTCTGTCACTCTACCTTTCAAATAAATGAATAGATAAATCTTTCTTTAAAAAGTAACAGCTATTACTTAATTTTCAGTCTATGTGATTAAATTTGATTCTTTCCAAATATGATGCATGATAATTATAAAGTAGTAAAAAAGGTAGCAAAAATCTTAACATGCATTTGTACATTTTTATGCAGTGTTCTCAATAAATAAGACTTTCTGGAAAAAAAAAAAAACTTCATTAACTAAGTTACTTCATAACTCTGGGTCTCAATTGTCCTATCTATAAAATGGTGACAGTAGTATCTACCTCATGATCTCATACAAGTTAACAATAATGTGTGAAAAGCATTAGCCCCCTAGGAAATGTTCAATAAGTGATAATTAGTATTGTTAGCCCATAATCACTATGATCAATCCTTTAATTGCTTAAGGTCCTTTATCATTAACACTATATCCTCTCAGATGGAACTTGGATTAGAAATTTGATTTTCCATGTTTTGGGTGAATTTTTTTCAGAGGATTTGAAACCTGCCCGCTCACTCTCCTGCTGTGACTAATGAAAAAGCTAGATTCCAGTAAGGTGTTCATTTAACCAACTATTATCTTCAAGGCTAAAGAGCAGCTTGATAGGAAAAGTTCCTAAACACAGTCAATTGAGGGGAAAAGGAAACTGTTACCAAAACACGAAGGCAAATTCTTAGGTAAGCCCATCATTCTGAATCTTCTAAAGAGGTATCTTTTAAAGAGATAGCAGCCTAATAGACTCTTACCAGTTATTCAGAAGCTATATCATTACAAATGAACTGCCTTGACCTATATATTTTTGTTCTCATTTTTAAGAACTCAACTTAATTCCTGAGTCACTTCAAACTACTCTGTAGTTTCAAAAGAGTTTTGGTATTAATCTTCTTTCATTTTGTTTTTTATTTTTAAGACTATGTAAAGAGAGAAGCTCATTTTTCCCTTTGCTTCTATTTACATGCTCATCGTTTATGGTCAGGAACACAGGGCTCTATGTACTTAACAGTAATTTATTAAGTGCATGTATAAAGATGACAGACGCAGTCCCCAGAGTTGGGGATACACGTTGGGGATACAGCCCAGACCCCAGTCTCTGGGATCTCACATTCCAGAGCAGCCTGTTTGTAAGTAAATAGATTTAGCTTATATTAACCCTCCTAAACAGCTAAGGGAGAGAGCAATGCTGCATATTTCATTCAAAATTATCTTTCTATAGGAAAAATTATAATGGATTAAGATTCAATAAAAGCAGTTGCCAGTGCTGTGGAGTAATAGGTAAGACCTCTGCCTGCTGTGTTGGCATTCCACATGGGTGCTGGTTCCAGTCCCAGTGCTCCTTTTCCAATCCAGCTCCCTGCTAATGTGCCTGGGAAAGCAGCGGAAGATGGCCCACATCCTTGGGTCTCTGCACGCGTGTGGGAGACCCGGAAAAAACTCCTGCCTCTTGGCTTCAGATCAGCCCAGCTCTGCCCATTGCTACCATCTGGGGAGTGAGCCAGCAGATGGAAGATCTCTCTCTCTCTCTCTCTCTCTCACTTTCAAATAAATGAATAAATCTTTAAAAAATATTCAATAAAAATAAGCTGAGTTCATTTTTGAGTACTTAACTATGCAAAAGGCACTTGGGTAACATAACAATTACACAACCTAAACTATAGCTATTATGCATTCTAATTGGGTAAAGCAAGCATACACACAGAAGAAAACAAGATCACATTCGAATAATAATTTAAACAATACTGAGAGGAATTTTCATGAGGGCTGGGCATCCTTGGAGGCTCATTACCCAGAGACTTTCTGTGAATTCACAGAGTGAATAAGAAGCAGACTAGGCGATTTTTTTCTGCTGCATTTTTTTTCTTTTACTGTAAGAACAGGGAAAAAACATCTTAGGAAATAAAGCCATTCCTTCTCCTTTCTTTGTCAAAACCTGTGATGACCTCTCTCCCAATCAGGAAAAGGTTTCCCCTGGCAACCATATCTCTTGTCCTCCCCCTCAGCAGGCTGTGTAAATACAAGTTATCCTGAAGAGACCAACTAGAGATTAGTCTTTAACAAATTATCAGTTCTGTCTCACTCCAAATTAGATCTGCACCTGAAATTTTATTTAACAGAACTATATTTCCTATCCATTGCAAACATTATGAAAAAGAGTTTGACTAAGTTAAAAATACATTTATGTAAGAATAGTGGATGTCCTTTAATGTGGTAACTCAAAGCCCTCAAAGTCTTCTGCTTCTCATCTGTAAACTTTTGGATTTCAAATAGAATCATATTCTGGATTTAGATACAAATAAGGACAAATGATGAAATTAAGTAGAACAGCATGCCTTCAGAAGTCGTAGTTACGTGTATGTCTAAAATACACCTAAGCAGTACACAAAGGAGTTAAAAAGTGAGACGTAACATATTTCCTCCAAATCCAAGTAGCCCTTCTATGCAGACACATGCTGAGACTGATGTTATCCTAAGGTTAATCTTGAATCAGATCTAACTTGCATTTTTAAAAATTCAGCTGCACCATACAGCACTTTAATGATTTTTAGGAGCACAATGTTTTACTTTTTTTTTAAGATTTATTTTATTTATTTGACAGAGTTAGAGAGAGCGGTAGAGACAGAGAAAGAAGTCTTCCATCTGCTGGTTCACTCTCCAGTTGGCTGCAACTGCCGGAGCTGCGCCCATCCGAAGCCAGGAGCCAGGAGCCTCCTCTGGGTCTCCCACATGGGTGCAGGGGTCCAAGTACTTCCACTGCTTTCCCAGGCCACAGCAGAGAGCCCGATTGGAAGAGGAGCAGTCAGGACTAGAACCGGCACCCACATGGGATGCCGGTGCCGCAGGCCAGGGTTTTAACCCGCTGCGCCATAGCTCCGGCCCCCACAATGTTTTACTTTTAACATCACATACCACTTAGTCCACACCAGTAAACCGTAGAAATACATTTAAAAACTCCTACCTTAGGAGGTTTTGTAGAACTTGTCTGTGAAAAGAGTACTGTATCAGCTGCCTTTCTCCTCTCCTTTTCGAAGGAATTTATTTATTTATTTAATATAAATAAAATAAATCTTGTGGGATGAAGTAATTCTGACATGACTTGAAATGCCTTCTTTGCCCAGCTAATGGAAGTAGTAGTCCTAGCAAATATTTTAAGAATGGGTGAACGGCTGGCGCCGTGGCTCACTAGGCTAATCCTCTGCCTTGAGGTGCCGGCACATGGGGTTCTAGTCCCGGTCGGGGCGCCGGATTCTGTCCCGGTTGCCCCTCTTCCAGGCCAGCTCTCTGCTGTGGCCAGGGAGTGCAGTGGAGGATGGCCCAAGTGCTTGGGCCCTGCACCCCATGGGAGACCAGGAGAAGCACCTGGCTCCTGCCATCAGATCAGCGCGGTGTGCCGGCCGCAGCGTGCTGGCTGCGGCAGCCATTGAAGGGTGAACCAACGGCAAAGGAAGACCTTTCTCTCTGTCTCTCTCTCTCACTGTGCACTCTGCCTGTCAAAAAAAAAATAAATAAATAAATAAAAAATTTAAAAAAAGAATGGGGGAACAATTTCTTTCATTTCTGCAATCCCTTTACTTTCCACGCACTCAGAGCTATACCAGGACAAATATGCCCCTCACTTCTTGAAAAGTTTGAGGGGCACTGAGGGTTAACACCCTGGCCTGAAGTGCTGACATCCCATATGGGCGCTGGTTCAAGATCCGGTTGCTCCACTTTCAATCCAGCTCTTTGCTATGGCCTGGGAAATCAGTGGAGGATGGTCCAAGTCCTTGGGCCCCTGCACCTGTGTGGGAGACCAGGAAGAAGCTCCTGGCTCCTGGCTTTGGATTGGCACAGCTCCAGCCATTGGAGAGTAAACCATTAGGTGGAAGACCTCTCTCTCTGCCTCTCCTCTCTCAAATAAATAAATAAATAAATCTTTTAAAAAAGAGAGAGAGAAATGTTTGAGTACATAGTAGTTATATGGAATGTAATTCTGGAAAGTTACTTAAGAAAAAATAATTCTGTTCAACTCTGAAATATTTAAGAATTTTCAAGATGAGTGGAATTTAACTGCATCTGTTGAAGTAATTTTGCTTACAATTAAAGCAAAACTGAGACATCCTGACTCCCTACCACCAAGGCTCCCTCCATTTTCAGAGAGCCTCATGGTAGGGCAGAGAGACCATGAGTTTCCCCAATGGGCTGCATTTCTTTGTCCATTTTACCTAGGTATTAACTGATGTACAATCAAAGTCCCTCAAAATAGTCACTTTTTTTCTCAGCTAAATGCTATTATTCAATTTACACCTTTCCCAACTGATTACAATGTTGGATTGCTTTTGCCATCTCATCTGGAAAGAAGGTGGCAGTATTGGAGACAGAAATTATTTAGACATATTAGCAGCTGTCACCACTTTTAGATGCTGTAACAGAGCTTCGGGGGTGGTTTAGGGGCAAGGGGACAAGGGATTGGATCTCATTGCATCTTTGCTTGTGGCAATTGAGAAAAATCTGGAAGCCTCTTGCCGGATACTGTATGACTCCCCAGAGAATTGATTTGGGCCTCTTTGAGAAGCCTATTTCATCCTAGGAGACTAGGTGCATGTTTCCAGTATCCCTTCCCTGCCTGCAAGCTTTTCAGTTCTCATGAAGCTTTTCCATGTACTCATTGAATCAACAAATGTTCCTGAGCTCCTGCTATGAGTCAGATACACTGCAAAGAGCTGGGGATAGCATGGTGACCAAAGAGGATAAACCTGATCCTCACAAACCTTAGACTTAATGAAAGTAAGCGATAGATACAAAATTGTATGCAAAGTTATAACTGTGAGCCATGTTCACAAAAGAGGCTTAACACGGTGCTTTACAGCAGTTTTTGTTAATAGACAAATAGATCAATGGGACAGAATTGAAAGCATAAAAATAGTCTAGTCAACTGATCTTTGACTAAGGAGCAGAGCAATTCAATGGAGAAAAATGGTCTTTTCAACAAATGATACTGCAATAACTGGACATCCGCATGTGGGGGAAAAAAAGAAAAATCTAGAGACAGAGCTTATGAACTTAAAAAAAATTAACTCTGTGGTGGGTAATTTTATGTGTCAACTTTATGTCAAGGGATGCCCAGATCTCTGGTAAAACATTCTTTCTGGTGTGTATTGCCAGAGGAGATTCAGGTTTGGATTGGTACTAGGGAAGCTCACCCTCACTAGTGCAAGCAAGTATGATACAATTCTTTGAAAGCCTAACCAGAAGGAATAAAGTGTAGAAGGGTAAATTCAGTCTCTCTATGGTATTGCTGGGACATTCATCTTCTGTTGTCTCAGTATGAGGGGTCAGAAGGGTTAATAAGTAGTCAGGTTGGTTTCAGTGGAAATGTAGGGTGCAAAATGCTTTCTTCCCCCAAAAGTTATATTTAGCAAGGTCAAAAGTGCCTGCCCCACTCCTTGGAAGCTTCCAGTCTTATCATGAACATAGCAAGGGTGTAGTGACTCCACTTCTGAGCTCCCAGTTTACTGTAAAACAAGTTAGGTATCCCACCCTTCTGATGGCTCTTTGGTTTTATCATGCACAAGCCAGACAGGGTAAAAAGATTACAGAGCAGGTTTTTTGATGGTTTGTCCCTGCCTTGTACTGATTGGCAGTTTCTTCCCCAAAATTGTGCTTAAAAATCCCAGTACCACCAGCCCCTTCCAGTTTTGTCTCCCTTGGAGCCCTACTCCAGGCCACTCTGGCTAGAGATCTCTGACTTAAATAAATATTGCTTTTAAATACATCTCGCTTTTTTCTTTGCGTTATCTACCTGGAAATTCTTCTTCCATGTGAGACAAAGAACCACTGTAATCTTTTCCCCACTGCTGTTTCACCTGTAGCATCAGGACATGGACACTCTTTGTTCCTGGGCCTTCAGACTTAGACCAGGACTCACATCAGCGAGGACTCTGCTCTACTGCACCATTCTCAGGCTTCTGGACTGAGTTATGCCACTGGTTTTCCTTTTTCCCCAGACTGTGAATGGCAGATTGTGGTAGACTGTGGTATTTCTCAGCCCCCACAATCATGTGAGCAGTTCTTATAAGAAAGCTCCTCAGATATCCATGTCTATATGCTTATCATCCATATCAGTATCTCCTGGCTGTTCTGTTTCTCTGTAGAAACCCGATTAATGCAAATTCGAAATAGGTCATAGACCTAAATGTAAAATACAAAGTTATAGAACTCTTAGAAGATAACATAAAAGAAAAATCTAGGTGACCTTGGGTATGGCAATGACTTTTTAGGTACAGCACCAAAAGCATAATTCATAAAAGAAACAACTGGTAATATGGAATTCATTAAAACTAAAAACTTAATGTTCTTTCAAAATACTGCCAAGAGCATAAGAAGACCAGCCACAAACTGGGAGAAAATATTTGCAGAAGACATATTTCATCAAAAACTGTTATCCAATATGGGCAGAGAACTTATTAAATTCAACATTAAGAATAATGAACAACCGAATTTAAAAATGGGCAAAAAGCTGAACAAACCTTCACTAATAAGCATTAAAAAAGGTGATTTCACAATATTTTGTGAGGAAGCTGAAATTTAAAGCACAGTGAAGTACTACTGCTCAATTTTTTGGAGTGGCAAAAATCCAAAACAATGACAATACTAACTGCTGGTGAAGATGTGAAACAACAGGAATTCTCACTCCCTGCAAGTGAGAATGCAAAAATTGCAGTTACTTTGAAAAACAATGTTGTGGTTTTCTACAAAACTGATACACTCTCACCATACAACTCAGCAATTGCACATTTTAGTATGTACCAAAGTAAGTTGGACATTTACGTCCACACAAAAACTTATACTTGAATATTGATAGCAGTTTATTAATTATGTTCAAACTTGGAGGCAATGAAGATATGTTTCTTTATTTTTAAAGAGTCATTTATTTACTTGAAAGGCAGAGTGACAGAGAAAGAGGGAGGGAGAGAGAGTGAGGGAGGGAGAGAGAGTGAGAGAGAGAGAGAGAGAGATAGAAAACGTACCTCTGTTAGTTCACTTCCCAAATGGTCAGAATAACCAGGCTAGGCCTGGCTGAAATCAGGAGACCAGAACTGCATCTGGATCTCTCAAGTAGGTGGCAGGGAGCCAAGCACTCTGGTTATCTGCTGCTGCTTTCCAAGGCTCATTAGAAGGGAGCTGGAATGGAAATGGAGCAACCGGCAGGCATTGAGGCGGAGGCTTAACCCATTGTGCCACAACACAGTCCCCAAGATATCCTTCTAAAAATAAATGGGTAAACCAGAAATACAGACTGTGGAATATTATTCAACACTAAAAATAAAAGATCCCTTAGTCCTTGAAAAGACATGAAGGAAACTTGATTGCGTATTACTAATTAAAAGAAGTCCATCTGGAAAGATCATATCATGTATTATTCCAATGATTGCCATTCTGAAAGAGACAAAACATTTTTCAGAAAAAGGAAGTTATTTCCAGGAGTTAGAGGGGAGAAGATGTAGACAGAGGATTTTTAGGTGGGGGTGAAACTATTTTGTGTGGTGCTGTGTTTAATGGTAGAGTTTAATGGAATATATGGAAAATCTCTCTCTTTGTACGCATTTTTGCTGTGAATTTAAAGCTACTCTAAAAATAAGTTGTACTAAAATTATTTTTGTTATAAAAAGACATTCACACAGTAGCATAGATATTTATGATTAAGAGATACTTCAGGAGAGTGGAATAAGGTCCTCTGAAAATGTTCATAAAACAAAATAGTGGAAAATATTACCAAAGTCAACTTCTTCAGAACTATACAAATTAACCAAAGGCTTACAACAGTGTGAATAGTCTTTATCTAAGAAAATGTGATACTTCTTAGTAAGAACATCCAGGTTTAACTTGGTCAGAAGTTTTAGCTTGTCTGATTCTCGTCCTCTACAGCCCTGCCTCTGCAGCAGCAGACCTGGAAATCAACAGCCTCACACTTTGGTAGACACGAAACCAGCAGTCTAGCAGGGATAGGAAGACACAAGATATAAGAAAGATAAAGTCAGAACTCTCTAAACGTTCCACTTCCCATGAATTACCACTATTTTACTTGTCTGGCGACTAAATACAATTTTTATTCATAGGAACTGCCTTTGTTTGACCTGATTTAGTGCTTACCCCATGTGAATAGTCTATCCTAGAGCATTAGTCAAGGACAATCAATGGCAATTGTTTAACATTGCAGCTGTCCTAGGCTACAGTGCAAGTTAGGGATAGCAAAGATGTTACCAAAATCTTACAAAAAATGAGATGTTCACGGCTGGCAATGTGGAACAGTGGGTTAAAGCCCCAGCCTGCAGTGTGCTGGCATCCCATATGGGTGCCAGTTCAGTCCCGGCTGCTTCACTTCCTATCCAGCTCTCTGCTGTGGCCTGGGAAAGCAGTTGAAGATGGCCCCTGCACCCATGTGGGAGATCTGGAATAAGCTTCTGGCTCCTGGCTTCAGACTGGCACAGCTCTGACTGTTGCCGCCATCTGGGGAGTGAATCAGTGGAATGGAAGACCTCTCTCTCTCTGTCTCTACCTCTCTCTGTAACTCTGTCTTTCAAATAAATAATAAAAGAAATATATTTTTTTAAAAAAATTAGATGTTAGTAGAAATTTTTGCGAAGTTGTGACATATCCCTAGGAATCTAAAAAGGGAAAGTGTATGTATTACATAAGTCTAGGAAAGATCCAAAAAGACCTCTCATCTCTGGGTGCCCTGGAGGCTCTGCACAACACAGAGACATCTAATTGAAAAACTGTTGGCTTATTAAGACATATCTGGTCTATTAGTAACTAAGCACCAAGCAAACTGCACAGAGTGTATGTACATGACAAAGAGTGCAGATTTGATACTGTTGCATTATATTATTTTAAATTATTTTTAATAAATATGACATTTGCAAAGAAGCAGAAAAATGTAGCGTATGCATAGGGGAAAAGTTTATTGAAAGTACCTCTAACAAGGTGCAGGTATTGAACTCACTAAATGAAGACCTTAAATTAATTATTATGAATGTGCTCACAGAACTGAAAACACTATCTTTAAATAACTCAAGAAAAACATGGGAGTGATGTCCCATCAAACAGAAAATACCAATAAAGAAAGAGAAATTGTAAAAATAAACCAAATAGAAATGCTAGAGTTAGAAAGTACAATATCTCCAATCTAAATTTCCTGAAAGGACACAATAGAAGATTTGAAGAGGTAGGAAAAGCAGCCAGCAAACTTGAACACAGGTCAACAGAGACTAAGTTGTCTGAGAAACAAAGGAAAAGAGCAAAGAATGGAATCACATGTACCAACATACCCATAAGAAAAATCCCAAATGGAGAAAGAGAAATTCACAGAAAGAATATTTGTAGAAATATTGACTCAAACTTCCCAAATTGATGAGAACTAAGAATCTGAGCATTCTAAAAGCTCTACAAACTCCAAATAGAAGCTACTGACCAAATAAAAACTTTGTTTACTCCAAGAAAAGTAAAAACACCCACACCTAGAAATATTGTGACACTTTCAAAAGCTAAAAACATGAGTATAATCTAGAAATAAGGTAGCTAAACAATGTTTCCAGTAAGACGAGCAGCTGAATTCTCATTTAAAGATTGGAGGCCAGGGGCAGTAGGATGACATATTTGAAGTATAGAAAGTAAAATAAATAAATAAATAGCTACATTCAATAATTCTGTTTCCTGTAGAAATGATCCTTCAAAAATGAAGGGCAAATACAGATATTCTTAGTTAAAGAAAACTGAGACAGTTGATTGTTAACAGAAAACCCCTACAGAGCTACAAAGGGTGTTCTCTGGGATGACGTAAAAGATTAGGCAGTTGCTGAAATCTGTAGGAAAAAATGAGGAGTGTTAGTAATGGTAACTACACAGGCAATTATGAAAGAATATATATTTAGTTACAATTTTTCATTTCTATCTAATTTATACAAGCATGGCTTGAAGCAATAGCTTAAAACTGTATATATATATATATATATATATATATTTTTTTTTTTTTGGACAGGCAGAGTGGACAGTGAGAGAGAGAGACAGAGAGAAAGGTCTTCCTTTGCCTTTGGTTCACCCGCCAATGGCCGCCACGGCTGGCGCACTGTGGCCGGTGCACCACGCTGATCCAAAGGCAGGAGCCAGGTGCTTATCCTGGTTTCCCATGGGGTGCAGGGCCCAAGTACTTGGGCCATCCTCCACTGCCTTCCCGGACCACAGCAGAGAGCTGGCCTGGAAGAGGGACAACTGGGACAGAATCCAGTGCCCCGACCAGGACTAGAACCCGGTGTGCCGGCCCCGCTAGGTGGAGGATTAGCCTATTGAGCCATGGCGCCGGCCTAAAACTGTATATGTTTTAACATAAAGATGAAATATGTATATGTATATGTATTATGTATAACTCATAATATATAGAAACATGTCATATATAATCTTATCTACTCTAATCACATGTCAGAGATTAGTGGAATATATGAGACATACATTATATTAAAAATTGCTGCTGGCCGGTGCCGTGGCTCACTAGGCTAATCCTCCACCTTGCGGCTCTGGCACACCGGGTTCTAGTCCCAGTCGGGGCGCAGATTCTGTCCCGGTTGCCCCTCTTCCAGGCCAGCTCTCTGCTGTGGCCCGGGAAGGCAGTGGAGGATGGCCCAAGTACTTGGGCTCTGCACCCCATGGGAGACCAGGAGAACCACTTGGCTCCTGCCATCGTATCAGCGTGGTGCACCGGCCACGGCAGCTATTGGAGGGTGAACCAACGGCAAAGGAAGACCTTTCTCTCTGTCTCTCTCTCTCACTGTCCACTCTGCCTGTCAAAAAAAAAAAAAAAAGAGTAAATCAAAAATAAATAAAAGAGAATGGAAAATAATAGAGAAAAATAAATGAAACACAGAATTGATCATAATTACAAAAGTAGAATTAGACTAGCCAAAATGCTAGAAGGTTCAAATTACTAAAATAAGAACAAAGAATGAGAGGAGATATTTCTCCTAATCTTAAAGAAAAAAGAAAAGATATAAGGAAATAATATTAAGAACTGTTTACCAATGCATTAGGAAATTTAGATGTTCACATAAAAAAGATGCCGGTGAATAAAGGCATGTACACTACTCATGGTGACTCAATAAGAAAAAGAAATCTGAATATATCTACAAATCAAGGAATTGAGTGAGAAGCCAGAAACCTCACACAAGTAACAAGTCTGTCCTATTCGGCTTCTTTGGAGTTTCCTTGAAGATTTAAAGAAGAAATGAGCCAATTCTTCAGAAAGTTCCATACATGACTGGTAGGATTATGAAGTGCTTTCTTAAAAGATGCATTTTATGGTTCGTGGATTGTACCTCAACAAGCATCGTGTGTGTGTGTGTGTGTGTGTGTGCATCACTAAGCAATTTGACTGGGGTTAGCAGCCTTCTTGATTTCCTGAACTAAGGTGTTTCGTGGGACTTGGGGTTTCCATTGCTAATGCTGGGAAGACCCCAGGCAAATGGGGATGTCTTGGGCATTGCTGACCCCTGGAAGAATGTTTTGCTTTAGAGTTGAAGGTCAGGAAGGAAAGAAGTGGAAGTGATGGGGAGAGAATTGCATGTATTAAGGCTTTGTGGTAAGAGGAAGGAATCATTTACGGGACAGATAGGGGAAATTTACTCCTGGGGCGAGGGCCATGTGAGCTTGGTGTGAGCTGAGGCTGCAGAGGGGAGGTAGGGTTCAGGCTAGCATGTCGTAGAGATGGGGAAGCCCCTACGTGCATACATGTCTGGCTTCACAGACGTAACAGAACCCCTGTAAGGACCCGGGTGGGGTCTTCTTGTTCATGTCTCCTTTAGTGTTTGGGACAATGCCTGGCAGTAAAGAGCCACAAGATTGATACCTGGGGACTGTGTAAAAAGCGCAGTGTCTTGGTTTATGGCCTGTGGTTCAATAACGTGCAAATAGATGTGCTTTCTCAGCTTTGTTTTTCCTCCTTAGCCTGTTGCCTGTCCGCTGGAAAGACAAGAGCAAGCATCACAGAGCTAAGAGGAGCCCAGGTGGGTGCTACGCAAAAGCAAGGACTCCAAAGGGAAGACTGCGCTCTCAGAGGAGGAAAGTGACAACCAGAGCTAAGAGTTTTTGGCTTTTAATTAAGTAACTTATGCCTGAAACTGGCAAACCAGTCGCTGTTTCCCACACCTCCCTTGCATTAACATATGCCTGCTTGTCTGCCTTTTCCTGCCTGTCAGGATGGCAGCACCTTGTGCTGTCAGGAGGCCAAAAACAGCTCCCTGGTGGCGATCCAGGAGATCTACATGAAGCTGATCCACATGTCAGTGAGTACAGAAGAGAGAGATGGGAAGAAGCAGGCAGAGAGGGACAGAGGTAGGGAAAGAAGAAGGGAGGAAGTTCATTCTCCAGGGAGCACACAGCACAGGGTGGAAGAGGCTCAGAGCAGTAAGTCAGGAGGAGTGGAAAATGCTACAGCAACACTCAGAACAATGAGATGTGCAAAGAGAATCACTCTATCGTTTTAGTCAGAAGAGAGTCTCAAAGCTTTGTCCCTGCAGGCAGCCCAATCACTAAAATGCTGTTCATGAATTCACCAAGCTCTCTTGGAAATTGCTGATGAGCCCTACATCAGAGCAGCCCAGCAAAAATCACACTCTTCCCCCTTAAAACAGTGCATTCAATGCCGCTTTCTTCTCCTCTGTCCAATTATCCTATTTGCACTCAAAAGGAAAGTTGTACTTGAAGGCAGATTAGAAAATATTTATTTAGAATGCTATTTACCACATTGTGCCAAAGTGACAAGGCTAGGTAATCAAGAGGGGACACTTTTCTTTAGCAAAAGAAAAAAAAAGAAAATTTAAACGGTAGCATCAAAGGCAGTGTTTCTATTTCAAAACAGAAGAAAATAACCTTATAATGAGGAGTCAGAGAGAGCATGGAAGATGCTGCTGTTGCTACATATCTGTCTTCAAAACCCTATTGTTCTAGTTGAAAGGGAGAGTGCAGGAGATGGAGGGAGTCAGTAAATTAGAAGAAAGGGGAAAATATAAATAAGTTATGCTCCCTTAAAGGCACATAGGCGAGATGAAATTCATATTTTAAAAAGGGACCTCTCTCCTAGTATTAAAACTTAAAGAACTTTGCAAAGCAGCTGAATTACTTTGTACCATTTATTCTGTTAGCTTAGTTTCTCCATTTCAATTCCTAGCCTGAGACCACAGGGGAGGGGTCAGTATTCCTTTGACTTTTGTTGTTTGACATACCAGGTTTCTTTTATTCATCTATCCTGTGTGTTTGCATCTATGCCTACACATTCTCTTTAGGGAGAAATCAGTTTCCTAATTTTCTTTTTATTTCAAAATCTAAATAAAATGCACAATAAATCTTTTAGCAGCATCAGCAGGGGCTGGCCATTTAACTCTTCCTCCTGTTTGCTGTGATCCTATTATCCACCAGGTACTACACAGGCACTTCTGCACTGTCTCATTTAAGGGGTTGTTAGCCTGTCAAAGGGCGCAGGGCCCGTTGTCATTCAGGATTTTTTTTCTTCATAGTGGACTTCAGTTGAAGGAAATGAAATGAATTGCTTACTGGCTCTTGTAGCCTTGAACTGCCATCTCTTCAGCTGCTCTGAAAGATCCTCAGAAGATGGTTTGTTATTTACAGCAGTGGCTTTTGGTTTGGTCCTTCAAGTAGCAGCACCAGCAACTACAAGGGACCTGTCACAAATGCAAATCTTAAAACATTATTCATTTAATCTAATTTGGAAGGCAAAAAAGAGACAAATGGGGTGGGGGGAACAAAGAGGGAGAGGGAGAAGGAGAAGGGGGGAGAGAGAGAGAGAGAGTATGAATCTCCCATCTGCTGGTTCACTCCCCAAATGCTTGCAGCAGCTGCAGCTGGCTCATGCTAAAGCTGGGAGACTGGAACTGAATTCAGATCTCCCAAGTGGCTGGCAGCAACCCAACTACTTGAGCCATCACCAGCTGCATCCCAGGGTATATAGGATACAGGCATCCTAAGGGACATCTTAATCATTAAGTCAAAAGTCTGTCCACAAAATGTAGATTTTCAGGCTTCAATTTAGATCTGTTCAATCAAAATTCTGGGGTTGAGGCCCAACCACGTGTGATTCTTCTGCAGGCTTTTAATTTGAAGCAATCGAGTTACAAGAGCTCTGGCAAGCCACCAAACGAAGTTCTCAGGGACATTTCTTAATATAATAGTGGAATTAAGTAGATTCCAATAAGTGCAGAAAGTAAGTACAAAGAGAGAATAAACAGAGGATGGAATGGGCTGGCTTTATTAAGGCTTACTTTCAAAAACTTAATCAAGTACCCATTAGAAAACCCAGAGAAGCCCACCCATTTAATATGTTTCTGAAGAACTGCCTGGATTGTTTGTGAACCGTGACTCTCCTCAGCGTGGCTGATTAGGAAGCAGGTATGTTAACCTCATAATTTGTAAAATTTCCATGACTCTCATTTGCTGAATATTAATTAGTTCCACCCCTCTTTCTCTTCCAAAGGCTTATAACCTTTTTATTCCTCAATTAAGATGCAGAATCTCCATTCCTGTAGCAGCTTTGGCCTTTGATAGGATGCTAAATCCTGAAGTTCCAACTGCATGCCCTGGCTAGACTACTGGGAATTTAACTAGGTTACCTTATGGAAGAACACTATGTTTTATTTATATGCAATAACTTGATATGGTTTTCCAGGCCAGCAATGAGAGCAGATATTATGGTTTCTTGTAACTGGACTGAGGAAAATAGGGCCTTGGGAAGGATGGAAATGAATTTTGCCCGGCAACACAGAATGTTCCTTATATTTAGGATATTAACCTCTTTGACTTTTCGTATGCTTACTTTCTGATGCACTGTTATTTCTACTTCTCAATCTATTGCTCCCAAAGAGGAATCAGGTGCACTCCAACAGTAGGAAGATGCTGGAATGTTTGGCTGGATCCTTCAGTGGCATCAGGCTGCCCGACCAGTGCTCTGATTGTGGACAACTTTGGAGACCAAGTACTGGAATGGGATTCATAAGGCTTGGATGTGAGGGAAGGAGGCTGCATTCTAGATTTACATTGTTTAGCTTTAGGGTCACACAGCAGATACAGTCTCCTCTATGCCCGTAGCAGGGACTCTCACATAGAGATTTTCACCTCATCTGGTACTGCCTGAGAATGTCGGGCAAAGTTTAGTTATAAATGAACATCTCAAGGGTGGTATATACTTGTGAATTCAAATTGTTTTTCAATGGCACTGCATTTGGACAACCCAAAGGGATGAAAGTGTTTCCTTGTTAATTGATGTAGTGTCATCTCTGAATGTCCCTGTGGCTTCCCCTTCATATTTCTTTCCCACACCTGATTAATGTGTGAGAATCTTAGCGAGAAGAGATAGTTAAGGAAATTCAGTTTGTGAGGTGTGACAGGTTGGGATTTCTGGGAAGCAGAGATCAGCCTGCAGGGCTCTAATTAGGGAGTGCTCTTGGGATTAATACCTATGGAAGGCAGGTGGGGAGGTAGAGCTGTGTGGAGATCAAGGTTGAGCTGTGACTCAGTCCCAGTGACTTTTTCAGCTGTGATCCTGTCCTTGGCTCTGGGGTCTCAGATGTCCCTTCAGGGCAGTGCCTAAGTAGGAAGAGGGGAAAGGGGAGCCAGATGTTAATTAATCATTGTGTGTGAGCTGTCTAGAAGCAAATGTGCCAGCCAAGTTGAGAGAATCCTAAAAGATGTCTGTCAGATGAGGGCCCTTCTGGAAGCATTCCTAATAGCTGAGGAATAAATTATTCCCAGTGAGGTGTCTGGGTAGTGCATAACACTGGAGATACAGTCGATATTTTAGAGTCTATCAGATCTTAAATTGAATTCCTCCAGTAAGACCACACTGATACTTGGTTTACTCACAGTAAGTCCTGGAGGCACTCCCCTAAAAGAATCTTGGGATGATCAAATGTGCTAGCTGTATGATTTTTTATAAAAAGTATTTATTTATGTATTTGTGAGGCAGAGAGAGAGAAGGGTGGAGGAGTCCAATCTATTGGTTTACTCTTCAAATGTCCTCAAACAGCCAGGACTGTGCTGGGCTGAAGCCAAGAGGTAGGAACTCAATCCAGGTCTCCCACATGGGAGACAGGAGCTAAACCATTTGAACCATCACAGTTGCCTTCCAGGTTCTGCATCAGCAAGAAACTAGAGTCAGAAACTGAAGCTAGGTACCAAGCCCATATAATTCTCATGCAGGCTTGGGCTTCCTAATGGGAAGCTAGGACTTGCCCCAGGACCTTTCATCTTTCAGTTCAATTTAATTCGGTGGCTGAGAGAACAAGAATTCAAAATGTCTAAGAATATTGAGCTTACTGAATCTTGAGAAATATCTACTGTTACAAATCCTGCAATTAGTCCCTTAATGGTGATCTTCCCTGCATGGAAATGAAGCCCTCTCTGTCTGTCATGGTTTAGTCCATTCACTGGGAGAACTGATGGCAGTCCTCAGAGTTCTGTTGGTGGCACCTAAACTCAGACTTTTCACATAGTCTAGGAACATCAACTAGTGCTAAAGAAATTTGAAAAAAAAAATTACTGTTCATACCAACAAAGAAATTTGATGCTTAGTGTGGTTGTTTTAGTAAAATGTAAGTAGGAACCGTCCAAAGGAGATAGTCTTTGCACGACGTGGTGACTCTCTGGGAGCTATCATAGGCAGTAAAGCGTGTGTTACTTAATTTACCCAGCTGCCACCTATTGCTTTACAGTAGCATGGAAGAAAATAGTAATATAATTTTATATAGGCTTTGCTACTCCAAAATCTTGATGGATAATGATTCTCCTAGACAAGAAGCATATAGCCACAGGTACTACCTGCAGGGTTCAGAACACTGACTTTTTCATCATGCAGATATACTTCTGAAATCTCAGCTCTGTTTTATTCTAACGGCCTTGGATGATGGCTCCTCTGAGCTTCAGTTTCCCCATCTGTAAAACAGAGATTAAAATCTCACAAACCTCACAGAATTGTTTGGAGGGTTAAACGCCATGAGACACCTAGCTTTTAGCACAGTACTAGGTCCAAAGTAATAATTTAGTGTATATTAACCATTATTGTTATTAGTACCCAACAGCTTTGGATTTGTATAAACAACTAAATTCTGTCAACTAACAGGCCTAAGGGAACAATAAAGAGAGATTTGAGGTTCCTCTTGATCAATGAATCCCTGAGCCTTCTCTCTGTTCTTTCTTTTTTAATTTAAAGATTCATTTATTTATTTATTTACTTTAAAAGTCATAGTTACAGAGCAGAAAGGACAGACACACACACACACATGCACAGAGAGAGAGAGAGAATTGTCCATCTGGTTCACTCCCCAGATGATCACAGTGACCAGGCTGGGCCAGGCTGAAATCAGAAGCCAGCAGCTTATTCCAAGTCTCCCTGATGGGTGCAGGGGCCCAAAAACTTGGGCCAACTTCCACTGCTTTTCCAAGGCCATTAGCAGGGAGCTGGATCAGAAGCAGAACAGCTGGGACAGGAACTGGTGCCCACAAAGGATACTGGTATTGCAAGAGACAGCTTTATCTATTATGCCCCAACAGTGGTCCCTTCCCTATGTTCTTAAGAAGTTCTAAACTTCAGTTATTTCTGGATTAGAACCATAACTTTGGAGAGTATTAATTACTGTCAGCTAAAGTGGGGGGACTGGTAGTGTTTCCCGCAGGAAGGTGACCTACACCTCTAGCAACCCATTTTGCTTATTTTCTTGTTACTAACATTACTGAAACAGAACTCATGGGATAAACTGTCTTACACTTCATTACCAAAAAATTACGTGAATTTTGAGTACAAGGAATGACTGTGCCTATTCACTTTTTTACCCCTGCCTTTATTCTTTCCTTTCTTGTCACCCAAAGCAATAATGAGATTTCACACTGGAATCCTATTTAAACATCTATAGTTGGTAAAATGGACAGCACACTTGTGTGTTGGCCATTTGCAAATTAATGGTATATCAGGACAGTCTGTATAAAGATCGGGTATTTTGGCTCAACTAAATGTTAATTCATGGCAAAGAGAAACCCCCAAGCATGCAGCTTGGTGTCGGGTTGCTAAGAAGGCAGTCAGTAGAGAGTTGATAGTTAATTTGGATGAGTAGCTAAATCTGAATAAGACACATTACTGAAACCTCATTCCAATTTCTTGAATCATAATATTTGATATATTTATAAGGCACATGCAAATCATCAGAATCTTTCAATCTTCAAGATTTCATTTCATAGATTATTTATGAATATCTTATTGCAGAATCCCATTTATACCTCCATTGGATTCCTAGCTAAGCAATTGTACTTGTACAGTTCTCACTACATTATGTCTTACAAAATTTTACTATGTGTAAGTAAATGTATCCCCTTTCCCTACATACTCTCTTGTTTGGAAGTGCCTCTCACCAAAGGGGAAATAAGGCAGTGGGATCAGCTAGGAACAGAGAGAGCTGGAAGTATTCTTAGAAGTTCCAAGAATCACAAATGTCAAAGAGAAATAAATTCCTATGAAAATGATAATTCGGTGTTCATGAGCTGCTTGTCTACTATGGCTGAGGCTCTGTTAGATTCTGAAGGCAAAACAACAAGCATCATAACACAGTGCCAGTGCCTGTGGAGTGGGGTGCACCTATACTCATGGTTTAATCATGACACATAACACCTAAGAGACTGTGATTGCAATTGTCTCTTAGTCCTACACATTCAAGAACAGCATGTGATCTTTGTCTACATGTACTCTGTGGTTACATTTTTGTGACTGACTTACCATCACATTTCTGGTCTAGAGAGTACAATGGGGACATTGAGTCATTTGAGATATACCTAACCTAAAAGAATAAGGCAGATTTTTGCCCAAAGGATGCCCTAGAATTATTTCAGCAATCATTCAAATAAATGTATAGCTCCAAATTCGATGGCTTTGGAATACAGCACACATTTGTATACGTAAATTCTAAGGATTTCATTTGAAATCTTATTGTGTGATTTATTGATGATTTTTTTTAGCCATGAGATCATGAGTTGACTGGCAGAGTGGACTCCTGACATCATAGTTTATATACCCAATGAAAATACATGGATCTGATTATTTTTAGCAACTTAATAATCCATATCAATATACACACCTACAAATAATCTGTGGCTACCTTTCACTAGCTGTTAAGATGAATTAATTCCTCTGCATTTTCACTAGAGTATCCCTGTTTGCATGTCCCTCAAGCAACCTCAGAGACACAACCTGTCCAACTTTGGATGCTATTTCCCCTAGGAGAGACAGCACACAATCTGATTTCAATTTGGAATCTGGTTTTCATTGAATCCCCATTGAGACCTCACTCATTCCTGTCTAATGATGGTGATGGGCAGTGACCCAGTTTTGAGGCTCTGAACATCCATCCCTTGAGATTGCAGACTCAAGGCTGGAGTTCACCTGGGAAAATGGGACCAAAGTACAGAACTGACTTACAGTCAGTTATCCCATATCTTCCTCTATCATAAAAAGTCTCCATCATAAAAGATAATTTGTATACAAGAAAAAGAAAGATTACTGAATCTGGGCTCATCACTGATTCCAGTCCTTATTTCTAAGACATGGGTAAAGAATACAAGTCTTATTACCAACCGTCACTGACTGATCTTACACCAGCAACGTCCAAATCTATGATTGGTTACTTTAGGGCACAGTACAGCCTCATCTGATAAACTGCAACACATTGAGTTTTAACTATTTTCAGCAGACTATATTATCTTGCAGGAAACAGATTTATTAATAATACTTACCATTACCCTGAAGGACCCTATGGTTTGGAGGAAGACATAAATGATTTATACTCAAATAATCATAATGCAAATCTGAACATGATACATGCTAGAACACCCTATAGGTATGCACACATTTTTGCAATCAACTTCCTTATTTCTACTTCAGTTGTCATTCCTTTAATTCACAGGCATGATTTCTTCTCTTATCTCCACGACCTGCTTGCCTCCATTCTCACTCTTAATCACCTCGGTGTTTTATTTTGTAATTACTGGCTTCTGAGTGAAAGTATAAATAGGCACTGGCATTGAGGTCTTTTAGAAGATGAACCTGTCATAATTTATCTTTGTGTGTTAGATACACTATAGGTGCTCAAAATAAGTTTATGTTTGTCAAGCAAACAATTGACACAAAGCTCAGAGGCAAGAACTAAAATCTTCATGAAGAACCTTAGAGAACAAGCTGGTCAATGAGAAGAAAGACAAGTTTCAGTAAGCAGAGATAGACAGGATTACTCCAGGAAAGGCATATAGCATGGTCAGAAGGACCCCAGCTTAATCCCTGCACAATATTTGAAGGAACATTTGGAGTTTGATGTTTGATTCATGAAGGGCTACCTTTAGCTCATCAAATTAATAGTTGTTATTTTTTAAATTTTATCTAAGTTATGCAAGTTTCATGTATTTCACATATACAGATTTAGGAATATAATGGCACTCTCCCCCTCCCCCGCTCCTGCCCACACTCCAACTCTTCAGGCAACTTGTACCCAAAGAAACTTAGTTGTGATTCAGGAGAGCTTGGTAGGGGGTTGACAGTTTGGGGTGTTGCAAATGCTATGACTAAGCTATCATGCCGTGTCCTGATTGCTTGGCAAGCAAAATACCACCCCTGAGGTGGAGCCAGAGCATTTTCCTTCTTCATATCCCTTCTCAGAATTTCTATCTAACAGATAAAGCTCTGGATCACCAAACTGTGCTGTTTTTATTAATTGAAACCATAATTATTATAAGATGAGTAGAAATACCTGGTTAATGTGATGATTGACTACAGAATTAGAGCTGGTACTACATAGAAAATATCATTATGAACATTTTCAAAGTAAAACCAAAGATAAAACACATAAAAGGGTTATTAGTTTATTTTATCCCTGTAGGGACTACGACATTTTTGAAATGGGAATCTCAAGAGTCATCAGCTTCCATGGGGTGTGTTGTAGTTTCAGTAACTGAGTAGTGACAGGCTTTGCAAATAACAGTTTGAGCAGTGTCATACAGGTTGAATAATGCAGGAGGCTAAAACACTGCCCAATGGTTAAGTGCAGGTAGATAGACTATCAGGTGTTCTAAAATCCAGTCTTGCTCTACTCCCCATCAGTTTGCAAATATATTTCCTGAATGGTCTAGAAATTGCTTCTATTATGAAATTTACAACTGTCAAAATCACAAGAAGTATCTAATAATATGATTGAGTCTAATTACAGATTTAGATGATAAGTATGGATGTTTCTTCCACTATTACTGGAATATCAAGTCACCTTGACAATAGTAAGTCACCTGTACAACGGACTGTTTTTGAATGCTATTGGCTGAAGTTCTAAGAAATCACATGGCCAGTGAAAAAGGACAAGAAATAAAGTTATTCAAATACAAAGAAGTTGATAGTTTTCTTGTTTCCCCTTCCATTACAGATGATATTCATCACCCCTGGACTGCCTTTTTAATGCATCGTGTTTATTTTTACTTCCAAGACCTGGCATATTGGGTTAACATCATGGCACAGTGGGTTAAGTCACTGTCTGGAGCACCAGCACCTCATATGAGCACCAGTTTTGTCTCAACTACTCTTTTGATCCAGATCCTTGATAATATGTATGGGAAAGTAGGAGATGGTCCAATTACTTGGGTTCCTGCCACCCATGTGGAAGACCCGTATAGAGTTCCAGGCTCCTGGCTTCAACCTGACCCAGGCCTGGCCCTTGCTGCCACTTAGGAAGATTCTCTCTCTCTCTCTCTTTCTCTCTCTCTCTTTCTCTCCCTCTCCCTGTCCCTCTTTTTTTTTCTCTCTGCCTTAAAAAACAAAACAAATAAAAACATGATTTATTTATTTAGGCACCAAAATACACTGAAGGGCTGTATTAGACATGGAAGGCACATTTATTCATTCAACAAAGTATTACTGCCTTATTTCCATGTACAAGATATAGCTCGTGTTCACAGGGAAATGGTGGTACGGGGAAGAGAGGAAAGAAAGGCACTAAGACCAGTTGGGAAATTCAGGTACTGTTCCAGGAGTACAGTGCATTATGGTGGCTGAGGAGAGAGTGTGGTGACATTGATTAGTGCTTGTGAAGAAGGAGGGAATATCAAGAGGATCTTCTACAGAAAGCACCCACAGATTGCCTTAATCTACTGAGAGACTCTACACAGAAATGATTGACAAGTTGAGTGCTATTTGGAAAATATTAGCTTTTCCTGGATGTTTTTGTCATTTCTATTTTCCATCTAAAGAAATAAAAGTGTGAAAGCTTGTTTCATTCTTTCCAATGTATTCATTATATGGCATATGATTTAGATTGAAAATGCCTTAAGGGTAAGGTCTGTGTTTTCTCTATTTACCTCTGCCACAATTTTCTTTAATTTTACAAGAGATTTCGTCATTTATTTGAAAGGGAGAAAGAGAGGGAGAGGGGGAGAGAGAGACAGAATTTCCTATCCATCTTCAACTCCATTCAGTTCTCCTGTGTGGGTGGCAGAAATATTTGAGCCATCTTCCATTATTTTCCCAGGCATATTAGCAGGGAGCTGCATTGGAAGTGGAGCAGCTGGGACTTGAACTGGCACTCATACGGGATGCCAAAATTATAAGTAGTGCCTTAACCTGTTGTGCCACAATGCCAGCCCCTCTTTTTCTTAACTTTTGAGATTTCATAGGGATTAGTAAGTTTTAGGACTGAAAGTAATTGCTTATTCATTAACAGTAATTTAATAAAAATAAAATACATAATAAATAAATATTTGTGCATCTACACTTCCCTCATTTTGATCTTGATTTTGTGAAAAAATATCTCCATATACCTCTTCGTTGTAGAAAAGTGGTGGCAGGTCACCTGAATAAGGACTGACAGCTACTTTCTGGTAACCAGTCTTTCTGTCTCTAGGAATAGATATTTTTCCCTGAAGACTGGAAAAAGAGTAGTGACATTATCTAGTTCACTGGTGCTTAACTTCTCCCCATAGGGAAAATAAGGTACATTATGCACATCCACAAAACTGAACACACTCTCGTGGCATTGACTTACCTTGCCAGTATTTTATGAATCCTTCTAATATAACAAAAAATTGTGAAGCTGAGAGTCAAGAAGTACAAATTCCCCATCAACTAGTTGATTTCCATTAGTTGTCACAGAATGGTTTTCCACATGGGTTCCCTTTTCCTGTATGGTGCGTGAGTAATAGATTCTCTGTCTTCTGTTAGTGAATTAACCTGAGATAAAGTATGAGAAAAGATTTTGAGAAAAAAGCACTAAATGTATATATCATTAGGGATAATAATATTAATATAATTAATAATGATTTGTGATATTACTGCAAGGTCATTTATTTTTATAAAAGAGCAGTCTGGTTGGAAATCTTCCCAGGAGGGCCTCAGAAAATATATTTGGGTCAGAAATAAGACTGGCCCTGATTTCAATTAATAAAACCACTAAGCTTTTAAGAAATCTGAAATAGAGTTGATTAGACTTATTTTTTAATTATTACTACATTCTAAAAGAACATTTCTTCATGTGTTCCTAAAATGTACACATTCATCAGAGTTCCAAGAAGTCAAATGCATAGCATGTTTTAAAATAGTGTAAGTCTCCTCCAAGCTTTCACATAGCTGTTCAAAAACATAATGCCAAAGCAGAAACACACCATATTGCTTCACAGATTTTTCTTCCTTCCTAATATTTAATGTCAAAGTGCTGCTGAAGATTGACAGTTCTGGGATCCCGGTGGATAGCTCTGATCCCCTGAGATTGCTTGACAATCAATCCAGAGAGATTGGTAAGCGGTGTGCTCTTAACAACCAACAACCTTTAGGACTAAAGGATTCAGAAATTTTAAAACAAAAGTAGTTTGCATGTTTACTCTTTCAGTAAAAAAAAAATCTAAATATTTAAATATTATCTCAAAATATCCAAACCAGAAACAATGGGCACACACATTTTGGAGTCATCTTTAACTCCTTCCTCATCTTCTCATTATTTCCCATGAAGCTGAGCTTTGATCTCTGATCTCTTTGAGTATGTGGTTTTCTTGTATGTGACCTAGAAGGAAAGAGAATAACTCATATTGAATGACAAACCTGGATACCCGACAATCCTCTGAGCAAGAGATATCTAATTTTTTTTCTAAATTCTGAGTCGTGGTGAAAGCCTGAGAACAACAAATCTATAGGCAGACACAGTGAGTTGAAAGATAAATAGCTCTAATGATGAGTGAGACATGCAATAAATAAGTTCATGGATATAAGACTTGTTTATAGAAAAAACTTCTCAAGTTGGTTGGGCACGGATGCTCAGCTGTTCGCTAAACATGGGTTTAGCTAGGTAGAGGAGAGGTAATTTGACACAGTAGGTAACGGGATTGACTTGGTCATTTATACCCGTGTGTATTCCCCATTGGCATTTCAGAGAATAAATGCCCTGAGACCAAACTCCAGTCTGTATTCACCATCTATCCACCTGTAATGAGGCCTATGAATCATGTTTCTCTTGAAAGGCAGCCTGATCTGTCACTGCATTTGACAGATGTCAGTCACAGCAGCTGTGAGGAGCTGGTCTGGCATCACTCTTCTGATATTTATCAAATCCAATTCAACAACAAACTCCATGTAAGTGCAGATGCAGATTGCAATCGCTCAATTGTGTTAGAGTCCCGTACAATTTGTTTTCCATTATTGCTCTGGTGAAGCTCTATTCCATTAGAAGACATCAGAGTGGACTATTTTTAACCCAGAGAATTGACACTGCATACTAAGAGATAATGATCTTGGCACAAACTGCAGTCTTTCTCTGTGCGATCAACGGTAGAGGAGGAAGGCCTCCAAAGCTTCCCCTCATGTGTGAGCTAACCTGTCTACCACACTACCACAGTGTGTCATGGGAAAACTAAAACCCCTAAGGGTTTGGAGGTTGCCAAGAAATTGAAAAAGTGTCAACAAATGTTCCTTCTCAGGAAGATTTTCTAAAAACAAAACAAAACAAAACAAAACTTTATGGAGTTATAATATCTTTCTTTAGTATCGTTCCTCCAGCAGAATCCCAAAGTGTTTTATGAGCTATGTACAGGATGTGGGGAAAATCATTTTCCTGGCCATGACAGTCATCTCAAGAAAGATGTGTGGAAAGAGACAGGTAGAGCCCAGTGAAGGAATGCAACATAGCCAAAGCAGTGTCTGATGGGAGGGTGTACCTGGAATGGCCATCAGTCCAAGGTTTTGTTCTTATTTTCCATATGCTTGATGTGACTTTAAGATAACTTATTCTTGTGGAAGATTTTGAATTTCTTTCTGCGGATCATAAGCTTTTATGTACCTCTATGTGCTTCTTCAATGTCTTTGTGTGTGTGTGTGTGTGTGTGTGTGTATAGACTTAACAACAGGCACAGGGTATCTGCAATATCAAGACATGGCCAGGTTGAATAGAAGTCTTTATTCTTTCTTTTTAAAAAAGTATTTATATATTTATTTGAAAGTAAGAGTTACACAGAGAAAAAAAAGGAAAGCAAAAAGAGAGAGAGAGGTCTTCCATCTGCTAACCGGCCACAACAGCCAGAACTGTGCTGATCTGAAGCCAGGAGTCATGAACCAGGAGCCAGGAGCCTCTTCCGGGTCTCCCACATGGGTGCAGGGGCCCAAGGACTTGGGCCATCTTCCACCACTTTCCCAGGCCATAGCAGAGAGCTGGATCAGAAGTGGAGCAGCCCGGACTCGAACCGGCACCAATACCAATGCAGGCACACCAAGCAGTGGCTTTACCCACTACCCCACAGCGCCTGCCACAATAGAAGTCTTCCTATGAGCAAGGCACAACAATCCTGTGAAACAGAAAGGGAAACCATGTTATTAGCATTATTTTACAGATTTTGAAACCATAGAACTATTTTTTTATTTTTATTTGACATGTAGAGTTATAGACAGTGAGAAAGAGACAGAGAGAAAAGTCTTCCTTCCGTTGATTCACTCCCCTAATGGCCGCTACAGCCGGCGCTGTACCGATCCGAAGCCAGGAGCCGGGTGCTTCCTCCCAGTCTCCCATGTCAATGCTTCTTTTTAAGAGACACAGTCAGTAAGCTCCAGAGCTAGAACTTAACTGCAGATTGCCTAACTTAGAGTTCTAGCACACTGTTTCATAAGAATCATGGGAGTCAGTCTCTTTCTCAACTTATGGATCCCTTTTTGGAAACTCAGCCTCTATAACTCTACCCAAGGTAGAACCCACCATAAGCTGCTTTGACACTGACTTAAGGCAGCTATGAAAGGATTCATAGCTGTTGTCTGCCCAGTGCATAGAGTCAGGCACTTGGGCATTTCCACCTTCAGGATTTTCTTTGCTTTTCAAATAAATTTGTCTTCTTTTCTTAGTCTGTGAGTTCACTTTCTGCTCTTCATTGCATTGTTCAATGTCTTCCAGCTATTTCTTTCCTTTTTCTCATTTTAGGTTAGCATCACATACCAAAATAGATCTTTAGTCACAGTGGACAGAATGTGACATCATGTTTACAATCAAGCTCTGTTTAAGAATCTACACAAAGAAGGCAGAGCTACAAAGGTTATGCCTTTCCTCTCTGGCTGACATTCTGCCACAGGCAAGGATAGCACTGCAAATGTAATATTTACTTTCTGAATACAGGATGAGGCCGTGGAAGTCACAACATTATCTGACAGATTTGTATCCATTGTCTTTACTACTCTTTTAATGACAGATTAAATGCAAGCAGTTGTTTCTGGGTCAACACGATCTCTTCTAATTGTAGTCTGTTCTAATCTGTTTGGTCTGTGGCCTTGAAAATAGACCAGACCTTATAGACTGAGTAGAGTCTCTAAACTGTACTGCAAGCCACAGAGGCACTTGGAAGCTGTGGGCTGTGCCTGTTCTATCTAACTAGTACCTCTGAATGTTCCTGTCATTCAAATTCCAGCAGCGGAACAGAAAGATGCAATGCTACAAAGCTTCTCCAAGAATGTACACAAAAGCTAAGTGCTGGTGTGAGGTAGGGGTGTGCCTGTGCTCTAAAATCACTAAGCGTTAGAGTCATTACCAAAGAATTTTAAGTGCCTGCACTTTAAATCTCCAGTGGAACCTATGATAGAAACAGAAAAAGGAAACAGACAGGAAAGGGAGGGAGGCGGAGTGGCAGAAAAGAAGGAAGGAAGGGGAGAAAACAAAATCGCAGAAGCCAAGAGCAACATTTCTGTGATCACTTTAGTTTAATTGCTGCAATACTATACATTGAAAGTCTCCCCAAATCCATCACTTTTTGGGTAATTACTACTTCACCATGCTGAGTTTATAATGGTCCACTTACAGTCATGGAATGGATCAGCTCCCACCCCAGTAGCTGATTCCTCTGGCCTCCTGTTGGCCAGCATCAAGGAGGAGTTCAGGTTACTCAGGGCTGTCACAAAAGATCTGCAGAGGGAACACCAGGTGAAACTGGGGAAGGAAGTAGAGAAAAGAGGGTTAATAGCAGAGGAAAAATGTTGATTGACAGCTACATGCTCTTTAGATGAGAGTGATCTGAGGGTTACCTAAGTCATTTATATTTTTATCTTGGGCCTTCAAAACTATTTGATTTTTTAAAAAGCTGGGAACTTCTCTCCCTGGTCAAATAATAGTTAAATGGAGGACTACTCGTCTCTGGATAGACTCTGAGGCCAACTTTTAGGTAGACATTGATGTGAACAAGAATTCATGGAAATCACTGATGATGCTTTGTGCGTCACATGGATAAGAGGGGTAACTATCAGTGAGAAAAAACAGCAAAAATGTAAGAATGGGTTTTGGTGAAACGGAGAGTAGGAGACAAATAGGAGAGGTCTTCAAAATGTCTTGGAAAACATATACTATGAAAACATTCTATATAGATGTCATGTTTTGGGTATCAAAAATAAGTTATCTTTTCATTCTATTTTTTCATGACCTTTTTGAAGTTCCCTACTATTGGAAACAGGAGGACAGTGTGTTACCAAGTGAGATGGAGCAAGTGCCGCACATTACTAAGTGTGTCCCTGCGATTCATAATCTGAGGCTGCATTTCCAGACATCATGCAACAGAGCTCCTTCTTTTACTGGGGCAACAGATTCAAGACAGCTTCCTGTTCTCCCCGCCTCCAAGATTTTGTAGGCAACTTGGCTTTCTTCCCTCTCATCTACTGCTTATCTGTCTTGCATAGCCTGGCCATTCCCTGAATCTTGTATTACTTGCTTGATTGATTCCTTCGTTCTTTGTTTTTCATTCACACGTGTGTTTATGTTTCCTTATGGAGTAAACCATTGTTGGAGGGCCTTTCCTGAGCTGTAGATGATGTAGCGGCACAGGGAGTGGCACTTTGTGCAGCATGGGTGTAACAATGATATCTGCCACAGGCCAGATTTGTGCTTGTTGGTCTCCTCTGGTGTTCCTATGTCCAAGCTATGCACAATCCTTTACAAGGGATACACATGATCCAAAGAACTGTCTGAGTGGAAGGAGACTTGCCACATGCAGGACTGAGGTGAGGCTGACTGGGCATGTTTTGCACAGCGAAGAGAGGACTGGATTTTACAAGCCTCTTCACAAAAGATAACTGTAATGGTGCCATGTTTTATTGTGAGGTTCAGTGACACTGCCAGTATTACTAAAATAGTCATGTGTGGAGCATTTTCTTTGTGTTTAATACTATACACTCTGCAATACCAGGCAATAATTATTATAAGCCATTGAGAAATTTAAACCATTTTGCTGATGGTAAAATTGAGGCTTATGGAAATAGATAACTTGCCCAGGGCCACCACTTATTACACTGGAAATTTGTAATTTAAACACAAGTCTGTGTGATATCAAATGACACTCTCTTAAACACAGCTTTTCAGTAACTCACAAATCACCAGGATAATGCATGCAATGTGGACAAAAAACATAGTAGATGCTCCATAGATAAACTCTTCTTTTCACCAAAAAAGAAACTCTTCCTTGTCTTCTTTTCTTTTCATTTAGAGGTGGTTGCTGAATCTGGATGGGAGAGACTAAAAATAAGGGTAGGACACCCTGGGAAAGCATTTTATTTCCATATTTGGAAAGGACTACTCCACGAAGTGGTTACTGTGCCCTGATGGGAGAAGCTTACACATTAACAACCCCAAGACTACCTCTGTGAAGATGCTAGCAGAAGGTTCCAGAAGACCTCCAGGATCTTGTTAACCTTGACATTCCATGAGGAAGCCCATGCTGCTTGGGCCACATTTAACCCCATGCTGTCAAGTATGTTTCTGGACTACAGGTGACAACGAAGGAGCTACTCTTGTTTTCCAGCCATGTTGCATGCAGTCTTTAATGAGATAATGAGGAAAGGGTATTGATTAACAAGTGCACTTGTATGTTTAAGACGAATCAACAATTCAGCACACTCAGATTTACACAGCAGCCTCTTGCCTTAGAATGTGAGTGTTTTAATAATCAACTGCTGTTTATTTGACACATGGCTGTCTGGGTAAATTTAAATGATGTGTATTTAGGAACCTTGATATAAACCACTACCTTAGAAACATAGTCATTTATCAGGGACTAAGTTGTTGTTAATAACCTTCCTCAGGGGAATTGCAGGCAAATGGTTATGTATTTGGTGATATTGGGCCTTCAGTCAGACACGGTGAGAAACTTAATCTTCCATTTCAGAAGAATAATAGGATGTTATGTGGTAGAACAGTGACAGGGCCTGCAAAATAGAATGCATTATTCTCTCAGAGTATTTAGACAGAGGTGGGATTGGGGGCATGAATTTAGATTCAATGTGAGCTCAGTTGTGCATGAGAAGCCTTCCAAAGAAGAGAGAGCTCTTTTGGGGAGGGACCATAGATTGCTTCAGTGGTAGACTGACTTGAACATCATCCAGTGTAAGCTTAGAGGTGAAACCTGCATTTGTGCTGATGAGGGAGCTGGAGCTCAGAGAGCTGAAGGGGTGGGGTAGAGTGGAGGAGGTGGTGTTGGAGAAGTCCTGTCCAAGGAGAACCCATGCATGAGTCGCAGCAAGACTACACCCTGCATGGAATATCCAGCCCAGAGATAGCATGGGCACACAGTCCCTGACATAGCAGTGCCATGGAGAGGATGCAGCAAGAACTGCAGAGACCTTCCCCACCAACAGGGACTGGGACAACAAGTGGTATCTTATAGAGGATACAGGGGTTTGAAGTTGCTTGGCATGCAAATGGCATTTACATTGTCAACAATGAAACCCCAAGGCCTTACAGTCCTAGGAAAGGATTGGCTCATTGTTGGAATAAGGGCTGAGTGTGACATTTAGGGAAGGAGAGTGCGCACTGCCCTGAGCAGGCATGTGGCAGGGGTTACAGGGACAGTTGAGAGTACTTGTAGGTGCCCCAGTGGAGTCTGGGCGAGGAGGAAGCAAAGTGCTTCATCAAAGGATCCATAAATGTTAAGATTCTACAGTTTTATGAATTTTGTAGCTGTATGTTTCTTGATAAAATAGCAGCCAACAGTTAGACATCTTTCTATTAGAGGCTGTTTATATTTTATCTTCAATCAAGGTGCCTTTGAGAGAGGAGGGGAACTGAGATGGCATCTCCTCTGAAATATTTTTCCAAAATCTATTAGGTTTAATTAGTTCTTGTACTGCTAGAATAGCCACTCACACATTGTCTCCCAAGTTTTTCTTTGTGTCTGCCTGCCTGGATGCACTTTGGTATTTGGATGCATACCATTTGTGACTAATCTTGATAACTTGGCTATCTAGCACAGTTTTCAGGAAATAATAAATACTCAAATTATACTCAGGGAATAAATAAGTCAAAAATAATGAATGTCATGTATACAGTACTTTATAGTGATAAAATGCATGTGCATCAATTATCTCTTTTAATTATCTCAATTATCCTGAGGAAAAGCTCTGAAAATTATTCATATTTTAAAGATGATGAAGTCTGCTCACAAGGTTAATTGTCCGAGATCTTGCAATGAAGAAGTGACAGAGACAGGAAGTCTTAGAACTCCAAAATCTTATGTTCTTTCCACTTCATCATGTACTGGAGGGGGAAATGGAGAAGAAAGGAAAATAAAAAGACCAAACTATCTAGGATAATTGCCTTAAAATGCAAATTCATTTTGCTCATGCCAACCCAGCTGTCATACTAGAATGCAACTAATAAATTAATGCATAATGCTGCCCACCATCTATTCAGCTGCTGAAGTTACAACCATCATCATGTATAAAAACCATCGCGGACAAGGCTTGAGGTTAAATGGAGCAGTTGAATGATAAAGAAAGAACCTTGTGACTATAGAAGAAAATGCTATCAGTTCAGAGTGAGGGAGCTTTGTAAATTTTCACCAACAGCATGGTGTTAGACCCTAATGTTAGAAGATCATTAAGAACCTGGATTCCAAGGAAAGAAGGAAAATATTCCCAATTAGATGTAAATATTTGACTCCAAAAGCAAGACATTGTTAGTAGTGTAAAAATGTACTAGGACTTGCCAAGGATTTAGGGTTTGGAGTGGGAGATGGGTGGCAATCACTGGGAGAGCTCACAGGTGGTGGATCACAAATGAACTTTGAATTGCAAGTTGATCGTACAGAGCTACACACGCAGGGCCATGGACTTTGGAGGTCACACTGCAAGCAAGAGAGGTGTCTCAAGGTTTTAGGCTCAGAAATGACTGGGCTAGACATATGTCATAGAAAGATCATCCTGCTGACTTTGTGGGAAGAAGCTAAATCCTACCACAGATAGATGTTACAGAGCGGATGCAGTAGTCTAGATCTGTGCATTTATGTATTGATAGGCTACTTGGGGGTATGGTTGGAATGCAGCTTCTGATTGATGATGTATCTGTGGGTCCCAGCATTATGACTTCCTGACAAGCACCCAGTTTTGAACAGGAAGAGGCTAAGTGATAGAGAAGAAGTCACACTAGTGATACTGGAAAGGAGTCGCCTCTGAGACATTTCTGAGGTCCCAGAGAAACCAAACTTTACCTCTCTTGCATTGTTATGTTGTATTCTATCAGGTGTTCCCTAACATCTGTGGCTCAGATATCTGTACAAGTACTTCTAATGATCTTCTTGTTCCAGAAGCTATTTGGACATTTAGGAAGATTTTTTAAAATAGGAATTTACCAAATATGAGTGTATTTCCTAGCTCCCGTACAACATTAAAATTCCCTAAAGGTCACAGATTATATCAGCATCTTCTTGTGCACTCCAGTAAACATAAAGCAGTTGGAACTAACAAATACCTATTAAACTTAGCATGTCCCTGAAGCACACAAAAATACGGGCTTTTTGTTAAATAATTTTTCTGTTGCTTGCAAAAGAAATGGTAAGGTCACAAGATAAAGCAGATCTCTAGAAAAATAGTTTATGCTCAGGCATCTTTTTCAATTTGAAATTTTATTGAATTTATCCTATCTAACATCATGGGGTATTTATTAATGAACATATTCCCCCATAATCTCACTTTAGAAAAGCAAGACCTTACTTAAGATATTTATAAGCTGTACTTTGGAAATTTATATTCATTAAATAAAAGTTAAAAAAAGAGGATATTACTACATACATGCTTCTCCACTCAAACCTTGAGCCCCCATTTGGGGTTCAAAATGAAAATAGAAGGATTCAACAATTTAGTGAGAATAGGGCCAGTTGCGTCCCTTTCAAAGTGATGAAGTCTGATGGTAGGGATGGTAATAGCTGACACCTTTCTTCCTCAAGAGAATGGAAACAAATTGGTTCTAAATTTGATTGAGTTAACCCCGATTCTTTGAAATTGCTTTAGATCCCTGAGCTGGTACAGCCTAGGCATGGACTTGGCTTAAACTCTAGCAGTAAAATATCCTTTTAGTTTCATCAGTCTATAAATGAAGAGGCTACATCATCTAAGTAAAAGGTTATGGCCTTTAGAGATAGACAGAAATGGGTTAAAACTCTCCTGGCCCTATTGAGCACCAGAATCACTGCGTGATTGTGGCAGGTTACGTGGCTGTGCTGGGTTTTGTGTCTTCATTCACAGGAATGGTGAAAACCACACTTGAGAGGCTTGGGTGGAAACTAGAGTTGGCACTGAGCAAATGTTCTCTGTCTTTTCCCCTTCCATCCTTTCATAGTATGACTTCCTCTATGACTGATGACTAGGGTGTGGAGCAACTAAAAGCTCTGGGTGACAACAATGATAAGAAAATAGCTTCTTATCTTGTAATGACCCAAATTGTAGCTAAAGCCAAAGTTTCAGAATGTTCTCTTACTACATAAGATATCTCATACTGTCAAAGGAAGCATGGATAATATAAAGTTAATACTGCTTTATTCTCAATGTTAGGGCAGGTGCAACGTTGTGTTGTTTAGTCTGCCACCTTTTGGTTGGCTGTATAAAAATAAATGAATCTCTTCCTTGATGATAAGGTTGATGAGAAAATACAAATCTGCCATTCATTCCAGTGGGGTCAACTCTGATGAAAATTCTCTTAAAGCAAATTTTGCTTTCTTTTCAACCTTGAGCCATTTCTCTTTTGAGTCCATGATCCTTTCCCTTTATATTTTAATACAGTATTCAACATTCGTTAGCTCTGTATTCTGATGTAATCCACCTATTCTCTTTGGACCTGAATTAACTAAACCCAAATCCTGTATCCATATATGACTCATTAATATTTTAATGAGTAAGTGCTATTTATGCAGTGAAGAGCCTTCTTATCAGAAAAAGTGTTAATAAATTTAAGAATAAGTTCAAAGAAATTATGATTTTTATTAGAGATATGAATGATTGAAAGGACCTTGAGATATCATCCAGTCTACACAATCATTCTGTGTGCTGATAATAGTGTCAAGAAGAATATAATAATCACTCTTATTTTGCATTATACCTTAGAATAAGAAAATTATAAAATTGTTTAGCTGGTTTAAGAATTCTTAAATCATTCTATTATTCGTAGATTGAAGCACAACTTTACTTCATACATTTATAATTTTGTATTCACCCAGAGTATGCATTGAGCATTTAATATGTTCCAATCACTCTACTAGACTCTGGTATTAAAGTAGTGGTCAAAATATAAGTGTATATGCTTATAATGAACTTCTCCTCTAGTGGAGGAAGGTGGAGATAAACAATAAACATACAGATGGGGTGATGTGAGGAAGAAAAACAAGCAGGGACATAGATTATCAAAGTAAAAATACTTTGATAGATAAATTTTCTTAAACTTTTTATTGATTGATTTGAAATGGAGAGAAGCACACAGAAAGAGGGGGTGGGAGGTTGACAGGGTGGGTGAAGAGAGAGAGAGAGAGAGAGGTGCTATTCCATCTTCTGGAACAGTCTCCAAATATCTGCAGCAGCCTCTGGTTGGAGAGAAGCTAGGAGAGTCAGGAACTCAATCCAGGTCTCCCACGTGGGTGGCAGCAACCCAATCACTTGAGTCATCACTGCTGACTCCTAAGGCCTGCATTAGCAAGAAGCTGGAGTCAGGAGCAGAGCTGGGTATTGAACCCAGGTACTCTGATACGGAACAAGGGCAAATTAACCAGTGTCTTAACCCCGAGGCTAAACAGCTGCCTCTAATTTTTTTCACTAACTATGTAAAGGAGAGTAGAAAGAGCAAACTTGAAGGTTATCTCAGAGGAAAGCCTTCCCAACTGAGAGAATACTGAGAAGGGTGCAGGGGGCATTGCCACTGGTTTGTTGAACTCTGTGAGGTTGTGCAAAAGAAGCAAACCAAGTTGAAGGATTTGAGAGTGGAGAGACAAAAGCGTGGCAGAACACTGTGCCTTGCAGGCTGCAGTGGGTGTTTTTTATATTTTTTGTGAGTGACGTGAGAAACCCTGACAGGATTTTGAGCAGATGAGTTACTGAGCCCATCCTGTATTTCAATGATCCTCTGAGATAGCATGGAATGCCAGCTCCGATGGATAAAGAATGAATGCAGGAGAGGATGACTGAGGAGCTGGCACTGTGGCATCGTAGGTTAAGATTCCACCTGAGGTTCTGGCATCCCAGATGGGTGCCAGTTTGAATCCTGATTGCTCCTTTCTGATCCAGCTTCCTTATAATGACTTAAGAAAAGCAGTAGAAGATGGCCCAAGTCCCTGGACCCCTGCACCCATGTGGGAGCCCTGGAAGAAGCTCCTGGTTCCCAGCTTCAGATCGGCCCAGTCCTGGATGTTGCAGCTACTTGGATAGTGAACCTGTGGATGGAAGACTTCTCTCTCTCTGTTTCTTCCTCTCTGTGTCTGTAACATTGCCTCTCAAATGAATAAATGAATTATTGAATAAATAAATAAATACGTAATTTATTGTCTAAACAAGTGAACTGTCCAGAGTGAAAATGGACACTATTCATAACTATTAAGGAGAAATATGGCAGGCATCCTCCTGGACTAACCTAAATGCACATTCACCTTAAGGCAGAGAAACCAGGCAGAACCACAACAGTGCCCCAGGGAGGTGGCAGTGCGAGGGTAAGCTCCCTGCCTGTGTTGGATGTTTTCCTCTGGCCTGTGTTCACCTTGTACTCACTGCCAGGAAACTCGCCCCTATGGAAATCTTTGACGGCCTCCCATGGCCAGTGGCTTCCAAGTGAATTCAGCCAAGGGGGGAACCCAAGAGGAGATGGAGAGAGGGACTGTTCCTTCCCCTGGCTCCTTTCCTGAAGGTAGCCTCAGAAGAGCTGTATCCCCTTCCCGAGAAGGTCACTTCACTTTTCCAGGCAGCCTGTTTACGTAATTCTTTCCCCTTCCAGTTTCCCTTATCCCTTTAAATCTGGAGCTAGCACAAGCTGTCACTGTCACCCCAGGAATCCCTTGGGATTCCCTAACACCCCACTTGGACCCTCATAGTCTTTCTGCAAATAAATTCTTTTTGAATTATCCCGATTTGATGGTGCCATCTGTTCCTTGCAGGGAAATGCCTACCACGGTGTCCATCCCCGAAGAGACCTCCAGTAAGGAATCATTGCAAGATGTGCCTAGCAAGCGGGAGCTCAGGAGCACCGGCCTTGAATGGCCTCCACGAATTATAGCGTGCATTAACTGCTGAAGGAAACAAAGAAAAATCAAACAGGAGACTTTTCTTCGCTGACTCCCTTTAAACTAAGGAATTCATTAAGCAGCCCTTGAAAGGAGGCATTCAAGACAAATCTTAAAATACTGTTTTTCCACTGCTGCCTGAAAAGACTGTTTTATATTTCAAAATAGGTTATGGGATGTCTTTATAATGAGGAGCTTTTCTCAGCAAAGGGGGCTCCAGGTTGTCTCTGCCTTTCAAGGAGGTCTCCTTATTTGCAAGCCACTGGAAGGGATTCACCTCCAGAAGGGGACAAAGAAAGGACCCAGCTGGGTTGTGTTGAAGCATAGCTCTGTGATGTCGCAGAAAGGGGATCCAGGTAAGGATGATTTAAGTCAGAAATAGTTACTTAAAGTCAAGGTGAACAGGAAATTGAGTTTTTGCCAAATGAAATGCAAACTAATATTACATGGAAGCCTAGGATAATAGAGTATTGTATGTACTTTTCAGTGACCTCGCAAGGCTGAATAATCCAGAAATTCCAAATCTTGCTTTTCATAATGTTCTAGGGGAAAGAGGGGTGAGGGAGGGTTAGGGGGTGAAGATAAAATCAAGGAGATATCAGAAAACTATCCCTTTAATCAATACTAAGCACAGTACCTAGCAATGTGTCAGAAATCCATAAGTGTTCACAATAACAGAGTGACTATGCCATCCTTAAAGTTTACTAATTCCAAATTGAAGTAAATTGTTAAAAAGAATTAGTCAGGAGAACCAATAACTTTGCTGCCATCGTGTAATCTGAATACATGGTTGCTTCCTCCAATAGTTTTCATATTCAACTTCTTGCTTTGAATTAATTATTCTGATAATAAACCATAATAATATTGTGATGCTGTCTTCATGATAATACTATTTGTTTTCAACCCCGAATGCTGACAGTGTGCTTTTTTGATTAATAAAGGTAGAACTGATTTTATTGCTAGGTTTATGGGGAGAACTTAGCAATGTTTAAAGCACAAATGTTGTGCCATTTATACACAGACCAAAACTATCAATTGGAAGTCCAAGAGAAGATGACTAATGTTCTTTAGGGACCGACATTGTCCAGCTTCAGCAAAGACGGAGTTCATGAGCATAGCCTGGCAGGGTCTCAGGAAGGAGGAACTAAATGCCTTCTTTTCTACCTAGGAATTCAGTCAATGGATTTGACCTTGGATTATGAAGAGCCCCAGACTCACGTGCAGTATCCATTCACTAACTCCTCCGGATGAATGCAGGTTGTTGGATAACTTCTCCCAGAAGCATAAATATTTAGATATTAGCTTATTGATACCCTTAATAAATAAATTTCAGACCTTTGAAAAGGGAATTACAACTTTGGAACCAATGCTATATCCTTTGTCCCTTACATTGTAATCCATGACAAAACCTATTGTAATGTAAGAGAAAGTCTAAAACATTCTCATTGTGCTTAGTTCTCAGTGGAATAACAGAGAACATGAACTCCTACATTGTCCATCCTACGTATCATCTTACTGATTAATTTAAGTTAATTTTGGCTTTTAAGAGACAAAATAGCTAGTTTTAAACAGGGAGCAACAACACAGATCTCTGTTTCCCACACATAGGCTTTCTCAAGTCACAAACTGTAAAAGTGAAAGATTCTCAACATAAAACATAAGTCTCTTAAATTATTGCCCGTAATTCATTCCAAAATCTTACTTTGGTGCACTTGGCTACTTTTGACCCCAAAAGTTTTACATTATACTCTTTCCCTGGATCGTGATGCATATTGAGTGCGTTGTATATGCAAACTATTTAGGCAATTAAAACCCCAAATATATTTTCTATATAATTTTCAGCTATTTCAGGTGAAAGAATGACTTTGCTCCAATTATCTGAGTAATCTAAGTGTGTAGAATCAGTCTGAGTTTATACCCAGTGCTAATGCTCAAACCATTTTCTTCCTTCTTTCTGAGTGATAAAAATTTTAAAAGAACAGAAAAAGCATTAAATGAATATATTTTTGCGGTCGTTTGAAGGTCTGTAATGAGAACAGGAAATACATAATTGAACAGAGAGTAGTACAAGGCAAGTCATCAGTGTAATAAATTGAAACACACAGTCGTGCAAAGTAATAAACCGGAACACTTTTGCATGAGGTCAGGTGTGTCGCTTTGAAGTTGGACTGCAATTTGCCTCTCCTAAGACAGAACTGTCTCTGATTCTTCATGCTCATTGATCTACTGTCGTTTAATGAGGCAAAGGGTGACCAACAGGTAATATCAGGAAATTTGCGCTAGTACCCTAGGGCTAGAGATCAGCCAGAGCCTTGAACATGCAAAATTAGGTTTCTTTATTCTTGAGTTGATTATCAGGCTGAGCTCAGTGTGCACTGTGACATCTTTCAGGTGACTTAATATTGCCCTTTGACTTCTATTTTCTATAAATGGAAACAACAGCACCAACCAGAAGCTTCCCTCCTATCACTCAATGAACAGCAGATCAGGGGTTCTAGGCTCAGTTTTATCAAGATGCATTTTAGGAAGAAACATTTTTTCTTGGAAAGATGGAATTAAAAGTAGCTCCTCTAAATCCCCAATCACTCTCTGCTTTAATTAACAGGGCTTTTTAGAGAATGAATAAGGTTGGTATGAGAGTTGTATCCTGAAGACCTTTGGAAGGGAAGATAAATTCAAATCCCAGAAGTCGTAATGTAGTTAAGGACCTGTGGGTATGAAAAAAAATGTGGGCAGGTGTCTGGAAGCAAGCAAGGTCCAGTTAGCTAGAGAATTCTTCCCGAAGATGTTTGATGAACTTGACTTTCAGCTGGGATAGCATTACTACCAGCATTTCATTCCTTAATGACTCTCAGGGAGATCTCACAATGTTTTACCAACATCAACGAAGCCTTAGATCCTGTCTGGAAAAGATTGTGCAAGATTTGGTATTCCAGCTACTAAAGGGGCACAGGTTAGGAACAATCTAGTAATAATGCCTTTATTTCAGCTCTGTTCAGTTCTGGACATAAAGTTGAATCTGGTGTCTTCATTCGCAGCATACTTTTTCATGTCAGCAAAATCTCCCCAGGGAGGAGCATAATTCAGAGTGGCTTTGAGGATTTGCCTCCACTGTTAATTGAATTATTCAACACATTTCTTTGGAGCACTTACTATATATTCAGCCAGTATTAAGCATTTTGAGGCCTTGAAATGGGGCTCTCAGACAATGCATCATTTGATAGGGGAGAGAGGAAGAGATAGCACATAGAAAGACAGCAGGACAGTGAGCCCCAGTAGGGAAAAATAGGAAGAAGTCTTGCTTTGTAAGATCCATTTTAAGGTTAACTCATACACTTTTATCATTTTATTTATGAAGATGCATATATCCAGAATGTGGAGTATGTACAAGTTGAAGACAAGTGTCATAGACACTTCTTGTATTACCAGTTACATTTGGAAAATCATTCTCTCACCCCAACCAGTTATTCAGAGTTAAAAGCTAAAAGATATATTGATACTTGTGAATGTATGAATTGCTTGCTTCCTATTATAGCAAAACTAGTAGAAATCTGACCAAAGAGAAGCAATTTAGAAACTTTGTGTTTAAGAGCAACAAATCTAAAATCTTTCAAAAATTCAAGAATGTTCCAATCTGTTAGCAACTAATATTCTTTAAAAAGAAAGTGGTGCTGAAGTCAGCACTGTGGCATAGTGGGTAGAGCTGCCCCCTGCAGCGCCGGCATCCCATATGGGCACTGGTTCGAATTCTGGCTGCTCCACTTCTGATCCAGCTCTCTGCCATGGCCTGGGAATGCAGTAGAAGGTGGTCCAAGTCCTTGGGCCCCTGCACTCACTGGGAGACCTGGAAGAATTTCCTGGCTCCTGGCTTTGGATTGGCACAGCTCCAGTCATTGTGGCTATCTGGAGAATGAATCAGTGGATGGAAGACCTTCTCTCTCTCTCTCTCTCTTTCTCTCTCTCTCCCTCTCCTTCTCCCTCTCCCTCTCCCTCTCTCTGCCTCTCTGTAACACTGCCTTTGAAAGTCAGAGTTACACATAAAGAAGGAGAAGCAGAGAGAGAGAGAAAGAGAGATAGAGAAGTCTTCTATCCAATGGTTCACTCCCCAATTGGCCATAAAGGCCAGAGCTGCGCTGATCTGAAGTTTCAGGAACCAGGAGCTTCCTCCAGGTCTCCTATGTGGGTGCAGGGGCCGAAGGACTTGGGCCATCTTCTACTGCTTTCCCAGGCCATAGCAGAGAGCTGGATTGGAAGTGGAACATACTGGACTCGAACCAGCGCCCGTATGGGATGCTGGCACTGCAGGCGGTGGCTTTACTTGCTATGCCGCAGTGCCGGCCCCATATTAAATCAGTCTTAAAAAAATGAAAAAGTAGTGCTGAGTGTGTGGCAATCATTACTCCCATTGCAAGCCATTTACCATTTTGAGATAGTGCATATATCAACTTGACCTCAAAATGACCTTTCTAAAATTGCAGTTATCTCAAAGAAAACAATGAAGGTACCAAACAGATGCTGAATAGGCAGTGGTTAAATGCCAATTAAGGCTCCCGTGTCCCACATTCAAGTTCCTGGGTTTGATATGTGCCTCTCACTTCTTATGCCAGCTTTCTGCTGATATATACCAGCAGTAAAGGCTCAAGTAGTTAGGCTCCTGCCATTGCCATGGGAGATGCATAATGATGTCCTGACTCCAGTTTGAGCTCAACACAGCTCCAGCTGTTACAGGCATTTGAGGAGCAAGCCAGTGCATGGGAACTCTGTTTCTCTCTCTTAAAAAAAAGTAAATTTAAAAAATACATCAGCTGATCTTGGAAAGCCAATTGGCTCATTCTAGTTCAGTTTATTGTTAAAGAAGCCAAGGTTGAGTCTGAAGTCCCACATCAACTTTACCTATCTCCCTGACTCTAGATTCTTTCAACAAGCCTGGCAATCTGCTTTTATATGGATACAGTCAGAAAGCAAGGAGCTCACACAAGGAATGTACTGCTTTGTACATGCCTTGCTGGGGACTGGAGGTAAAGTTATCTCTTTGAGAAACGATGCTAAATGGGCTGATGTTGTGGTTCAATGAGTTAAGCTATTGCCTGTGATGCCAGCATTCCATCTCAGAGTGTCAGTTTGAGTCCTGACTATTCCACCTCTGACCCAGCTCCCTGCTAATGCAAGTGGGAAGGCAATGGAAGATGGTCCAAGTACTTGGGCACCTGCCACCCACATAGGAGACTCTGATGGATGCGCTTCTAGCTTCCAAAGTGGCCCAGCTCAGGTTATTGCAGCAATTTTGGGAGTGAAACAGTGGCTAGAAGATCTCTCTCTCTCTCTCTCTCTCTCTCTGGAACTGCTTTTCAAATACATGAAACAAATCTTTTAAAAAAAGAAACAATGCTAGCAATGGTTATTGCCAACTGCACATTGGAAAGTGACACTCTCCATAATTATGGCTATTCTAGTGTATCAAGAATTTTATTTTTTGTTCCCCAGGCTACTGCTTCTCCCACTCTCTTATACATTTTCACCCTCAACAGAGTTGACTTTTGTTTTTGTTTCTGATCTACCACAACGAGCAACCAGCAGCTGATTATAAAAGTCACATGGATCATTCTATTCTGAAACTTACATATAGAAAGAAAGAGGCAGAGAGAGAGAGAGAGAGGGAGGGAGGGAGAGATGGGCTGTGGGGCCAGCATTCTTGCACTAGATGCTGGGTAAGATACCCACATGCCATGCTGGCAGGAAGCTTGGATTGGACTCATGACACAGCTCCCAGTTCCACCTTCCTGCTAACGCACACCCTGGCAGACAGCAGGGGTGGCTCAAGTTGTTGGGTCCCTGCCAGCCACAGGAGAAAACGGTATGGCATGCCTAGCTCCCAGTTTTCAGCCCAGGGCCTAATCTCAACTACAACAGACATTTGAGGAATGAACCAGCAGATGGGAACACTCTCTCTATCTCTCTATATATCTCTGACTCTCAAATTTTAAAAAGAGTGGGTTGTGTTGATCAGATTGTCCCATGTACTTCTTCTCGTAGGTAACATGTGACTTTTGTATTTTAAACAAAAAGCCGTATTTTTCTCTATCCCTCCTTAGTGTGTTGGTCCTCTCATTAGTTCATTCAATTAAAACATACTGAGTGCCAGATCCCGTGCTAGACACGAAGCAAAAATGATGTGCAAATCAAGCAAACAAAATCCCTGCTTTGATGGAACATTCTGCCTATTGAGGGAGACAGACTTAATTAAGCAATCACACAATTAAATCGAAATTTTCCTGTGAGAAGTTCTTCAAAGAAATAGCACACAGTGTCTTGGTCTAGGTAAGTGTGATTTCTAAAAATCCTTCTTGTGACTATCCCCACTATTCAAAGCAATTTGATTCTTGGGGCTTTGGAAATTTGCACAGTAGCTGCATCTGTTTCTGTTGTACTGTTCTTCCAGTGGCAATGGGACCGGAGAGATTCTCAAGCTCCTCTAACAGTGTGGGGGGATGCTTGGGCAGGGTGGCACCGAGAGCTCTCCCGGGAAGACAGAGCTCCTGGAAGCCAGCTCAGATCAATTATTTACTCACCCTGCAACCTCGCAAGATTCTCCTATTCTTTACCTGTAATTTCCCTTCCTGTGAAATGGGCATAATAATTACCTCTCTTCTATGGCTTGTGTTGTACAAATACCCATGGGAAAGGTTTATAAATTGTGGAGTGGAACCTAAAAATGAAGTATCACTGTCAATTACAATAATTATTGCCATGGATATAATGACAAGAATGAGGAGAGCTGAAGTGAGTGCACATGAAAATCTCATGGTCTTTTTCTCTTAGCCTTGGTTTCCTAACAGAAAGCAGTAAAGCCATGGGTAGCAACTCTTCATTTTTGTGTAGGCAGGCCTTGTCACAGCATGAGTTTTCTAGCTTTGGTGACCATAAATTTTTCACGCCAAAAATTGGGACACGTGATCTGACAAAGGCCTTTTCTCCACAATTTATGACTTTGTTTCCATGAAAATCTATAATAATTACAATACTTTAGATGTCATTGTAATGTTTCAACTTTATATTAAAGAATAAAAGACATTAAAATGCCATTCTCCGAGAAATCTGAGAAATAGTGTTACTCTACTCTTACCCTGCCTTGCAAAAGACAGTGGCAGATTGGAGTTCTGCTGATTCTGGTGGCTTTCAATGCAGGGCAAATAAATCTATCCTTACAGGCCAACTTCTGAAAGGATGATCATCTAGATTCTGAAGATATTTATTTACCTCTGCTGTGATTTAGAGACAAACTCCTCCTGCACAGGTTCCCTCTGCCCTCTGCTGCTGATAGCATATCCCTTTGGATTTATGTCACTACCCAGTACAGGATGTGTGAATTCAGATTGCATTGCTGGCACCACCATGGGGAAGACATATTTATTATGGCAGCTCTGGGTCTTATTTGCATTAGATTCTTTACTGCTTATATTGTTACAACCAACTGTTTTGCACAGTGGGCTGATAGGCAGAGTGTCTCCAGGTCCTATCTATCTACACTGCAAACTTTTGCCTTTGAAATCAGGGAAGAATTTGGGGCCAGCGCTGTGGCTCACTTGACTAATCCTCCACCTGAGGTGCCGGCATTCCATATGGGCAGTCGTGGCTGCTCCTCTTCCAATCCAGCTCTCTGCTGTGGCCCAGGAGGGCAGTGGAGGACGGCCCAGGTGCTTGGGCCCCTGCACCCGCATGGGAGACCAGGAGGAAGCATCTGGCTCCTGGCTTCGGATCAGTGTAGTTCCAGCCGTAGTGGCCATTTGGGGGAGTGAATCAACAGAAGGAGGACCTTTCTCTCTGTCTCTCTCTCTCACTGTCTGTAACTCTACCTCTCAAATAAATAAATAAATAAATCTTAAAAAAGAAAAAAAAAAGAAATCAGGGAAGAATTTGACAGTAGTGGCCAGATATCTGCTGCCTTTCTCTCAGGCAGCAGAGGTCATCTTACCAAAATCTTATCAAAGAACACAGCTAGAGGATGGATCTTACAGCACCAGGGACAGAGAGATCTTCCCCAAAGGGCTGCTCCTAGGCGTGTTTGGGACATCTCAATATTAGAATGTTTACGACCCATAAGAGATCCAATGACTTGAGCTAATAATGAGAGAGAATGATCAAAGGTAAAGTTGGGCTTTGAGAGCATCAAGGCAGACAGATCAAGCTCTGGGGCTGAGCCAGTGGAGGAAGTGTTGAACAGATGTGGGGATGGGCTACCTCTGAGTGGTACTTGAGCAATTTCTCTGACTCCAAGGATGGCTCTTTGCTCCTCTTCATCTATGAAGTGCTATTTAGTAAACAAAACCAAATATTAAGTCATTTCAAGGTCTATTTGCAAAACAAATGACTTATTGTGCCTGATGCTAAGAGTTTAAAAGGCGATATAAGTTCCTGTGGTTGTGAAGGAGATTCTATTAGCTTTTGTTGCTTTGCTTCTTCTTCTTTTTTTTTTTTTTATGAAAACAACAAAGACACAGTCAATTCAATGTAGCTTCAATTTTAGATAATATCTTATAATTCCACTGTGGAACAGGTACCTGGAGTGACATCTTCGTGGATGTCTGCTGAACTAGCTCGTTGTCACGGTTTCCATTCTGTCCATGAGGTACCACCCCTTCCTACTGCATTTCCTGTAGGGAGACTGCCCCAGCTGCCCTCCCACGGACATCCATGCCGGGGAACTTTATTACATGTGGCCTCCTTGTTAGTAAAATGGCACAGTCTTATCTGTGGTGCAATCCACATCCTGACACCATCCTAGGCTCTAGTCCCCGCCACCATGGCGGGAGCCAGGTGACCCCATGGCCCAACCACCAGTGTCAGCTCCACCCTCACCTTAATGGGATTTGCTGCTCCTAATTCCCTGCCCACCTCCCTCCCCCTACAAAGTTTTAAAGGACCTGTTTGTTCTTGCACACATGTCTCTCCCTCTCTCTCTCTCACTCTCGCTCTCTCTCTCTCTCTTTCTTAAACTCTCCTTCTCCCTCTTTCCCTTCTTTGCCCCTTCCCTCCGGTCTATTGGGTTTCCCCACCAATAAACCCTTTCCCTCGCTGGGTGTGTTTTGTGGCAGCCTTACATTCCTCACGTAAGAGCTCACAGCTTCTCACTCAGCAATTACTCACACACATCCCTCGAAAATCTCCCAAGTTGTGCTCTTCCTTGATGCTTAGTACTGGATTTTTACTTTTTTTTTCATTTTTGTCTCAAAATCTCAGTGGCAAATTGCGGGAAGGGATCCTGTGCTGGCGCATTACAAAGGAAAAATCTGCTGAAGCAAATTTTGATGTGATGGTTGCTTGCCAGAGAAATTTGGGCAACTGTTAAAAAAATGCCAGTGATTTAATTTTATCACTTTCAGTCAGCCATGCTAGCTGAGAGAATACTTGGGATGTAATGGACCCACAATGATTTTGTTGCTTGCTGGTAAACTCAACTAATGTTCTTGTCATGTTACTAAGCCCGATTCAATGAGTGGGGGGTGGCGGTGAGTGGGATGCAGAGGGGCTACGTTTGGGCAAGGACCCCCTGAGGTCCAGACCACGCAGGAAGGACACAGCGGCAAAGACTATCAACAGCAAGCAAGAACCAAGGAGAACAGGTAATGGAGAAAGGGGAGGCTGCATAGAGCCAGAGCAGCTTGGAAAGAAAGTAAATGCGGGTAAGACAGCGAGGTTGGCAGCCAAGGAATTCAGGAAAAAATAGAGTGAAAAATAGAGTGAAAGTGACAGTGGAGTGCAGAGCAAGTGAAGTAAACTGTTCAGAATTCAATCCGTGAACTCTGGGCATGTGGTAGATGTTTCTTTTATGGCGCTTACAATAACAGCCAGAACAATGGCTAAGTGATAGATATTGCCTTAAAAATTCCACTGCCCAGTGCTATGATTTCTTTCACTCCCTTGCTAATTTGCATTGCTACCTCAAGGCTATAGCAGGGACAAGGCATGTCTTATGAAGAGTTCCTAGATATGGAGCCAGTGAGAATACTATTGAGGATATATGCTCGGTATGTGGGTCCCAGCCTGCAGGTGGAGCCTGTCCATTAGCTGCCCTACAGACTGGAACAGTAATCCCTCTGCAGGGTTCCACAGCTGAGGATTCAATCAACCAGGGATCGAAAACATTAGGGAAAATAATTGTGTCTGTACTGAATTTGCACAGACATTTTTTCTTGTCATTATTCCCTACCTAATACAGTATAACAACTATTTTCATTACACATTGGACTAGGTATTAAAAGTAATCTAGAGAAGATTGAAAGTGTGCAGGAAGATGTTCATTGGTTATATTCAAATACCTTTGTCTATAGTAACATGATGCTGTAGGCTACACAGTATACATAATACTATAATTATATGCAACTGCTAGTTTAGAAAAGAGGCTTGCGCATCCATGGAATTTGGTATCAGAGATGATCCTGGAATAAATTTTCTGTGGTTACCAAGGGATGACTATATTCAGACTCTTCACAGAAACCTGCATTAGTGATTTTTACCTTTTTCTTTTTAAAGATGTATTTATTGATTTATTTATTTCAAAGACAAAGGAACAGAGAGGGAGAAACACACACACACACACACACACACACACAGAAAGACAGAGAGATCTTTCATTCACTGGTTCACTCCTCAAATGGCCACAACAGCTAGGGCTGGGCCAGTGGGAGTCCTGAGCCAAGAACCCCAGCCTGGTTTCCCACATGGTGGCAGGGGCCCAAATACTTGGGATATCTTCCACTGTTTTCCCAGGCAGATTAGCAGTACAGGAAGTGGAACAGCCAGGACATGAGATGCCCCCATGGCAGGCAGTGGCTTAACACACTGCAGCCCAAACCCCAGCCCCAGATCTTTGGCATTGAGTGGGTTACTGCAATTCCATTTTCACACCACCAAAAACAATCACATGGAGCTGGGTTAATCTGAATGGCATTCCATTTTTAAATACTTGCAGAGGGAGGACATATCATGCATCTTCATTTTGCTCCAGGACTATGAAACAAAGAGAGGGTGGGGGTCATTTTTAACCTTTATAGGGGAATGAATGACTCTTCACTTTCTCTTTTGGAAAACTAGTATTATTTCCTTCTTAATTTTTCCCATGAGAAGTTGAGACTTAGAAATCCTCTCCTAGTGTAGTGGCCTTCTCCAGCTGGATGAAGGTTCTTGGGCTGTCTGGTGGGGAATTTGCTCTTGGCTCTCTTCCTATACTCTGGTTTATGCATTGAGGGGTGGGGAAGATCCAGCCCACGGGCCATATACATCTTGTGGAATCATTTGGTCTGCCCCTGTCAAGGCAACCACAAGAAGGACTCAAGATTCAATAAATCTATAGCACGATAATTTTTTTTAGATTTATTTACTTATTTGAAAGGCAGAGTAATACAGAGAAAGGGAAAGACAGGGATTTCTTCCAACTGCTGGTTCACTCCCCAAATGGCTGCAATGACTGGAACAGCAATGAGCTGAAGCCAGGAGCCAAGAGCTAGGAGGCAGAAGGCAGAAGGCAGAAGCCAGGAGCCAGGAGCCAGGAGCCAGGAGCTTCTTCCGGGTATCAAATGTGTTTGCAGGGTCCAAGAAGTATTTTCTGCTGCTTTCTCAGGGCATTAGCAGGGAGTTGGATCTAAGTGGAGCAGCAGGGAATCCAATTGGTGCCCATATGGGTTGCTGGTGCTGCAGGCAGTGGTTTTACCCACTGTGTCACAGCGCCACCCAGAACAGGCTAATTTTTGAGTTAATATTTTTTCGTATGGTCTGGAAATGATGTTATAAATTTCCAAATGGGTCTTGGCAGGAAAAAGGTTCCTCACTCCTAAAAGATGGTGTCCTCCTCTCTCTCTCTCTCTATCTCTCTCTCTCTCTCTTGCTCTTGCTCTCGCTCTTTCTCTCTCACTGGATACAGTACAGCTCCAAATTCCTTGGTATCTGCTTTTTAGCAAAACTACACTGAGAGAATCATGCTTACAGAAATCTCAGCAATTGTTTTTCTTCTCTAATAACAGAAATGAAGATGGCACATCCTGTGATTTAGCAGGTTCTCTGAATCTTGTGGATTAAACCCACAAAAGCTACTGGGTCTTTCCTGCAGTTTACCAGTGGGCCCAGTAGAGACTACAAGTGGAGTTAGGATGTATAAATGAGCCCTTGATGTGTGTCCAGAAACGGTGGTTGCCTTTGTCACTCTCACTGGCTGATGGTCAGAACAATGCTGCCATGATGAATGAGGTTGATAGCTGTGTTTCCCTTTCCCCAGCAGAGCTGATGCCACTGTTCCTTTTGAGATCTCATCTCTCCTTTGGGAGGGTAAGGTTTGCTGGTTGCAGTGCTTCTAGTTCCAAGTCATTTCCATAGTCATTACATTATTTCACCTCGACAATGAGTTAGATGAAAGCAATTACTAGAAATCCCATCATACAGATGGATAAACTGAGATTAACTGATTGTGGTGCACCCAAGGAGTACTCAAGTATCTGCTTACCTAAATGAACTCCAGAGCTGGGCCAGACACCAGCTTACTAACCCAAACCTGGTGCTCTGCTCTCAGAGCATACGAATTGTACCAAACATGCATATCATACAAATTTTACAATCCAAAGAGATCACCAGACTAGACAGGAAAATAAAATGTCACTGCACAATTGTAAAATGGCCAATCTTCAACTGTAGCTGCCTACTGTGTATCTTTGTCAAAAGTGACAAAACTGAAAATAATGCATGTGTCCTGTTCTTTTTATGTACTGTAGATTGTAGGCTTATAGAGAAGCACAAAGGGGGCTTTAAAACTTTCTGGAAAATGGAGTATTATGAAAAAAACTATCCATAAATTTCAAAAACAATTTGTGCCCAAATGAAAGCTTTAATTCCAATTTCTCACAATTTTTTGATGTTCCCTTGTATTTCTAAGTTTGTGGAAATTAGGGGGACAATGAAGCAAAGAGGACACTTATAAAGCACTTTCTCCAAGATCAGTACTGTAGAGTCTCTTCCAATGATCTTATGTCACCCTGACCCCAAGGAGATCATTTAACCTCTATGAACTTGAATTCCCTTATCCATACAGTAGAGTTATGATACCTTCCCCAAAGCTATGGACTGGATAAAATGGGTTCATACCCAAAAATATTCTCTGTTATCCTTGTAAGTGCTATTTTATATGAAGAAAACACAACTCAGAACTTTGAATACTTGTCCAAGATTATGAATCTGATAAGGCACTAGGACACCAACCCAGGTCCAAGTCCAGCGCTTCACGAACCAGAGTGACATCATTGAAATATTCACATGTTACAGCCAAGAAATTCTTCAACCCTTCCACAAGGCAAACACTCCAAGGCAGAATAGGCAGCCCAAGCTCCACACTGATAGAGAAGGAGGAGGCAGGATAGGAGAAGACTCTTCTCTGTTAGGCAGAGGACCAGGCAGAGATGCAAGAGCAGGCAGCAGGTAGACAGCAGCATCTACTGAGCATCACTGTTCTCCAGAGAAAAACAAGAGATCTTGCCTGAAATCTACAGAAACCAAAATAATGAATAGCCCAATCTCTGAGTCTTTCACATAGCATTTTTTACAGCTGACCAGTCTCTGTTTTAAGAAGCATTGTTTTAAAACACTTTCTCTATATGTCCCAATAATTCTCTTGAGGAGAAATGGATAGTTCCTCTACCCAATTAATTATATGAAAACTTTTAATGTTGATGCTGCAACAGTAGTTGCGTGCACACCACATCAATTCAGTAAGAGTTGATGGTTTTTAGCTTTTCTATTTTAAGATTAAAAGTAAAAAAAAAAAAAAAAACCTCTAAATTAGGGTGATCAACCATGCAGGACTTTTGGCATAAAATAAATCACCCCCGGTCACAGAGGGGCAGACTCCTTTGTGGAACAATCAGGTATCTGTCTGGGAGCCAGTGGGCTAATCTGGATTTCAGTTCTATGGAGCTGAAAGGAGGAAGACAAGCCGCAGGCTGCCTTGGTGAACTCCAGCAGGAGGTGGGGTGCCAGTAGGTCTTCATTAAGGAGGGGGCCCAAGGCTCCGTCATGCACCAATCTCCTAGGCTCTCTAAGCCTGCTTGGAGGTTTAACACAGAGAAGGAATGGGCTCTATGTATACTTACTGCTGTGTCTATCTTGAACCTTTGCAAAATAAATACATAAATATTATTTTCTCTCCCTTCTCTCTGTGGCAGGAAGTCACTATGTCTGAACTCGACCCCCAAAGAAAACTAGCATAATATTTCCTAACAGAAAACGGTGATGGAGGAAAGAAAGACTGTATCCAATGTCACATTAGATAGAGGCTTTTAAAAAGACTAATGCATTGAAAAGCAAATACATTGGCACTCTCCATAACCCTGACATTTTGACAAATACCTCAGTGTCTGCCTGTGTGATCAAATTGATTATCTCCATGAGTTTCCTTCAGAGCCGGTCACCTCTGTGGCACCTTCCTCGTGGTCTTAGGAAGCCCCGGAGCTGCTGCCAGCAGGCTGTTTGCATCCTAGAATCCTCTGCCACCTCCCTCCATTATTCTTATCCTCTGAAAGAAAAGTAATTCAAGCAATGCAGTGAGATCTGTTTTGAAAGTAAGATAAATAGGAGGACACTTCAAAAAGTTCAAAGGAATTGAATTTTTCAAAACAGAATTTCCAAAATTGAATTAAATGGAATCTAATTTCCAAAATGGAATTTCCAAAATGGAATTAGAATATAAGTCTATTTTGATGAAAAATAATTTTGAAATCCATGCATTTTTAACATATAATACACATTTTCTGTGCACCTTCTGCAGACCCTCTCATATGGTTAGGAGAGTTCTTTCGCAGAGGACAGTCTTGTTAGTGGGCCTTCAAAAATCATTCATTTCCTATTCTCTTGAAGTTTGTCAAGAAGTCTGTGTCCAGGAAAGTTGTCCTGGCTGGTTTAATCTCTGCCATACGAGAGACAGCTGTGGAGGCAGCAGGACCCACTTGTTGACATGAGTCTGTGGATCTCATGGACTGAAACATAGAAAATGGTTAGCAAATGTTGGTTGTTGGTGATGTTCTGAGGAGAAGGAGGAGGAGAGGGGGAAAAAGCTTGATCCCTTTAAAGAAGGCAGAGCTGCCAGAATTAATTCACCATAGTCCACACTGAGGTATGAAGCAACCTCATTCATTCATTCATTGATTCAGAAAATGTTTGTTGAAACTTCCCTGGGACTGGAGCCCTGGGCTAAACACTGAATGGTGAGGATCATTGCCCTTCAAGTTAGAGGCAATTTGCCTAATGCCTGTGCGAAAGGACTTCCCTCTATGTTCCATTTGCTAGTCTTTGGCAGGGAGAACAGAATGAGAGGCTGGGCATTGGCTATCAACTCTTTCTCAGAAAAGGATACATTAGAAAGTGAGAGGTATATGAAGGGAGAGATGTTGAAAGCACTCTGGATGGAGAATGTGGATGGAAAGTGTCGCTCCCCCTCTTCGTGGAGGAACGACACTAGACCCTGCGCTGTTCTTTTGTCTGCTCGGCCCTCCCTGGGTTTGCTGCTGGTTCTTCCCGGGTTGGCTACTGTCCCTTCCACCTCCGTGGAAGGGCGGTTCCCCCTGCCACTTTCCCCACTTCCGCGGGGGAGCGGCACACCGCCGGCCGGCTCTCTCGGGGGCTGCACAGGTGTTCCTTCACCTGTTCCTGGTGCATGTTGTCTCTCTCCTCCTTTATAGTCTTCCACCAATCCCAACTCTGCTACCCACACGCTGAGTACGCTACTCTCCTGCAATCAGGAGCAGGTCCTGCTGTTTATTGGTTGAACTGGAGGCAGCTGTGTAGAAGCTGTTTCCTCCTCTCCCAGCGCCATATTGTGGGAGAGCAGATGCATAGAATAAGTCTTAATTCCAGTAACTTAGTCTAGTCCGAGTTGCTCCCCACAGAAGGCACCTAATGCTTGACACAGATGAGTTTCTGTTAATAGCATCAGCATTGTCAGTCATTAGTCAGAAGCTATGCTGCCTCCAAAATCGTCCATTCATGTTCTCTTCTAAAATAACCAGCTTAGTTCAAATTCACATTACTGTTGTTTGCCTGGATTACTATTGCAGCTTCTAACCCATTACTGATGCCAGGCTCATCCAAAACACCTTCTTTTCAGCCACTGGCAGGAGTTTTGTGAGGCCAATAACTTCCCTACTGAATTTTCTTTCTGACTTTCCCCTCGCAATCCATTGCACATGTGACCACTGCATCTAGCCCCCTGCTGCACAACTCTGCTCAGGTAACTCCATGTTACCATATTTAACCACAGGAGGGGCCGGCGCCGTGGCTCACTTGGTTAATTCTCTGCCTGCTGCGCCAGCATCCCATATAGGTGCCGAGTTCTAGTCCCGGTTGCTCCTCTTCCAGTCCAGCTCTCTGCTGTGGCCCAGGAAGGCAGTGGAGGATGGCCCAAGTGATTGGGCCATGCACCCGTATGGGAGACCAGGAGGAGGCACCTGGCTCCTGGCTTCGGATCTGCGCAGCGCGCTGGCCATGGCAGCCATTTGGGGAGTGAACCAACAGAAGGAAGACCTTTCTCTCTGTCTCTCTCTTTCACTGTCTAACTCTGTCAAATAAAAAAAAAAATAAATAAAAACCCACAAGGATATTGTGGTCAACTACTTTATCTACGATTGAATACTCTCTGAAGCACCCTCTAGTGCTACCAATTCCCATTCCCATCCCGTACACCACACGCCAATTAAACTGGACTTCTGCCTGGTTCCTGAAGTCCTCTAGACTTTCCTGCCCCTGGGACTTGTTATTTTCTTCCTGAAGGATAGTCCTAAAAAATTCTTCCTGTTCTGCCTCTAATCGTTTTTTAAACCCATCTCAGTACCTCCTTGGTGAAGCCTTTTTGCACCTGTTTTACAAGTTGTGACAGTTCCTTCTGAAACTGTCTCTTTAAACAATTCAGAAGGCACTGAGCTGTGTTCTCCCCACCAGTTTTCTGGGGGCCCCTTGTTGACACCCCCAGTTTGTGAGGATGCCTTCTTTTCCTTGTGCAACTGAGTGCAGTGTCTTGTATTTATCATGTTAATTTTTGAAATACTAAAAAGTAAATAATTGTCCAAGCATAAAAACGTGGGGAAAAAGAGGAATTGGGAGAAAATGAGGTTCTGGAAGCCTGCCCTAAGACTTCAGTGGAAATTGTCCTATAAAATGGGTAAGAACATAGCCCAGATGATGACAATCTTGAGGACAGGGTGAATGCGATTGACCGTGGCTGCTTTTCTTTGGGTGATCCCTCTTCCCATGTGTATTGCTCCCATCCCTGCCAAGTCACCCTTGGTAATCCGCCTCTAGCAAGAGTCTTTAGATGCAGCTTTGTCATTGTGTTTTTGTTCATTCTTGTGGTTTGTTTTTAAACAGATAAAAAAATACGACTGCCAAAAGGCTGCTTGCTTATTGTGTAATCCAATATACCTGTCAATTGGACTATTACATTCTTATTGATGGCTATCTTTGTTTGTTGTGTGTTGCTCTAAGAGACTACCAAAGACTAGGCAATTTACCAAGAAATTTATTTCCTACAGTTCTGGAGCCTGGAAAGCCCAAGACTGAGGGGCTGCATGTGGGGAGTGTCTTCATGCTACATCATTCCATAGCTGATTGGGGATTAAGTTTGTAACACATGGACTTTGGGGTACGTTCAAACCATAGCAATGGCATCCCTCAAAGCTACCATCAATAGGGATCTCCCTTGTAACCCATCTAAACACTGGCCACCTGGGGTTTGGCTCCACATTCTCAGGTCATAACATGCTGAACCTGGGGCGTGGCCACAGTGAGGCAGGAAAGCATCCTTCATCCACATGAATCTATGGTGGCCACTGAAGAACATGCATGTCCTGATAGTTTCAGCATCTCTGGGAGAGAAATAAGAAACAGAAAAATGTGTAGGCAAAAGAGAAACCAAGCAAAAGCTCAAACTTCCCTACACTCTTTTGTTTCCTTTTGCAAGGAGATGTGAATAATGACACTTCCACCTGCTGCACAGAGCCAAGCCCTTCCTTGTTGTGACTGAGGGAACAGTACCGTGTGAGTGGCTTAAACCTTACCTAGAATCTTCCTTGTGCATTTCCTGACATTTAGGAGCCAAAACTCATTACCTTAAAATTGGCAAAATAAGGTCTCTCCAGTTAATTTTGCCTATGAAACAATTTTCCTATTCAAGAACACTGAACACCAGACTCCATGTCTCCTAATAAAGAGGCCATTAATTCTCTGCTACTGCTCATTATTCTTATTAACTATTCGCAGACTTTTTGCTAGAGGCAAAATGTATCTATTAGAGCCAGCAAACAAGGATTGCTAACATGCTGAGGCCAGCATCCTCACCCCAGCACCCAGCAAAGCCAGTGACATTGAACTCTACCAGCTGGTTCCTGTGCATGGCGTCTGTGCTGCCCTGAACCCAGGACCGGAGGTGGGAGAGAGAGCTGTGTGAGAAACGGAGTTGACAGGCAGAGCCCTCTGTCTCGAACACAGCAAAAAGGGAATTTCTAAGAGTAAAAGTGTAACATTTGGATTTTTATTTAATCATTAACAAAATGTAATGGGAAAATTAGGTTTCTATGAGAAGAGAATGAGTGGAAGGCAGGTGTTCTCACATTGACGCCTCCTGCAAAATCTGTCAAGGTGAATGAGAAAGTAAAGAAGTGAACATTTCAGGGCCAGCATTATGGCACAGCTGGTTAAGCTGCTGCCTTTGATGCCGGCCTCATACGGGCACAGGTACAAGTCCCAGCTGCCCCACTTCTGATCCATCTGCCTGCTAATGTACCTGGGAAAGCAATGAAGGAAGGCCCAAGTACTTGGACCCCTGGGCCCACGGGGGAGACTCAGATGAAGCTCCTGGCTCCTGGTACCTGGCTTCAGCCTGGCCCAGCCCTGTGTGTTGTGGCCATCTGAGGAGTGAACCAGCAGGCAGAAGATCTTTATCACTCTGTCTTTCCTTCTCCATCTATAACTCTGCCTTTCAAACAAGAAACATTTTTTTTAAAGAGAGAAGTGAATATTTCCAAGGCAATTGATTTACTAAATTCTTACCACTGAAATAGAAAGAATTATTAAAGTAAATAGTACATATCAAAACATTTAACTATTTTGGATGTAAAATGCAATGATTTTTACTAATGTTACCTGGATGAAACTATCATAGTAAATCAGTTCTAGAATATGTTCATGTCCTCATTAAGATAATTTTTACCCATTTCCAGTTGATGTAATCCACACCCTTCCTTAAACGCTAAGCAACCAGTAATCTACTTTATATAAACATGTGCCTTTGGAGAACATTTCACAGAAAGGAATGTTCCAAGATGCTGTATCTCGCACGTACCTTCAGATGGCTGGAGAGTGAAGGTGTATTACTGAGTAGTATGCTATGCATGGGTATAACATATGCTGTCTATCCATTCTTTAGCTGATGAACCATGAGGTCATTTCCAGCTTTTAGCTAATATAAAGATTGCTGCTATGAGCAGCTATGAACATCCTCATGCAAGTACTTCTGTGGACGTATGTTTTTATTTGGCTTGTATATACACCTGAGCAAGGAATGGCTATATCATATTGCATTTTATATTTAACTTTTCTAAAAAACTCTCCTTTTCCAGAGTTGTTTCCTCATCTTATATTCCCACCAATGATGTGTTCCCGTTAGCTTCACCAACATTTGTCTTATTTCTTATAGCCATTCTAATGGATAGAAATAGTTCTGGTTTTAATTTGCATTTTTCCAAAAATAATGATATTTTGAGCATCTTTTCACATACTCACTGGCCATTAGTGTCTTGTTTGTAATAGTATCTGTTCATATCCTTTGCCCATGTTTTTAAATTGGGCTATCTCCCATTAATTGAGCTGTAAATATTCTTTATAAATTTATGATGCAAGTCTTTTATCAGATTTATGGTTTGTAAATATTTTTCTCTGTTGTTTGTCCCCTTTTTAATGGTATCTTTTGGAGTGCCAAGATTTCAAATTGTGATGAAATCCAATTAATTAATTCTTTTTTAGTGTCCTATTTAAGAAATTTTCACTTAATACAAAGTCTCAAGATTCTTCTCTTGTATCCCCTCATAGAAAATGTTTCATTCCTTGAGTCTACCATGATATTGAATTGACTCTTTCGTATGGTGTGAACTGAGGGCCAGAGTTCACCTTTTTTTGCGTGGATATACATTTATTCCTGGACTATTTGATGAGAAGACCAGGTCTTCATCAGTGAATCAATTGCCCCAAAACCTTTGCAAAATAGTCATTTTGCACTTCAAGTTCTGATATTATCCTGCTTTTTCCAGATGAGCAACTGGGGCTGGTCAGCAGAACTGGCTTACAAAGTTAGGCCTTCCCTTCTCTTGAGTTTCTGTCATTTCCTGTTCATAAGCCTACAATATACAGTAAATATTCTTACATTTAAAATATATTGTTAAATAAAAATGAGAGAAGGCAGTTGTCTGGGACCAAGCTTTCATATGAGGCACCCACAGATCACGCTAAAAATCAAAATAGAGTCGCTCATGCTGAAGTTTCACACGACGAAGCTGAAATTAGGCTGGTTGTGTGATCCTCCCAGAAACCGGGATTCGAAAGATCACAGCCAAATTTCCCAAGCACAACAGGTTCAATGGCATAATGAAACACCCTCTGCTTGCGTCCTCATATAATCAGTTATTTTTCTAGTGTCCCATTTCCCCATCCCCACCTTACGGGGAAAGTAATTTTGAAACTGCCAATCTGTTCTTTGGTTTTGTTTATGCTTTCTCAACCATTTTTCTATCTAAACCAATCTCTTCTGCTCGGCTCATTAGAACACTTATTCTATTTTATGGAATGAAATCTTGCCTGATTCTAGGATCAAAACTAAAGGCAATTAAGGTCATCAAATTGCTGAATTTGCCCTTAGACAATATTGATAAAGGTTTCAAGAATCCAGTTTTTATCTTTAATGATGGCCTTGTCATTGAAAAGGATGTTCATTATCTTTCTTTAAAAAAGCAATATTTTTAGTTCAAAAATTTTAACAGATCTTATCTTTCAACATTATTAAAGGTGATTTATATGTACAAATCTACACTCTTCCCTGTATTTAGTTATGTTAGCTTGTTATAGTAAATGGGTATTTATGTACTCATTTATTCACACAACACATCTTTATTGAGACCCTGCAATTCAGTGGAACTTAGCAGCCTGTTGATAACAAGCATTCGTGGTTACCCTCCATATTCTTCAGGATGAGCCTCTTGTTAGCTGCTACGCCCCATCCTCTGGCAGAAATCAACTGGACCACACGTTCCCAATTACCTGCTATTCTCTCCCCTCCGCACCAGCAGGGCGAAGCTCAGAAGTCACAAAGACTGTTTTGGAAAGCAACAAGAGCTATCTGAAAAGCATTGTGCCTGAGGCAAAAACCTGTTTGCAGTGGCAGACTCTGTCTTGATTTGTTACTTCACATCTGTCCTCTCACTTGCATGGCTCTATTCCTTGATTCCCTGAATCCTTCCTCCCCGAGTATCTCCTTTATCTTTGGACTACCTGCTTTGCTCTACTTTGTTTGCCTTGCTGCTGTCATGTTTTGAAATTCCCTCTACTCTGCCTGTATCTGGCTTTCTCTGGTCTTCTCTACATGGGTGTGGTGATCTCTCATTTTGACCTACACCTTTATCTCACCCTCTTTGGTTTGGGTTCATTTCTGCTAGGAATCATAGGATTCTAGACCATCAATAACTTAGGTCTGACCTGAAACTGGCTTGTTCCTGAGTGCTTAGGTTCTGTCTTCTATTTCCACTGATATTACCTAGCTTTAATTAATATATTAGTCCACTTTGTGTCACAATAGCAGAATACCTTAGTTTGGGTACTTTCTAAGAGGTTTATTTGGCTCATAATTCTGGTGACTGGCAGGGCCAAATAATATGTTGCCAGCATCTTTTTTTTTTTTTTTTTTTTAAGAGGCATAGATAAATACAGAGAGAGAGATGAAAGACTTCCATATGCTTGTTCACTCCAGAGCTGGGCTGACTTGAAGCCAGGAGCCTGGAGCTTCTTCTAGGTCTCCCATGTGAGTACAAGGAGCCCATGTACTTGGCCAATCTTCTTCTACTTTCGCAGGCCATAAGGAAGAAGAGCAGCCAGGGTATGAATTGGATGCCAGTGCTGTAGGTAGAGGCTCAGCCTACTATGCCATAGTGCCAGCCCCTGTCCTGGTATTCTGTTGAGAGCCACCCTGTTTGTGTCACAAGATGGAAAAGCAAGAAGAGAAATAGTTGCATGTAGAAGAAACCAGGCACTTGGGTTGGCCTGGCTTTGTATCCCTTCTTTTGCGAATAACTTGACTTCTGCCAGACCCCGCTCACTCAGAGGAACCAACATTAAGCCAGTTCCATAATCCATATCCCATGCATTCCATGAACTGGCTTTATTTATAGAAAGAGAAAGACTAGAATAGATCAACTAATGCAAAGAAGGACACACAGAAGATTGTAGAACTCTCTTACTCTTCCATTTCTATTTGTAGATGAAATTACAGACATAGGGTGAAAGAAGAGAAACACTTAACTCAGATGGAGAGAGAAAATGGGTGTTAGTATTTTCCCCTTTTATTTCCACTGTTGTCAGTGGATGATGGGCTTCTTCTCCTTTTGCAAGCCCAGATGGCAGCACGTGAAATTGCCACCCAGTACAGTGTCCATGCGTGGTTTTCAGGGGAGTGTCCCCATGTATTTCATCTATCTGTCACTTTTGTTTACTCTGGTTTATATACTTAACTAATTTGGTTTGACATAATCAGGACATGACCATGAGAAGCAAGATGACGTCTTTTAAATATTTCATTTAATAAGAAAGTACTGAATGCAGACTCCTGTTCATTTTTATTAGGGAAGGAGACTTGGACTAACCTCCATTACTTACAGGGTGAGCATGCATGAATTTATAATAAAATTCTCCAAGACATATGATGTGAAACATCCACACATTAACTAATGGAAATTGATTTAGAATTGTATTCATTTTAACAAGTTATAATGAACTTATTTTTACATTACTTCCAGACACACACTAGCCCTTTAAGTGCCGTGCAATCTAAGGGAAACATGTACACTGGAACAACTTACAGTGGTATTTGCTCAGCCAATGGGTTTGTCTTTTCCATGGCCTCTTGACTGCGACATGGCACTATGCAACATAGTGGATTTCTCAGCAGTTTGGTCCTATTCTCTATCAAAAATAAATAAAGGACTGGAATTCAACTGATTTACACTTTACTGGTTGGTGAAAAATTGAGGATATATGGGAGAACTATCTTGTATTTATGAAGCTGTGGTTTCAATGAGCTGAAAATCTAATTATCTTAATAGCTGTTTTGTATTCAGTTCAGTTTCCAGAGATAAGAATGAAGTTTTCAAGGAAACCCAAGTAAAGTCTCTTTACTTTTCACATTGTACACCTTTAAAGGTGATACATCAACATATGATGTGAGCTCCTTTCTCACCCATAATGTCTGATATTTTTAGCCTCACCCACTTCAAATCAGTTGGTCTTAATGAGGAAAATATGATATGCCACCAAAGTAGAAAAAAAAAAGTAGAAAAAAAATGTCATAGCTGAAATGGCTTTTTTTCATTAAGAATGATTGAATTAGGGTGGTGTTTAGCCTATCAGTTAAGATGCCCATGTCCCACTGGAGTACTTGTATTCAATTAATAGCTCTGGCTCCTGATTCCAGATTTATGCTAATGTAGACTCTGGGAGGCAGCAGTGATGGCTCAAGTGGTTGGATTCTTGCCACCCACATATGAGACCTTGGCTCTAGGCTTCAGCTCTGGACCGGCCCCAGCCATTGCGGGTTTTGGGATGTAAACCAGTGAACGAGTTCAATCTCTCTCTCTCTCTCTCTCTCTCTTTCTCTATATCTCTATCTTTATCTCTATGTCTATTTCTATCTTTCTGTTTCGCTGCTTCTCAAATAAATCTATAAAAGCTAAAAACTATATTAATGCTGTGCCTCTTGGATTAAAGAAGCCCAAACTGGAATAGACAATATATGCAAAACACTTTAAAAAGTTAGTGGAAAATGAAATTCATATGTAAATGTGTTGCAAAAGTTTTTGAAATCCATGCATAGGTTTTCCATACTATGCATGTTCATAAACTTGGTGACCCTTTGTAGGTACTTAGAAGACTAGGAATAGCATCTTGTAGTTATTAAAAAGCAATTTTGGGTGAACTACTTTTGAGCACTCTGAGATTAATTATAAAACTTAATCATCCTAGAATGACTAAATTCTTACTGGTAACATGACACAAGTCTCCATGTCACTAGTATGACATGCACATTCAGTTGAATTCTCAAAATAACTCTATATGGTTGGTAGGTGATGGTTTCCTCCATTATTTATGTTCATGTTATCATAACCCAGCCCTCTTTTTCTTATCAGTAGCCAGTGAATGATCACAGGTGTATCAGTGTCACTAAACTATATAAGAAGTCATCAATGAAACACAGTTCACTTTGCCTCTTGAGAAAATTAGCTCACCTGTTCCTCAAGGTCAATTACTACTGACTTCAGTGCTTTCTCATGATCTTATCTATAAGAGCCAAAAACTTTGTTTCTAAAATCAAGAACTGGTTAGGAGGAATTTTTTTTCCCTGTAATTCTAGTCTATAAATATAGACCTTCGCCATCTGTTGATTCCTTTACTTATTTACAGGTAGCATAAGGCAAAGTGAGACTAACTAGGGAATGAAGTTCTACAGAGTCTACAGCTTTAGTCTTAGTCACCCATGAGGCCAAAGAATATGAGCAGATGTCTTCAAAAAGTACATATGAAGCATTCATAATCTTTTGTTTTTTATAATTTATTTATTTGAAAGGCAGAGTGAGAGAGAGAGAGAGAGAGAGGTCTTCCATCCATTGGTTCACTCACCAAATGGCCACAATGATCGGAGCTGGGCCAGACCAAAGCCAGGATCCAGGATCCAGGAGTCTCTTCCAGGTCTCCCATGTGGGTGCAGGGGCCCAAGTACCTGGACCATCATCTGCTGCTTTCCCAGGTGAATTAACAAGGAGATGGATCAGAAGTGATGCAACCAGAACACGAACCAGCACCCATATTGGATGCTGATGTCACAGGCAGCAGTCTTACTCACTATGTCATAATGTTGGCCCCTACATTTTTATTCCATTTGTCCACAACTTTTAGAAGTGCCCTTATATGGTTTCTAGGTTTGGAGAAACCAAAAGCCCTTGTTCTTCCAAATAGATCTCTGCCTTTGCAGCTGTTGCTTTACTACCACTGTCTTACATTTCAGTACCTACATTAATTCTAATTTAGAATGCTTGTCAATCAATTGTTGTGTCCTGGAGGGATTCAAAGTGGTTAGAGACTAAGAAACAATGAGTATCCCTACGTTTTAGGAGACCCAAAGTCTTGTTCATCCATGCATTCAATGAAATTATCTGAGTGTGTGTATTCTGTCAGTCACTCCTCTAAGGCTTAGGAAATCAAAATTTTAAAGCCATACTTGTCTTCTTATGAACGATGACATTTTGGAAAGGAGACACATGAAAAAAGGACAATAAAATAACTATTTCTGTATCTTGGAGGTCTATAAGCAACACAGTGGAAGCACAAGAAAAGAAATATGAAAATTGTCTGGAAACAGGAAGAAAGGAAGGCATCAAAGTGAAAGAGCATTTGGACTGTACCCTCAGAAATCTAGGTTTACCAGTATACTGGGCCAGAGGGCACCATGGGCAGAGGGGCCACATGAGTGAAGACAATGGCATGATGACGCAGAGAAGCTTCTGTAGAAGAATTCACTATTGAATGAGCCAAGGTCATTTCCTTCTCTTGGGAACCTGGAGGCCATGTAACAGGCACCTTCCTAGAAGAAAAAGGGAGAGCAAGTGCAAGGGGCTGCTCATTTATACCACTGAGTACCTGCAGGGTAGACTGTGATGCCACCTGCAATGAGGCAGCATCTTAGGTAAGAATGAAGCCTTGTTACTGCACTCTATATCAGCCAGAAATAAGGCAACGATCCATGACTTCTGTCCTTCCGATTGGGCAGAGGAGATCTGTGGGTGTGCTTCTGAAAAAGTGTCAAATAAACACCCTCCGCCGCTGCTGCCAGCTCAAATGCTGTGCACTCACTCCTTCCCTGAACCGACTGTGCTCAGAAGCATCTGCTCCTTCTCTGACACATACACAAATATTCCTGTGAGCCTTGAAGCTGAAATACTTTGCAAACTTTGTGCGGTTTCAAGAGGGGCACATTGCAAGGGTGAATTGCAAGTTCTGATTCCAGTCACTGAACTGATAGGTCACAAGAAAACGCAGTTTGCCCTTGTTGAATGAAGGTATTCTTTCAGCAAGTGTGCAGGGATATCAGACATGCTTATTCTGCTCTGGAAGTAGAAAATATTCCAAAGAAAATTCCAGCATCATTCATCCCCAGGAAGGAGGATCCCAGTAGGAACCCATCAGTTGTATGCAAATATCTAGTTTCTTCAAAAACATTATTATATATGGCAACACATGTGAAATGTAATTTCCTAGACACTAAGTCCTTTTGTTGGGTAACCATTAACTATCATATATGTGATGCTTTTCAGATTGCTGGGGCACTTCAGATTGTTCCTCTCTTTGGAGGGGACTTATGAAGAAGATCATCCCAGGAGAGATTTCTTTGTAGAGTATTGAATACTCCTTACCAACATCGGTTTGGGTATTTTCCCCACCAATTAAAAGAAAAACAACATAGAATACAAAGAGAAGAGATTACTAGAATCAGATTTATTGTGTCCTCTTTTTTTAAATTTTTTTTTTAATTTTTTGATAGGCAGAGTGGACAGTGAGAGAGAAAGAGAGAAAGAGAGAGAGAAACATCTTCCTTTTGCCATTGGTTCACCCTCCAATGGCCGCCACGGACGGCATGCTGCGGCCGGCGCACCGCGCTGATCCGATGGCAGGAGCCAGGTACTAATCCTGGTCTCCCAAGGGGTGCAGGGCCCAAGCACTTGGGCCATCCTCCACTGCACTCCCTGGCCACAGCAGAGAGCTGGCCTGGAAGAGGGGCAACCGGGACAGAATCTGGCGCCCCGACCGGGACTAGAACCCGGTGTGCTGGCACCGCAAGGCGGAGGATCAGCCTAGTGAGCCACAGCGCCGGCCCTTGTGTCCTCTTTTGTAACTGACTTTTGGACAAGGGTCACTTTGATTTCTGAGTGGATAAAATTCTAACCGTACATGATGGGGAGGACATGTTGTCATGAACCGGAGGAGGCAACCACAAGTATTAAGGTTTTATGGAGACCTGTGATGGTAAGGTGCAGTGTCTCTGAGTCAATTTCCAAAAGCAGGAACTGTAGCATGAGGATAAAGAGATGTGGAAGATATCCCTCTATTCCTTAGGAAGATATTCAACTCCAGAGACCTCTGCCTAGGATACATATTTTCCATCCATTGTCCTGTTTGATTTCATTTGTTTTATATTAGGTAGTAAGGTTTGGGGGACATTAAATATAGAATGCAAATTTATGCAAATTCAAAACCATGTTTATAAAATTTACTGTGATCATCTTATCTGAATTTCATAGGAAAAAAAATTGTTTAGTCTAATCTTAGGCAGGTTGAAAAGGATGTGACTCAGTGATGACTATGATGTCTAAAGTGGCATGGGTTCCAGGGATCATTTTATTTTACTACAGCATAACTAATATGCCCACACTATTAATTCCCTTTTCTTCTCTGCACATGTGGTGAAAACCTTGGTGTAGAGGATGGCTTTGTATAGCAAAGCACACATGCATGTAGCTATACCTTGCATTCCATCAATCAAGTAGCTGATGTTTAGGTAGAGCTTGCTGTGTGACAGGCACTATTCTACCCACTGGAAATGCAGCAGCAAATACAACGCATGCACATTCTGTCTTTGAGAATTTTACATATTAATTGGGTAGGGAATGCTGGAAGTGTGAAATATGTAAGACAGGCTGTGGTAAATTTTATGTAGAAAAATAGATCAAGGAATGGAGGGAGGAGTCTTAAAGGGGCTATTTTAAATGGAGTGATCATTGATAATTATTAATCCCTAACATTGATGAGGCAGAGTCCCAAAGCCACAGAAGAGGAAAACATTCCCAGGTAGAGGGAACACAGGTGTAAGAGTCCTTGGCTAGAAACAAGCTAGACCACTGGGCAGGAGCCAACTGAAGAAAAAAGGAAAGTAGCAGATGAGGCTGGAGAATCCCCATTGGGGATGTGCATACACAGGTGCTTTTGTAAGGGCGTTTGTTAAATATATGTATTGTGAGGGTAGAGTGGGGAGGTGGCACTGTCTTTTTTTTTTTTTTTTTTTTGACAGGCAGAGTGGACAGTGAGAGAGAGAGATAGAGAGAAAGGTTTTCCTTTTGCCGTTGGTTCACTCTCCAGTGGCCGCTGCGGCCGGTGTGCTGCGGCCAGCGCACCGTGCTGATCCGATGGCAGGAGCCAGGTACTAATCCCATGGGGTTCAGGGCCCAAGCACTTGGGCCATCCTCCACTGTACTCCCTGGCCACAGCAGAGAGCTGGCCTGGAAGAGGGGCAACCGGGACAGAATCTGGCACCCCGACCGGGACAGAATCCGGCACCCCGACTGGGACTAGAACCCGGTGTGCTGGCAAGGTGGAGGATTAGGCTAGTGAGCCGCGGCGCCGGCCCATTCAGGATTAGGAATCTCTAAGTTGAAGATGGCTCAGACCAAAAGTCAATATGTTTCCTGGGTTGTTAAACTGTCAGGGTTTGTAGAGTCAAAAGGCATTTCTTGCATCGGACATATCTATTTAACATTTTATGGCACTGCCTATGCATCAGAACACCTTGAGGCCACAGTCCTCATCTGGTTTGCTTTTGCATTTTCCATAGCACAAAAAGAATATTTTTCCAGGAATAAATGTCAACAGCACTTGTTGAATGGATAAGTGGGTGACATACAATGAGAGGTTATTAGGGCTTGATGATATATAACAACACAACACAACATAACATGGAATCCTAATATCTATCACAAGTTTTTGCTATGGAAAACATACAGCTACCTCTTGTTTAATCACCTTCTGAAGATAAATAGGATTGGCAGGCACAAGTGTTTTCACATCATACGAATGTGAACACAAAGAGAAAACCCTGTTTAGGAAAGATCATTTTTTAAAAAAAATAACTTTTTCTTTTTAGATAATGAATATAGAGGCAGCATCCAGCTCATCATTTCGAACTGCTGAGTCATTGCCACTTGAAATGAATTGAGGGCTGTTAAAGGTTTTATAGAAGAATTCATTAAATATGTATTGAGCCAGCTTAAGATGGAAATTGTTATAAAAACTGGCAACAGTTCAGACAGCAAAACGTTTCAGTTTATGATGGAGAGATTTTACTCCTGCCTGGATTCTATCCTCCATTATTCCATTCAAACTGGCGAGGTGCGATTCAACTGTACCAGGCATGATAATTGCTGTAACTGCTCACACGGCTGTTCTGGGAGCCAAGTAAAACATTGTGATTCCAGCCAGGTGTTCCCTTGCCCAGAAGGCACGGTGTGCATTGAGATCCATGCATTCGCCTAAGTGCTGATACCTTCAGAGTGCTTGCAGGTGAGATTGGAGAGCATTGGAATAAACAAGTGCATGTGCATGCCTATGGCTGCTCACTCACATGGGCACACACACAAGAACTGCATGTTCTTATCTCTGCACTATTTCTGGCTTTGGTGAAAAAAGAGGTGATGAGAAGGAAGGGAGAAGAGAAGGGAAGTAGCATGCTATGATAGAAATAGCAGATGGCTTGGAATGAGACAGACCTGGTTTCACATTCCAGTTGTGCCATTTATGGATTGAGTGACCATCCTCAAGTTACCAAAATCTTATTTCACCTTGTGACTGTATTTGCTCATGTAGTTTTGAAAGTATACCTATTTTGTGCCTGGGATTTAAGAGATATAATTCTTTTTATGTATGCCCATTATTCTGAACAATCATGCCTAAAAACAACAAACTAAAGGAAAAATATGGTTGCTTTTAAATCCTCAAATTCTGTACAATTTGCTCACCAGAACATTAATAAAATTATTTTGATTACTTTTATTTTATTTTAGAATATAACTTCAGTATGATATTTTTAGAACAAAAAGATGAAAGTGACTTGGCCAAAGGAGATGTAAGAAAGGGTAGAGTATGTAGAGAAAACCAAATGCAACAGGACTGAGGAGCTGGCTTTATTCCATCCCTTGTGACACAGACAACCCATAGGGGGTGCTGATTCAAGTCTTTACTGCTTTGTTTCACATCCAGGTTTCTGTTAATGTACCTGGGAAGACAGTGGAAGATCCAACTACTTGGACCCTTCCAACCATGTAGGGGATCAGGATGGACTTTCTGGCTCCTGGCTTTAAACTAGGCAAGCCCTGAAAGTTTTAGCCATTTGGACAGTTAACCAGCAGATGGAAGATTTCTTTCTCTCTGTGTCTCTGCTTCTTTCTCTGATACTTTGCCTTTCAAATAAATGAATAAAGTAAATCTTAAAAAGTGCATAAAGATGGGGGTAATACTTCTAAAACAGAGTCAGGAGTGAGGAAGCGCCAAAAGAAAGGAAGGTGGGTAAATGAAGGACATTGTATTTTCACAGTTTGCTACACTTACTGAGTTAGTGTACTTTGTGCTGAGGTGCCATTACTGGTGGCACACAATTTAACAGTCTGGACAAAATGTACTTACTAACCAATGAGATTTCTGAATTTTACTGATCTCATTGCCTTTTGTGAGTGAGCTCATTTGCATTATGAAAAATAAGATGGAGAGAACAGACTGCACTTAATGTGTACTTCTGAATGTAATAAATAGTACAGGATTGTGAAGAATAATGTGAGGATGCAAACGATAAAGGACTTGGCACCGTGGCTGACATACAGTATATGATAAATACATATAAGTTTCTCTCAGAAGATAAAAGCAAGAGGGTGCGTTTAGCATCGTGAGCAGTAAAGAGACCAACAAACCAACCAACGAGTCTAAAAGCCTTGCTCTGCTTCGCATTCTGCTGGAGTAACCCTAAGCGTTAAATGAGGACAGAAAGCAGCACTAAAGTGGAGGAGTTATCTATCATACGGAGAAAAACGTTGAGAACCCTAATGGGTGTGCAGGAAAGTGAATGCACAATACAGTCTGCCAAATGTCAAGATAACATCTTCATCCCCAACACCAATTATGACTTTTCAACTTGCCAAGGGATTCTTTAATTAGAAATTAGAAAATGGAATCTGGTACAGAAGGGTTTGATATACCTCCTGGGTATTTTTCCACACTGGGACTCTCATGACAGCATTAGGTCTTGCCATATGTTAATCACTTAAAACCTACCCTAGCATTCTAGATTCAAACTTGAGATAATGAGAATGAATGGCAATGAGAGTAAATACATATAAATTATATAACAACCTATAGCTTATGAAGCATTACAGAGACCCAGCTTTGGAGAAGATTTGGGTGGAAATCAGAATAGGAAAATGTCTTCATCCTCTAATTTGCTGTGGATAATCTAAGCACAAGGATTTTGAGATGACTTTCACACCATCACTTGGGTGGACACCTTATGTCTACACAACAGATACTTAGAAAATTCGACTCCCTCGGAATGCACCTGTCACACTACAAACCCACAGAGTAGGTAACTCACATCTAGTGCTGTGGTGAGATGACTTGACCCAGAATTTGAGGAGCTCAGGGTCTCACATGATGTGTGTTGAAAGGCAAGGATGCACAGGGCACACGTGGAAGGCATAGTTGGGGGCAACTCATCCTAGAGGGGAAAGGGAAGATTCCAAAGGGAAAGGATCCTACAAAATAGTCTTAAGCATGCATAAGAGTTAGTCTGGCAAAGAAAGGAAGTGTAAAGGAGACCAATGGAACCAGATAAAGACTATGTGGCCTGAAATAAACAGGAAGATGAAGTATAAGTCAGAAAATGACTATAGATAAAAGATGCAATGGGGCAATGCAATGCAAGGAAAGAGTTTTAATTTAATCTTCTTTAGCCATTAGGATAAAACAGGAGTATTGGGCCACTGCTGTGGTGTAGTAGGTTAAGCCTCCCCCTGAGGCACCAGCATCCCATAAGAGTACCAATTTGAGTTATGGCTGCTCCACTTCGAATCCAGTTCCCTGCTGATGACCTGGAAAAGCAGTGGAGGATGGCCCAAGTGCTTGGGCTCTTACACCACATGAGAGTCCTAGAAGAAGCTCCTGGCTCTTGACTTCAAATTGGCCCAGCTCTGAAAATTGTAGCCATTTGGGGAGTGAACTAGCAGATGGAAGACCTCTCTTTTTGTCTCTCCCTCTGTCTGTCTGTAACTCTGTCTCTCACATAAATAAATCTTTAAAAAATAAACTGAGGGGTATTAATTAGCAGAAGAAAATAGGGCAATTTGTAAGTTAGAACTGAATGCTCTGGATGAGAGAGATTAATCAAAATGAAGTTATGATTATTATTGCTATTATTATTTCTGTAAACCTAAGTTACGTGTACTGTGATTCCCATGCTTCAGCGCCCAGTAGTGAAACTACTTCCCCTCCTGCTTATTGTCTGGTTTCACCTCCCATAACTTTCTCACCTGCCTACATCGCTTGAAATGGGGGCTAATTAAATGGCAGGAGACTATAGAGTCAGGATCATCAGCTATTATGGAAGGCAGAGATGGTATAAGTGTAGCCAGTCTCAGAGGCTTCCTGGAGGAGGCCACTCTGGGAAACATTTTATGCAGCTTGCACAGGTGGGAAGAATAAGAAAGGACTAGGATTATAATCCAGTCTGTGTTGTTAACTCTATGTTTGCCTACATTTTAGATTATTTTACATCTCTACAAAACAGTTTCTGTATTGTTAACATTGGATGGTTGTTGGAAGGGTTTCTGACTGTGGCTGCTCTATGTGATTCTCTAAGGTCAAAGGAGTATCAGGGAGGCTGGTTTCTGTTGGATAGAGAAAAAGTGAGTCATGGATCAGGGGACAACGGATCCAGGACTGCCTTTAAAAGACCAGAAGAAAATGTTCACTAGTACAGAAACTAGCTATTATGTTTAAAAAATGTTTATTTATTTTCATTTGGAAGATAAAGAGATAAAGAAACAGAGACAGAGAGAGATCTTCCATCCTACTGGTTCACTTTTCAATGTTCACAAAATCTGTCTGTTCACAAGACAGCACCAGGAGCCAAGAACTCCACTCAGGTCTTCCACATGGTGGCAGGGACCCAAGTGCATATTAGAAGGAAGCTGATACTGATGCAGAACTGGAACTCAAACCCATGCACTCTGATATGGGAAGTGGGTATCACAGCAGCATTGTAAGCATTGTGCAAATGCCCGCCCAGGAGTTACACCATTCGGAACTAGCTCCCACCAGGGGATGGGACCTAGTTGTAGTGCCTTCTAGAATCTTCAGCCTTGATGAAAATGGAGCCTTTTCCTGAGTATGATCATTGGAAACCAGCTTGTGAGGTTGATGATGTCAGTTGAATTCCTGATACAAACCGCATCACTCCTCACGCTGCTGCGGCTATTTTTAGCCCTTACAGTATGTGCTTTTTCTCAAGGACAACAGGAGTGTTCATAAACTATGCATAGGTCATGATGGCACTTAATGGAGAAATAACCATTTGTTAACAGAGCATTAAATGTTTAATAGTCCATTAGCATAAAATCTTTTTTAAAATTTGGAATATTTTTTTAATATGCCTCATCCTCCTAACCAGATGAGAGATGCAGTATTGAAAATTCATGAAGGTGCCTAGTCTTTGACCCTACTGGAGTCTAGTGGGTTTTTCACCCAATTCTCTGGAAATGTCAAACTTAATCACTCTATAATTATCAGTTAAACAGTCAGCTGTATCTCCTCCTGGGCCCTCTGCATAAACATTTAGAACAATTAGAGACTGAATCACTTTGTGATTTCATGGTGAGTGGAGGTGGAGTGGGTGCACCCTCCCTTGTTGGAAAGGGTTCTCTTGGGGTGGTGAAGGCTACCAGCTTGAGCTGCAGGAGGAAGCTAAGCATCTGTGCTCAGAATTGCTGGCCACAAAGCCCAATTTTACCTCTATATATCTCAGCCGGGGGAATCGAAAGAGAGTTGATAGAAACAGGAGACAAAAAGAGAAAGAAGTGGGTGGTGTTGCTATCCAGAGCTTTGCCAATCAAGCTGAGAAGAACTGTACAGCAGGAAGAGCCAAAAATCTCTCCAAGCCAAATCTTCCCTCCTCCCATGGCTGGTTCAAGCAGGACTCACTGTGGTGCCAAGTGAAGTGGAGGCAGAGCTGTTCACAGAGCAGAAAAGCAGCACAGGTTCATGTCAGATCAGTTCAAAAATCTAGGCTTTTGTCTTCCCAGACCATGCCTTGCTAGAGGTGAGCTTTTTCCCTGTCTAGGGAGAAAACCTGGCATATTAGAATTCTGGATCCGGGAAGGTTAGAGCCCCATAGGCCATGAGATAGCACCAACTTCAGTCCGTTGGTGCCTGCAGGAATGCTGGCCATGCTTTGACCAGAAAGCGGGATGAAATATTCATGATTACAGAGACCTCTGTCCATTTTGTTTTCTCATAACATTGTGTCTCTGTTTTGCAAATACCCTTATGGGCTTTGGATGAAGTATTTCCCGAAGATCAATAATAATTACAATCATAGATCAAAAGTCAGCATTGCCTTTTAAATTAGACTAACTAGTAAAGTCACAAACCAGAGAGACTCAGAATATTCAGGAACCTTAGAGATTGGCTAAAATGGCTCTTTCGTTTTGCAAATAAGGACATTTACAAAGATTACCTTACTTCCCCAAGGTAGCACTGTAGCTGATGGCAGAGCTGTTCTAACAAGCCAAGTATCCTAATCCCAAAGGGGAAGCTTCATGATTAGTCTTTCTTTTTTCTTTTTTTTTTTTTTTTTGACAGGCAGAGTGGACAGTGAGAGAGAGAGACAGAGAGAAAGGTCTTCCTTTGCCATTGGTTCACCCTCCAATGGCCACCGCGGCCGGCGCACCCCGCTGATCCGATGGCAGGAGCCAGGGTGCTTCTCCTGGTCTCCCATGGGGTGCAGGGCCCAAGCACTTGGGCCATCCTCAACGGCACTCCCTGGCCACAGCAGAGAGCTGGCCTGGAAGAGGGGCAACCGGGACAGAATCCGGCGCCCTGACCGGGACTAGAACCCGGTGTGCCAGCGCCGCAAGGCAGAGGATTAGCCTACTGAGCCGCGGGGGCTCCGGCTTCATGATTAGTCTTATTTGTTATCAATAGCAATCAGAAGAACAGCAATTACATTTCCACAACCAAACAGCTTGAGGTAATTTTGTGTTTGGAAAGGAAAATGATTACTAGAAAGCTAAGAAACAGAGTGGTCACATAGGAAAACAGACATTTTTTATAATACTAAAACTGGTAAAGTTGATGCTTTGGTATCCACATAAACATGTTCTTGGACAACTCAAGATGTGTTTTAATTCACATCATTGATATAATTAAATAAGCACTCATATATTTAATAAACAGCTACATGCCTTTATCATATTGACAAAAGGAAACTTAGGCTGTTGTGTTAAGGCTGTTAGTAATTGTATTATTCATGCTGCCCATGTATTGTAATATTTTGTATCAGTTTGTGTTTGTCTCTGCATTTCAAATGCAAAACAATCTCCCTTAATGTTATGATGAGTTGCAAATCAGAAAATACTTATGTTAAAACACTCAAATTTTAAGATTCAAAAACCCTGAGGGTTTAATAGACTTATTTATAACTCTGACTATTGTACATACCTTTTCACATTTACTAAATTCTGCTGTGTGTTTTAATTTGCCAATGTGAGTCTGTTTTAAAATAAATTTCCAGGGTTGAATATCCATTTTAAAAAACGAAAATGATTTTTCCTGCTTAATCACACTCCCATTTAGATGACCTCTGTAGGCAGCAAGTTAATACCTTACAGAAATGAGTAGGTGAGGGAAGGGACTACTCACCTCATTGGTGTTCACTGCAGAATTTCATTAAGAACTGATTTCTTTGTCTTGCTTCTTTTTTTTCTACATCTCTTCTCACATTCTCTTTCAGGAGGCAGTCTCGCAAGATCCAATTCAACCTGGTGTTTGACTGCCCTTGCACCTCAGTGTTGGGGACAAAATGAAAATGACTGGAATGGACTCATCTTCTCCCCTTCCCTGTGACACCCTAACCTGTGAAGGGCTGCTGTTGTGACCACGAATAAGAACTGAGGTGAAACCACGATAGATTGTGTCTCCTCTCCACCCCTTCTAATCCATGTACAATTATTACAGTGTTCTCATGGGTGGACATTTTTTCCTAAGAAAAAATAGATTGCCTTAATGAAAATAGAGTCTTATAAGTCTTCCTTCTTCTTGGGACCTATCATTGTAACATAGCCTTCATGTTTACAAAACATTTTAAAAATCTTTTTATAAAGAAAGATCTCATAGAAGTTCTACATTTTAAAGTGCCTGGAAATGTGCCTCCCTTGGATATTTTAACTTATTTATTATCATACACAAAGTGTGAGTTATTAATTGGGGAGGGTAGCAAGCTTTGTCTACCGGGACCAAATCAGTAAGCATTCTTGGATTTGTATACTAACTCCAGCTCCACTGTGGCCTTGCAAGAGAGAATTAATCAGCACTGTGATTACTAATGTAGCTTCTGCACTGTGTGCACCTGTGTGTGTACCCAAGCAAAATGTTTGGTTATGAATATTGACTAAGTTGATTATCATGGATCCCGTCTACAGGGCTTGGAAAATATTAGACTTTCCCTCAAAGAAACCAGAGGTGCCAGATAAGGTATGTGAATGAAATGTGTGATTAAGAGCATTAATCTTATTGAGTCTCAAACTTCTTGTGATAATCTTAATACAAAATAGAAAGCTCTAGGAAACCAAAAAAATACAAAAAAACAAAAAACAAAAAACATTTGGGGCTTTGGTGGACTACATCAAGCTCTTAGAAAGATGATTTTTAAAATACTAATGTCACAAATGATTGTACAAATAAATTATAGACCATGTTTTTCCATTCAATCACTAATTTTTTTTGGTACAATAAATGTTGGTGGCTGAATATGTTCCAGGCCTTTTCCTAGACACCAGAGTCATAAACCTCTCCAACACAAGACTGGCTTGCATAGGGCTTACATTTTACATTCATTTGAAGTAAAAAAATCAATATTAGTCATGCACTGTTAACAATTCATAAGCAAAATTCAGAATAATAACTAGTTAGAGTCTTGTGGATATTCACAAATTGCTGGATTATATGATTTTCCAGTAACATAAATGTATTTCATATTCAGATAGTCTTAATTGCTTTATTTGTCGCTGAATGAATTGAGACCCTCTGCCTGTTGCAATTTGTCTTATTGATCTGAGTTAGGGCCTTCTCTTTTTCCAGCTTCATGTTCCTCAAGTCCAGGGAGGTTGAGCTGAATGGACAATGCTGCGTCATTGCCATCTGTTTTGCTTATTACCACTATGACTTGTAGATACCTCTCAGTACCACCTCTAAGTGGTTTTAAAACTCAGATCCTTGGGTGTCAGGCATTGAGAAACCATGTGGAGTCTGCCCTTGACCTTATATCTTTTCATTCCACATCTATAATAGATAAAAAAGAAATCTCAAGAAACTTATACCCCAGTCTTGGAGAACTGGAGAGGAATGATCCATGTAAATGAAATGAGCTGCTGGCTTGCTGTGCAGAGCCCTGGTTTGCTATTGGCCATTTCAGAGTCACACACCTGAATACACGGTATTGGAGTTGTGTACATGTTTATTCAGAAGCTAGATTTAGGCTTTTTCAGAAGTACTGTGTGTCTTTTTAACCAAATCATGGTTAAAGAGTAAAGTGATTGGCTCAGTGTCAAGTGGCACTAATCTCATTGACACCACAGTCCTGGTCCCAGACACTCTGCTTTTGTCTTTTGACTTTGACTTGTGCTTACCAACAGGTGAGGCTTTCTTGAAAAAGAGTTTCCTGGAGTCCTTGCTCAAGGTATCAATTGTTTTCATTTCCACAAGGAAAAAAAAATTCTCTCAAATGTGTTCTTTTCTGGAACTTAAATCCTTTACAGAGTGAAGAGCAAATGGGAAAGTCAGAGCCAGGTTTTCTCTTATTGAAGTTTTTGGTTCATCTCTGTACCGTATCAGAGCAATAAGTATATCAATGCATGTCCTTACAGTCCTCTGAATGTGGCACAGTGTGCCATTCACAGCTCTGATCTTTTACTTAATGTTTGTTTATTTTCACCTACTGGAAAGGCAGAATGAGAGTGAGAGAGGGAGACCGAGAGAAAGAAATCTTTCATCTGCTGGTTTACTCCCCCAAATTCTCACAATAGCCAGGGCTGGGCCAGGCCAAAAGCAGGAGCCAGGAATTTGCTGGAGTTCTTTGTGTGAGTGGCAGAGGCTCAAGCACTTTTCATCACTGCTGCCTCCCAGGATATGCTGGCAGGAGTTCCAACTCTGATTTTGCTTTTTAACAACAATAACAAAATACCCTGTGAGCATGCATAGGAACAACGGTCACAGTATTAAATACGGGATGGATACAATGTCTTTTTTTTAATTTAAAAAATATCTAACTCAACTCCAGACACATTAAGGGAGAATGGCCATCTAGAATTTCATTGCTTCAAGTCTGGAGAAAATGAATCTAACAAGCAGATTAAATACACAGAGTCTAAAACAAAGGACAGTCATTATTAGAGGACCTAAGAAAGATGCTGTACAAACCAGAAGGAAGTTTTCCCATTGAGAGGCATATAGAAGGCCTGGCCAGATATATGTGCAGTCTAGACCTACCTATCTCTTTACATGGGGTACTGGAAGAGACACCATAAGGGAGGTGTAAACCTCTTTAGGGAAGACACCCTGTGTTTTTTTTTTTTTCTTTTTTTGACAGGCAGTTAGACAGTGAGAGAGAGAGAGACAGAGAGAAAGATCTTCCCTCCATTAGTTCACTCCCCTAATGGCCACTACGGCCGGCGATGCACCAATCTGAAGCCAGGAGCCAGGTGCTTCCTCCTGGTCTCCCATGCAGGTGCAGGGTCCAAGCACGTGGGCCATCCTCCACTTCCTTCCCGGGCCACAGCAGAGAGCTGGACTGGAAGAGGAGCAACAGGGACAGAACCAGTGCCCCAACAGGAACTAGAACCCCGGGTACCGGTGCCACAGGTGGAGGATTAGCCTAGTGAGCTGCAGTGCTGGCCAAGGGAAGACACCCTGTTGACTCCCATTACCTAGCTGGCCTGGGAGGAGAGCTGGCCTGAATAGGAGTTTAGTATTAAATGGGCAGCATCTCTAAAGGGAAATTTACAGTTCTGCCTGCAGTGTTACTAACCCTAGGCCATCCTCTCAACATTAGTAGTTACTTAGGAAGCTGGACAAAGTGAAGGGCTTTTTCAGCTTAGGGGAAGGACCACAGGGTCTATGGTGCTGATCTAGGAGTCCTTCAAACTCAGGGCACTTCTGTTTCTGGTGGCCCAGTGTTTGGCAGAGCTGAGAGGACTCTTCAGAGGCTGGCTTCTGTCATGACTGCTGTCTGTCCAAAGCCCTGGCTTTCCACATTGAAAACCAAGGCCATTTGGAGTGGACTGGCCTTGTTGAGTACCCTTGATGGCAGATCACTGTGTAAAGCTATCATTAATTGGCCTGCCATCTATACTTACATTATTTCTGCTGCCTAGCTCACTCCTTTTCTTTCTGGTCTTTGTTAAAGTAAACCACGGAGGAAGCCTTTAGGGTGTCAGCCAAGGGTTCTGTCCCTAATCTTTGATGGCCTGAGCTAGAAATCTGTGGTCCCAGTAATGTTTTGACAGTGTTCTTTCTATGAGATAACACTGAGATAACACAATGCTCATGCGGGGAGCTATGTCCTTTTTTTTTTTTTTTTTTTTTTTTTTTTTTTTTTTTTTTTTTGACAGGCAGAGTGGACAGTGAGAGAGAGAGACAGGGAGAAAGGTCTTCCTTTACCGTTGGTTCACCCTCCAATGGCTGCTGAGGCCAGCACACCGCGCTGATCCAAAGCCAGGAGCCAGGTGCCTCTCCTGGTCTCCCATGTGGGCGCAGGGCCCAAGGTCTTGGACCATCCTCCACTGCACTGCTGTGGCCTGGAAGAGGGGCAACTGGGACAGAATCTGGTGCCCCAACCAGGACTAGAACCCGGTGTGCTGGCGCCGCAGGCGGAGGATTAGCCTATTGAGCCGTGGCGCCGGCGCTATGCCCTTCTAAATAAGATAAAACATGATGACCACCTTAGCCAAATTGTCTATAAATTTTTGAAGTCATTAGTAAAACTTTTTATCTATCCTTTAGTTTGGTTTGAAAAGGGAGGTTTTGTCTGTCTGTGAAAGGTATTCCTACACTCTGACCTACAACTAATGATTATCTAAAGCAATTAGAGTTTGTAGGAATTGAGATCTGGCAAGGTAAGGAGAACATTTAAAGCATTTAGCCTGGCAAGCAAAAAAGCAGAGAGAGAGAGAAAGAGAGAGAGAGAGAGAGAGAGAGATGAGATCTTGCCAGGATTTGGGATAAGGGAGGATTCATTGAGGCATGGAGCCCAGAGCTCATGGCCTCACTCCAAACTGCTCCCAGTCTCACCGACAAACTGATCTCTGGGGAAAGAAGAACGGCCTAGGGAGATTACTGATGCCATGAACAAGAGTGTCAAATTGTTAAGTCAACAACAGGAGTCACTGTGTACTTACTTCTCATGTGGGATCTGTCCTTAATGTGTTGTCCAATGTGAAGTAATGCTATAACTAGTACTGAAACAGTATTTTTACACTTTGTGTTTCTGTGTGGGTGCAAACTGATGAAATCTTTACTTAATATATACTGAATCGATCTTCTGTATATAAAGATATAAAGATAATTGAAAATGAATCTTGATGTGAATGGAATGGGAGAGGGAGTGGGAGACGGGAGGGGTGCAAGTGGGAGAAAAATTATGGGGGGGGGGAACCATTGTAATCCATAAAGTGTACTTTGGAAATTTATATTTACTAAATGAAAAAAAAAAAAAGAAGAATGGAATGCAGTTTTTGGTCCAACACCCTACTGGGCTGTTGGAATCTGCTGTCTGGTCAAGGAGTCTTTGAAAAACACCTGAAGTGTCCCTGGCCTGAATTTCAAAGTTACTGCAAGCCCTTCTCCTGGTCTCACGTGATGGGCCGATCCCTGCAAAAGGCAACTGATTCAGACCAGACCAACATTCCCAGAGCTAAGATGAGAAGCATGAAGAGTGGAGCCTCTAGCATTATAGCTCATGAGGACTCCAAGTAAGCAGGAGACAGGCACTCAAGCCCAGGGCAAGGTAAGGAGTCATTGTGCCGTTGGGACACAGAGCCCATGGCCTTGCTGCAGACCATGCCCAGTCTCAATAGCGCCACTTCCTACAGGAAATGCGTTTCCCAGCCCAACATGAGTCTGGCTGTCAGGGTTTGGTGTCCAACCTAGAGAGCTTCTGGGAGCACTGGAGTGTAGCCCTAGCCAGGACCCATCAGTTGTGTCAAGGACTTCTCCAAGGACCTCACAAGAGCAAATCCACACAAGAGGGAGCGGGTGACTCACAGCGCAGTGCCCATATGGGCTTTTCTGGGACTGAGGTCCCATAACACCCAGCCAGAGTTCTTCAGTCGTCGCAGTAACTTTTCCCATCCCTTCTGAAGGGCTGATCCACACCAGAGCGAGGGTTTAGAACAGAGTCTCAGCTCCGAGGGATTGCTGTGGCCTGATCAGTGAACTAGCCACTGAGTCTTAAGGCTGGCAGCTGCACTAACCACTTCTAACCAGCTGACAGGGACCCAGTATTCTTGAGAGGGGGAGAGTTACTACGGAGGAGCATGACGTTCTCCAGAAAATAGAGAGCAGTGTGCAAGCTCACCTTGCCGGTCTGGCAAGGCAATCCAATGCTGGCTGAAATTGAACTGGATCCAAGTAACATTGGAGTTGAATTTGAGACATGGCACCAAAACAATGGTGAAACAATGGTGGAGAAAAGATGACCTCAGTTCTCTAACAGGAAAGAAGAAATTCCACACAGACAAGGCAGAAAGAAAAGCGAAGATTTATTTAAATCAGAAACCTGCTGCAGTGGCCAGGAGGGGGACGTTAAGAGACACAGACCCCAATAAATATATTTTAAAAATCAATATCTTGCTAGGATTGAGGTTCACATATTTCTATAATTGCACACAAGCAAAGACCAATCTATTATAACAAAATAAATCTTGACCAAAGCTGTGTCTAAGAGCAGCAGGATAGACAATTAGGGACAGTGAGCCTAGCAGAACTTCTGGACTGTCCCTTGCCTAAGCTCAGGAAAGGATCAAGCTTCTACCCTGATGCTTCACCACCAGAAGGAGGACAGTACAAGTTGAGGGTCCCATTCTAGGAAACTGTGTGCTTGACTGACTTTTTGAGCTGGGTATGAGAAGTCATAGGAGGCACAAGTAAATACTGTTCACAGAAATAGGCTATGTTGTGTTTTCTACAAGAGAATGCCACTAGGCCATGTTACCTTTGCTTAGAAGACAATCCTTGTTAGGAAACTGGCGCAGTTGTGGCCAGGTGGCCGCATGGCCCAGCTACCTGAGCCCCATCCTAATGGGATTCGCTGCTCCTGCTTCCCTGCCCACCCTCAGGCAAAGTTTTAAAAGGGCCTGTTCCTGAACACATGCTCTCTTGGCCCTTCTCTCCTGCTCTCTCTCGGTTCCTCTCTCTAGCCTCCTCCTCTGGGCTCTTGGCTCTGCTCTCCTCTCTCCTCTTCTCTGCTCGAAATTCTCTCCTTGCTAGCTCCTCTCCTCTCTGTTTCTCTCTTATATTCTCTTTCTCTCTTTTTCCTTCGCTGCCCCTTCACTCCGGTCTGTAGGGTGTTCCCCAATAAACCCTTTCCCTTACTCCAGTGTCCGGTGTGCTTTGAGACGGCTAACATTTTTTTTTAACTTTTATTTAATGAATATAAATTTCCAAAGTACAGCTTATGGATTACAATGGCTTCCCCCCCCCCCATAACGTCCCTCCCACCCGCTACCCTCCCCTTTCCCACTCCCTCTCCCCTTCCATTCACATCAAGATTCATTTTCGATTCTCTTTATCTACAGAAGATCAGTTTAGCATACATTAAGTAAAGATTTCAACAGTTTGCTCCCACACAGAAACATAAAGTGAAAAATACTCTTTGAGTACTAGTTACAGCATTAAATCACAATGTAGAGCACACTAAGGACAGAGATCCTACATGAGGAGTAAGTGCACAGTGACTCCTGTTGTTGACTTAACAAAATGACACTCTTGTTTATGGCATCAGTAATCACCCTAGGCTCTTGTAATGAGCTGCCAAGGCTATGGAAGCCCCCTGAGTTCACTGACTCTGATCATATTTAGACAAGGCCATGGTCAAAGTGGAAGTTCTCTCCTCCCTTCAGAGAAAGGTACCTCCTTCTTTGATGACCCATTCTTTCCACTGGGATCTCACTCGCAGAGATCTTTCATTTAGGTTTTTTTTTTTTTTTTTTTCCCCAGAGTGTCTTGGCTTTCCATGTGAGACGGCTAACATTAAGATATAACAATCCTAATGGAGCACACCCGTTTAGCTGGAATTGAAAAGGGAAGTGAATGTTCAAAGTGGGAAGGGGAGAAGTTGGGGTGATGGAGAAGTTTCAATTTATGTACCAGCCATCAACCATGGATTAGGTAGTTTAAAGATGTTCTTTTAAGCATGGACTATTCCTTAGGGTTATGGGATAATTGGAATAAAAATATACAATGATCCTATGTAGGAGAATCAAATATAATAAGGCAGTTCAGTTTTTCCTCCAGCAAAAGGAAACTGATCCTTCAAACCTGTTCTGTAAACGAAGTTTAACATAAAACGAAGTTTAACATAAAAAAAGGATGAAACAAGAAAGTAAAAGAAGTCTGGTTTGGGTTGTTGCTTTTCTTTTGTTTGCTGAATTCAACTCCTAATTCTGCACCAAATTTGTGTGAAATATTCAATGATCCAGTTCTGATCATTTTAAAAGTCTGATATCCTTCTAAGTTGCAATTGTTCTTTCAAGCCTCTATCCAAGTGGTAATTATTGTGGCTTCCAAAGTTTGAATTAAGCCCTGCAGTAACTACTGCTTTTGAATGACTCATAGTGATTCGCAGATTTAGCTGGATGTTTATGATTTAATAGTTTATCCCTCTTCCTCTGTTCTATTCTTCCACTGACCTTGGATGAAATCTTGCTTTTAATCAGGAAAAAAAGTTCATGCAATATTTACAACTCTTGCCACTTGGCAATAAGACCAAGCTCCTACTCATCCCATTGAGTTAATTTAACTCAGTGACAACCAATTTTAGAAATGGTTTTAAATAAGAATATTAATTATCAATAACACCCGAAAATAAAAGCAGCCAACAAGCTTAATCTTAGCACCCCATAGCAATGGTGCTCATTTGTACCTTCTACCGCGATTCTCACACACCTGCAAGATAGATGCAGAGTTATTGTATTTTCTCCTTTGCAGCCATCTCTTTCCCAGGGTCTATCACATTCATCCACATTTTATCAATTGTAGCTTACAAATACCTTTGCATTCTGATTTTTTTTCTCTTAAGATTATATTTCAAACATTAAAAACATTGCGCTCTGGAAAGTGATAACTCTGGTATTATTTTGTTGTTTTCTGAAGAGGCATTTCCTGCCTGAGGATTTCCAACAAATCATTTCAAGCTTCTGTCAGTCTCTGATGACACCGTTTAGCAAGAAGGAGAGGTAAGAAATAAAAAATAATGTGACCCTGAGAGGGAAGGAGACAACAGAGTTACCAAGTGCTGTTGTCTGACAAGGCATCTCTAGGAGCCTAGGATGAAAGCCACACAAATTACTGAAAGCAATTTAAGAAATTGGAGACCCTTCAAGTGTAGGAAAGGAAGATGTAAAGGATAGTGTGGTTTGGAGGAATTTGTTCTTTTTCTCGAGAATGTGTGGTGCAGGTGGTTAGCTAAGTGGCTTTGTGTATTTCCAAAAGAGTGCCCTCTTGGTCTGAGGAAGAAGGCACGTGGTAGTCACTCTGCAGGGGAGGGAAGGCATGGCAGAAAGCTTCTGCGGCAGTCTCCTTCAGCGCTGCCTTTAATCAGCCGTTTGTCCTTGTCCTGACCTTGCAGGCAAGGTTCTTTTACATTGCCTGTGGATATCTCAGCCATGCTTCTCCTGAAATTCTGCTGTCTTTGTGAAGCAGCACTCCCGCTGGGCATAGCAACACAGCAACAACGTGTGTATTCCGTGCATGCATGTGTGTAGTCTCCTAGCCGTTAAGGGGTGAAAAGAAGACAAACTTTCTTCTCCTCTTTTTCGCTGGGGTTTTTACCTGGATTGGGGAAAGAGGGAGGTCTAGAATTACAGTATACATGGCTCATAGGTTGAGAAAAAGCTGAGGCATTAACTCAATTCCTGCTCTGGTCTCTTAGGCTCCAGGGACACAAATGTCATCTTTCTCTTTGGTTAGTTGAAGCAGGATAGAGATGGAAAGAATGAGCTCCGCCTTTTTTGTATGTTGCCGTGTATGTCCCTGGAACATCAGGCTTGTTTACAGAAGGGCGGTATCATATTGATAAAAACCATAACCAGTCTGAATTCTCAAATCATCTTCAATCCTGGGCTCCTGCAGGAGGCTACATCTTCTTTATGTGCCTGGATATTTTTCTTTGTTCCCCTTCCTACAGTGTGGGGGAACAGACTCTGTAGAGGCTCTCCAAGATTCCTTTCAGTTCTAACTCTGCACAAGCTCATGACCTGTGTTTGATTTGCGCTGTACTGTGAGGATAGTGACTCAGGCAGAACTTAATGAGAGAAGCAAAGGGATTATTATTCACCAAGGGCTTACTGTGGACTGAGCACTGAGTTAAGTACTGTGTCTATCCTTTAATCCTTATTGAAGGTGGCAAAAAAATTCGTACTCAGTTTTTAGATGAGGGCATGGGTCAGTCAGATAAAGAGCATTCCCCTGTTTTCCAGGCAGTATGCTATAGAATCTGGAAGGGAGCCCAGCTTTCTTTGACTTCCAGCTCCAGTCCTTTCCAAACATGGTGTTGTCTGGAACATGCTACCCCACAGTCCGACCACATAGTCCTGAGCCAGTTATATCCTAACATTGAACCCTCCAACCTGAGAGTGGTGGCTACAAGAATGGGCTTTGGGATCATTAGGTCATCTGTGTAGAGAACAGAGAAATGCTCAAATAACATTAGAGATATTCTTATTCCCAAGAATCCCATAATGCCATTATCTGAAAGTATTTATTTCAATCACTGCTGTTTTACACATACATAGGCACTTAAAAAACTTCATGAAAAAATGAAATTGAAAGAAGTTTAAAAAATTAAAATTTCTGCATACAATGAATCTTAAAAAATCCTGGAAGATGCACATTTTTAAAATTCTGTGTGTGAGTTTCAAATTTTTTTACACAAAAATAAACTTACCTTTTAATTAGACTTAAACTTTTTTGAAGTATCCTCATACATGGCTACTTCCTCTAATTGCGATTAGACACTATGTACCACTTTGTTTTCCTGCTATCTTTAAGGTTAATGTTGCTTCCTAAACATCTTGAGGGATGCTTCAGCTATCCCACATGACCAGATTCCACCTCACACTCCCTCTGCTCTCACCACACGCAGAACATATGGGAAAGAATAAAGCTACTCGAGACCCAATGACGATTTATTTCTCTAACAAATTTATTTGGAATAGGTCAAAAATGGAACATATTGATTCTATAAAAATTAAGACATTCAGTATTTCAATTCTCTCTTTGTGTGTGTGTGTATTTCCTTTCTGAATAAGGCATTTATGGTTGATTCACTTTGCAAATAAATGCACTTTTGAGTCATTGATCATACATCTTACCATAATGTCACATCTAAATTTCAATTTGATAAGGAATCTATACATTTTCAGCTCCATTTGTCATCTATAAAAGTTCATTATACATCCATAAAAATTTGGAAAGCAAAGGCTTCAGTGAAAGGCTAATTCTAATTAGAAGAAATACATGGTGTATTTTGTGGAAGAAAAGCCAGGCACCATTGTTTGCTGGAGCGAGTTTGCCATGTTAATTTGATGGGAGTGTTCTGTGCAGATGAGAGGGATAAACATCACATGCAGGCTACACTGAAGAGTGTCATTGCCCTGATTGACCTAGGCCTGCAAGATAATCAGTTCCTCCTCCAAAAAAGCTTGCGATCTGAGTGCACTCCCATTTATCCCCAGAGAATTAGCAGAATGAAGTTATTGAGATAGCAGCATGTTGGATCCCACAGCTGCCCTGTAGGTTTACAGCCAGGATGAGCGACCCAGATACCATCAGATGTTAGAGCTTTGCCCTTGTCCTTCCTGACTAAGGTCACTTGTTTTATCACTGTTATTTATTGCAGATTGGATCTGTCTGCTTTATTGTACTGCTACAAATCTCCTAATCATTTTCCCCTTTAGCAGAGTAGTCTGATGATCACAAATGGCTTCGCTGGAGAGCTAGAAAGGTGAGTCTGCTGTTGTGCCCTCTCCTTTCACCTCTGCAAGCAGCAGGTGGTGAGACCCGGGCTCCCCCATTCAAACGGTGTTCTTTGTGGCTGTGGGAGTGCAGATTGCCTGCCTTGCACATGACCTTGTCAGAGCCCTGCCTAACTTCTCAGGGAGACAGCTGGCCCCCATCAGGGCACTTAGCAGTCTAAACCGGCGCTGATGGAGGTGAGCCCTCAACTGGTTAATTCCTGAGCTCTGTCCAGCACACAACTATGAAGAGCTGAGTCAGATAAGAAATCTCTCCTCCTCAGAGCTACAGGCCAACTGTGGAGGATGGGTGAGGCACAGCTGGATTAACCTGGTGTGCCTGGACTCCATTTGCTGTTCAAGATTGCTTTGTCCAGAGCTTCCAAGTGTCTTCTCTCAGCCCTTAGCAAGACTGATTAATGTTCTGTTCACTTTATTTGTAGCCCCTCTGGCCCCCACACAGGACAGGAACTATCCTCGAAAGTAATTACAAATTGGAGGGTGACTGGCCCAGTCCATAGGTTGTGCCTAAGAACTTCAGCTTCTCCTTACACCCACAGAACAGTTGGCTCACTCACCCAGATGTGATGGAGCATGTGTAGGCATTCGAGTTGCTGAGAGTCCAGTTCCAGCTTTTCCTTGTGGCGTTTGTTGATAATTAAACAAGTCACGTCATTTCACTGTGCTTCAAATTTCTCATCTATCAGATGAGCTAATAATAACTAATATTCAGAGTTGTTAATAATAAATAAGATCGATTATAGTGCCTGATATGTAGTAAGTTCCCAATGAATATTAACTTAAAAATTACTAGCTAGTGTAATATTTTATAAACCCCAGCCTTGCTGAGTATGCCTAATCCACATTAATTATATTTACTGATATTAATAATATCATGAACCCTGTATGATGATATTCTTAGAAGAAAATGATAATTAGCTTCAGGGAGCTGTTGACTGTGTGCTAAACTGAGAAAGCACAAGGTACTTGTGCAAAACTGAGGGAGGAGATGCACAAGGGGGGCCCAGGTTGGGCAGAAAGACTATGGTTCACTCATCTGGATATAAAAAAGGGTAAAGCACACGCATGCACCCAGCAGAGTTTCTGTCGAGGACTGGATGGTGTGGAAGGAAAAGACAAAGTGTATTCCATTCAATTGGCAAGAAGGTCACTTATGCAGAGAGCTCCATCAGCCAAAAGAGATGCTCTCCGATTGCCAAACTGAAATAGAATTTTAATTTTCAGATACCAAGATGAAGTATAAAGATGAGGGCAAAGATATGAAAATGAAGGCTGCATAGCCTAAGTAGAAACATTTAACCATAAGGAGCAGAAGCAATCCAGAAATAATCGACAGGAAGTATAAAATAGAGGATCCAGGGAGATTCGATATTACAGCCATTGGTGATCTCTTCCATGTTTTTACCCACACTGTTTTAAAATTTATTTATTTATGTGAAAGACAGAGTTAGAGAGAGAGAGAGAGGGAGAAAAAGGGGAAGAGAGAGAGAGAGAGAGAGAGAGAGAGAGAGAGATTTTATCCACTGGTTCACTCAGCAAATGGCAAATCCAGGAGCCAGAATTTCTTCTGGCTCTCTCACATGGGTGCCGGGGCCCAGGTGCCTGAGCCATCTCTTTCTGCTATCCTAGGCCATTAGCAAGGATGTGGGTTGGAGGTAGAGCAGTTAGGATCTGAGTCCGTACTCATCTGGGATGCTGGTGTCATGGGCAACAGCTTTACCAACTGCATCACAATGCTGTCCCCTACCTACCCTATTTAATTAATCATGGTCATAATGTGATAGATGGATATTTTTTATTCTCCTCTCCTGCACATGAGGAAGCTGAGGGCCAACATGGCTATCTGGTTGGGTCAAAGTCACACAGAAGGCAAAGGGTGGGCCGGTGCCAAGGCTCACTTGGTTAATCCTCTGCCTGCAGCACCGGCATCCCACATGGGCACCGGGTTCTAGTCCCAGTTGCTCTTCTTCCAGTCCAGCTCTCTGCTGTGGCCCAGGAGGGCAGTGAAGGATGGCCCAAGTGCTTGGGCCCCTGTACCCGCATGGGAGACGAGGAAGAAGCACCTGGCTCCTGGCTTCGGATCGGCGCAGCACCAGCCGCAGCGGCCATTTGGGGAGTGAACCAACGGAAGGAAGACCTTTCTCTCTCTCTCTCTCACTGTCTATAACTCTACCTGTCAAATAAAAAAAAAAAGGCAAAGGGCAAGGTCAGAGTGGGCTCTTGAGTTCAAAATCCAAACTTCTGCAGTTAAACAGTGAAGAGCTGCTTTTAAAACATCCTATTTTTAGACTTGTGTAAACTCTATATTTTGGATTCACTGAAATTCTCCATTGGAAGGAGCTGAAGCAGACATGATGATCTCTGTGTCCTTAATTGGCTACACATAGTAGATATGAGATTGAAGGGAAATAAACGCTAGGAAGGCATTTTAGAGATATTAGCTCTTACTGTGATGAATACTTAATTTTAAGATATCATATTACACTATAACTGCAGACTCTTGACAATCAGGTTGAAAGCATAATTTGAGCCAAAAAAAAAAAAAAAAAAGAAAAAGAAAAAGGAAAGAAAAACACAAGGAGCAGAATCATTACCTATTTTCTCACCAGTTTTATTTGGGATTAAACTAGAAGACATTTGAAATGCCACAAGGATAGCAAATGCTTTTTAGGGGAAGCTTAGGATTCATTGGTGAGATCAAGAATAGGGGTCAGTGAAATAAATAGCTCCATCCCCAATCTGCCTCTGCAGCTGGTATTTGGGCATTGATGTGACAAAGGGACAACACCCTTCCTGCAGGGGAATAGGGTCCTGATCTCTCATCTGATGGGTCCTTATGCATTTAAGGCCCTCCAGGCACAACATCTCTCATTTGGCAACATAAAGCTTGTTGTATACATTGGGAGCCATGGCAATAAGCACTGCTCTTATAAATATTAGACTATCAGTTCAAGAAGAAGGTTTTTTTTTTTTTTCTGTCCTCCTTATTTCCTAGAACAGAGGTCACACAGTTGCAGAATGTCAAATCTGAGCCCTCAGTCTACTACTCAGACTACCATTGCATGCCTCCTTGCTCAGAGGAACACACTGGGCACACAATGGATATCAGCCATTCCAGTCCAGACATGGTGGGTTGGTGGTAAAGTCAACACAACACTCATTTATTGAACTCTACAGTGCACCATGCATTGTGCTAGGCTCAGACATAGATACTACAACATAGCATTCACACTGAAAGGGTATACAGTCCAGGTGAGAGACACATCAACATCTACTTGATGCCTACTGTTTCAGATCCCAGACTTGGGATTCCTCCTGCTGTGGCTAGAATCTGTATTTCATTACTTGATACACATGACATTGCTGGCCAGTCAAAAATTAACATTGCATCTTATTGTTTCTTTTCTTTTTTTTCTTTATATCCCCTTCACCTTTGTACCATCAAGATATGGCTTTGCTCTTTTATTTCCTTCCTGTTTTTTTAAAAATGATTTACTTATCTGAAAGGTAAAGTGACAGAGAGAGAGATCTTCCATTCATTGGTCCATTTCCCAAAAGGCCACCATGGTCAGGGCTAGACCAGGCTGAAGCCAGGAGCCAGGAACTCCATCCAGGTCTCTCACATGGGTAACAGAGACCCAAGCACTTGAACCATCTCCCACCACCTTCCCAGGCACATTAGCAGGGAGCTGGATTGAAAGTGGAGCTGTGGGACTTGAACCAGAATTCATGTGTGATGTCTGCAATGCACGTGATGATTTAACCCACAATACCACAACACTGGCCCCCTTGTACTATATTTTCTATCACAAATGTCTATCTTTCTCTCATATACTTTCCCTATGTATATGTATTTTCTCTTCCACTGAACTCATGGAATGCTCTGTCCACATATTATTTATGTTGTATTTATAACTTTTGTTTTTATATTACACTTACAGATGTATAAATCATCTCTTTTCCTAAACTTTAGATATTTAGGCAAAAATTTAATTCTGACTTATCTCTATATCCCTATCATGCCAAGAAAAGTCATCACAGATAGAAATCTCATCAAGTGATTATATAAGTGAAGTAGTGATGGTATAATTTATTTAATTAAATCCAACCCTTATAGACTGAATATCTGCTATTAGCCTTCTCTGGTAGGTGATTGTGAATTTTTATTGGTAATTAACACATTTAACCTTGAGAAAACTAGATATGACTGTTCCTTTTGGTTTTATCCATGAGCTAAGTCTTGAAGGAATTGTCAGATATTGTGGAATCAGTACACTATTCAGATCATTGAAGATTTTCTGCAGATTTTCTAGATCCTTGAGATGAGTTGAAAGCTCATTTATTTGGCGCCTTTCCAATTTCTTGATGTAGGCACCTATTGTTATAAACTTTCCTCTTAACACTGCTTTTGCTGTATCCCATAAGTTTTGGTATGTTGTGCTGTTATCCTCATTTACTTCCAGAAAGTTTTTGATTTCTCTTTTGATTTCTTCTATGACCCATTGTTCATTCAGGAGCATGTTGTTCAATCTCCATGTGTTTGCATATGCTCTAGGGATTCCTGAGTTGCTAATTTCCAACTTCATTCCTCTATGGTCTGAGAAGCTGCATCGTATGATTCTAATTCTTTTGAATTTGCTGAGACTTGCTTTATGGCCTAGTATGTGGTCAATCCTAGAGTAGGTTCCTAGGTTGGATCTTAGAGAACATTTTTTTTTAGGATTTTTATTTACTTCTTTGAAAGGCAGGTTTACAGAAAGAGAGAGAATGAGATAGAGAAGAGATATATCTTCCATCTGCTGGTTCACTCCTCAAATGGCTGCAATGGCCAGTGTTGAACTGGATCAGTCAGGAGCCTGGAACTCCATCCAGGTCTCCCATGTGGATGGCAGGAGTCCAAGTAAGTGGGCCATCCTCCATCTCTTTCCCAGGTGTGTTAACAGGGAGCTGGATTGGAACAGAGCAACTGAGACTCAAACTGGTGCCCATACAGAATACTGGTGTTGCAGGAAATGACTTAAACCCCTGCCTCACATGAAAGCATCAACCCCTAGAAAATATTCTGGACACTGGACCACACCTTGTCTGTCAAGCTATGTTTGCAGGTAAATTTAATTTAAGTAAACCATTTTTGTTGTTGGCTCTCCAAACGCATTAATTCTGGCTTAAGATTTTAGTTTTCTTTTTCTTTTTTTTATTGAGAAACAGCATTGGGCTCTGTACCTTTTTGTATGTATTAATGTTGAATCTAATGGATTGAAGAGGAAGTCACTTTGCCAACTCCTTTCTTTCTTCATAGGGATGTTTTTAAGACTGGGCTTTTGTGTTTATGGTCTTTCTGGCATTGCTATTTAAGCCATTACATATATGTTCCCACTAATTGCTTTACTTTCTCTCTTCCAAATCTGATGGCATTTACACTGACCTCATTAATTAATACTCATCCTGCTTGGTATTTACAGCATTGATTTCCAGTTACATAGAACAAAAATGGGATACACTCTTTAGAACATGGTTTAGGACTTATTTTAACACCTTATAGAGAGTAGATCTCTTCAGACTTTTCCATTCTTACTTTACTAAATTTGTATGGCCTCAAAAACTCATCTTGAAGTCAGAGTCTCAGCCATATCTTCCAGCTGTAAAAATTAACATTAGGAAAGCCTTTCACACTTCAAAAAGTTCTTGTACATATATTAACCCACCTCACATGACATTTCAAGAAGGAGGCATCACTACCTTATAGATGAGGAAACGGTGGGAAATCAAATGCTCTGCTCAGCCTCACATAGGCAACGGTTGCAGAGATTGAGTTTTTTAATGAATTTCAAAAGTTATGCTTTTTTCACTCTATGTGACTCTATATGCTTATGAAACAAAGCATATGTGTAACAAGTCTATGTTTCTACTGCATATCCAAGTAATAAAATCTACCAATAAATAGTCCCCAAGCAGTCCCTGTTTGTGAGTTTATGGTTAATATGTGACAAAGGAAGCATCACAAATCAATGAAGAAGAAGTCAATTGTTCAATAAATAGTGCTGGGAAAATAGACTAAGTTTATGAGAAAAAAGAAATCAATTTAGATCCTCATATGAAGCTAAACATCAAAATAAAATCTAGATGAATTAAAGACTCCCATTAAAAAAGAAATAAATTGGAAGAAAATATAAATGAAAAATTATTTGATCCTTGGAAAGATAAACTGCCCATTCTTTAAACTAATGAGAAATATATCAGAGGAATCAATCAATATCTTGCCTAGACAAAATTTTAAACTTCTTTTGGTCAAAATAATAAATAACCAATAACAAAAGGAGAAAACATTTCCTACATACATGTTATAAAAAGTCTTAATGCCCTTAATATACAAACAGCTCATGTCAATCAATGAGAAAGTCATTCAAACAGTTAATAAGGGAAAATAAAAGAGGAATATAAATATGTGAAGATGTATCCAATGTGGAAATACAATAAGAAGTTACTCTAAAAATTAAGTGTGCAGTATTTGTAAAGGTTCATGAGATAAAGAAACATTCATGTACTTGTAAACAAATTTATAGAGCCCTTTAGGAATGCACTTGAGCTGCATATTAAAAAGTAATAAAAACATTCCTATCTGTTAACCTAGTAATGCTTCTTATGGGAACTTATCCTAAAGATAATTAGAGATGTGAACAAATATGTATATCAAGTAGTATACATAACCTATTTAAAAATATATATTAGAGGGAAATCCTAGCTATCATAGTCATTATTTTATTCCTAATGCTTACAAAAGAGATTTAGAGCAGGTAGAAACGCAAGAAAATTGGTTGAATGGTGAGACTAATGACTGGCTACAATCTATTATGTGACAGTTGAAGAATAATTAATGAAGTTGTAGTCTATCCACATAATTAAATAAACTCATTAAGTATTTTGAAAAATGTTAAGTGGGAAAATGTTATTGATATAAGATTTTAAAGGAAATAGGATACAAATTCATAATTCATATGATAATATATGCAAATACACACAGAGTGGAAAATATCAGACAGAAGTGTGATAAAATGCTAATAATGATTATTTCTTGGGATTAGAAATATGTATAATTGTAAGTTTATTGATCATAGTTGTGGTGACTTGGATAATAGTGTGCATATCCCTCAAAGGCTCATGTTTTGGGAGTTTGGTCCCCAAAGTCTTCCTGATAATGGTTAATGAATAAAGGCAGCGATTTGATCTATGTGTGACTGGAGATGGACCTAGAGGGAAGTCTGCAGATCACTGGAGGCTTGCCTTCAGAAAACAGTTTTCAAAAGAGGTTTGATTACATAAGCTGAGTTTGATCAAACTGTCATTCTCTGCTTCCCGGTTATCATGTAAGCCTCCCCGAGTGAGCATTCCACCATCCACAACTTTCCTAAGATGCCAGATGAATGGGACTGCCCAATCTTGGACTGTGAACCTCCAAAATTGTAAGTCAAAATAAATCTTCTTCCTTCCTAAGAAGTTCCTCTCAGGTGTTTGTTGTAGTAACAAAAAACTAACACACTGGAAAGATCACCAAGAGCTAGCTGAAAAGATTCACGTTCCAAAGTTAATGGTGATTATCTCCTTGTGGTGAGATACTTTCAATTTTCTATAAGAAGCTGGTATTAATCACTGAAAACATTATTTTAAAAAGAAACAAAGGCCAGCAGTCCATAGTAGGAAAAGGTGAGCAATGAAACTTAAAAAGCCTAGCTATCAGCGTCCAGACTAGAGGTGAGGGTGCAGCAAAGTGAGACCTCAATTAACCAACTACAGGAGCAACCACTTCCATATTATCAAGTGCCCTTGGTAGGTGACTGAGTGTCTTCCAATACATACTGTGAGTTGTTTGTGTGACCTGTGGTGTCCAAGGGTCTCAGCAAATACGAGTATGCAGAGCTGGAAATGGGCTTTCATACTCAGACCAATTCTTTCATTTTTAATTTTAATTAAATTAAATTTTTATTTCAAAAAGAGAGAGATTTTCTATCTGTGCTGATTCATTCCTCAAATACACAGTATGGCTGGGACTGGGCCAGGCTGAAGCCAGGAGCCAGGAGCCAGGAACTCAGTGCAGGTCTCCCACCTGAGTGACAAGGACTCAATTGCTGCTGCCTCCCAGGGTGCACATTTTCAGAAATTGGAACTGGAAGGAGAGTTAGGACTCAAATGCATGCACTTTGAAATGGGACGTAGGTGTCCCAACTGCTGTCTTAGCCACAGCACCAAACACCTACTTTTGGGGTCAGTTCTTACCCATTGACACCATCTGAGAACATATTCTATCTGTCCAGCTAGATAGAAGAAGAGAGGCAAGTGGATTCATCATCCTGATCATTACAGTTCACCAACAGCTCACTGCCAGACAAGAGGGTGAACACAGCTAAGATCAGAACCACCTAGGTAGGGGAGGCTAAACTGCTGATCCACAGACACATGATCTAATAAATACTTCTTGTTGGAAAGTATTGAGTCATGGGGTGGTTTGCTATCCAGCATTATTGTGACAATAGTTTTTGATTCACAGGGGTATAACAAGTATAATGAATATTTGTTGATTAGAAAGGTCACAACAAAATCTATGCTTTGGTGCAAGGATGTTTCTTTAAGCCTTATTGAGGTCTGCATGAAACATTTCTCTTGATAATCAACTTCCCATTGTTCAAATGTCATTCTCTCCAGTCAACTCATAGCTTACAAAGTACATAGATTTCACAAGTGGAAAAACACCATGATAAAACACTCAACTCTAGTTCCTGGAAACATTCCACCTCCCTATCACACAAATAATAACAAACCTAACTGACATTAAAATCAATTATAGATCTCCTGGAAGTTTAGCTAGCCTTAAAATGTCTCCATGGCTTCAATCCAATTTGTCCCCAATTTGGGACAATGACAAGCTATACTTTCTTGGACTGGGGATCTGAGACTAGATCCCGGAATCTGGATGGTGTACTAGATGATGGTGTTGTTTAAGACTTCCTAGCAAAGTAACAACTATATTTTCTCTGGGTGTCACTGTAGTATCTCCACAATTCACTCGCCTGCAATACCAACCATTAAACCAAGTGTGTGAATCAGAGGAGTGCCAAAATTTAAAGGCAGATGAGTAAGTGCACATGTACTCATTAAACATCATTAGGTTTCTATCCAAACACTGTTTCAGGGACAAAAACCTTGTCAGCCGATGGGTATAGCAGGCTGTCAGAGGCTGATGTCATCATCCACTTGAATTGCAAAGGAAATAACAAAAAACCACCATTTAGTGAGTTTCCAAATGGCATGAGTATTGTGTTATTTTTCTTTGCACATATGATATCATAATAACCCTGGAAAGTCCATGTTGCTTTTCCTAGTTTACAGAAAATATAAAGCATATGCATTAGTGGAGATTCAGAGACATTATGGAATAGGCTGAGCTCACACATGGGGCTGTGGCAGAGTCAGTGCTCACATCCCCTTCTGTGATACCTTGTAGTCCAGTCTTTTCTGAAAGATACCCATTCCAATTCCCATATCACTGCCTTACAGTGAGAAAACCTGCTGGTTTTGATTCATCTTGGAAGTTACACTCCCTTGTAAATCGACAGATTGGCACTCTGATCTTAGAATAGAATTTAATTTCTAATTAGCCCAGCTCTGTCCTTGAGGGACTCTTTCATTTCTTATACCATGAAGACTTTGACACTTGCCTTTTATATATATCCAATATTCTTAAAGCACTCTGAAAACTATGAATTCTCACCTAGCAATCTGTAGTCGTTTTAATATGAAGATGTAAAGGACAATGAATTTTCTTCATTTGCTGCCTAACATATGGTACTCTCTGATTCTGTTAGTAGAATATGATAATTGCAAACACACGGGATTTAATTATAATGTTTATCATACTATACTGTTCTTGGGTCTGTGATGGTAAATATAAGAACTATGATCCACACACACCTAATAATCCTCCCTAGGCATCATAGCATTTACACACTGTTTCATTCTGCTCCCTCCCCTCTCCCCTCACCCTTCCCATTCTCCTTCCTGGGTCACTTTTGGCCAAATGGCTCCCCATAGACATCCCAATGGAGCCATCTTTTCCTCTTTCATGAGAGTGCCTTGGATACAGTGAGCTGTCTTTTGGAACAATTTTCATAAAATTAGCACATTAAGATCTTATTAATGTTGAGGTTTCAAGTATTACTTTTTCTTTATGTGTTTTAATAGGGATGTGGATTAAAATAGAATTTTTATCATAGGAATCTTGGTATGTATGAAAGCTTATGAGGCAAAATGCATTTCAGAAGGGTATCATTTCTAAGTATCCCTTACTGACATTGTATAGGTCCTGTTTCTCCAGCGACATATTTTTTAAGATTTATTTATTTGAAAGGCACAGAGACAGAGAAGGACACACGCACACACACACACATACACATGCAGAGAGAGAGAGAGAGAGAGAGAGAGAGAGATCTTCCAGCTACTGGTTCACTCTCCAAATGGCTTTAATAGCCAGTGCTGGGCTAGGCTGAAGCCAAGAGCCAGTAAATCCATCCGGGTCTCCCACGTGGGAGGCAGGAACCCAAATCCTTGAGCCATATTCCTCTGCTTTTCTAGGCACATTAGTAGGGAGCTAGATTAGAAGTGGAGCAGCTGGGACTTGAACTTGCACTTTGACATGGGATGCCAACATCAGAAGCCATGGCTTAACCTACTGCACTACAACACTGCTTCCTGACATGGTATTTTCTTATACCAATTCCATTAACTCATATGGAGATTGTAAAACAGAATGCTTTCCCAAATCCACAAGAAAACCAAACTTAAAACTCAGAATGTTACACTACTGTCTAGTGCTTTTATTTTAATTTTATTTTCTGCAATAACATCTTGACCTGAATCAAGAAAAGTGTGTACACCTGCCTGCTGTAAGATACTTAAGGGAAAATATTAGTAATTACAATAAATTAAAGTGGCAACAATACCAATTTAATTTATACATGATCATGCTCAGTGTTATAGCTCCACACTTGAAACAATGTTAGGTGCATAATAGGCAGACGTTTGTTAAGCGTAGAAATGAAGGAATATTTGTGCATAAACACATGTGTGCTGCACACAGACACAATCATATACAGGCATTCTCTACATAGACACTCAAAGACAGGTACACACATTTATCAGGGAAACAAAATCATTTGCTGAGCTGTGGGGAAATTTATAATATATTATGTGTGATGCTTTCTTTATTTTGTTTTTCTGGAAGTTCCCAGCAAGGGGAACAAATGGTGCCAATTCCTTTTTATTCTTTATAAAACAATGAATCTGATTAATTGGAAGGTTGGTAGATAAATTTCCAAAGGGAATTTTGACATTTGCGTACTTGTATGAGTTATTTCACAATCCTAAAATCTTGAGATGGTGGTTGCCCAAATGGCTCCCTGAAAAACAAGGTCTGGCATAGACCTGGCCCACTGGTTTCACTTTGCTAAAGGGTCACATCTACCAGGTCTATCACCATGTTTGCCAAGAGCCTCAGGTCATTCGGGCATGGAACTCACCTGTCCATGATTCAGGATTTGGAGATATTTCTGCAATTAGAATCATATGGAAGTGGTACAGAAAAAAGAAGGAGAGTAGAATGAAACTCAAGCACCCTGTCTTTGATTCCTACCCAGTGATGTTTCACCTCTCTTCAATATTACACATTTGAATCAGCACTGGTCACCATCACACTTCTCAGAAGGGTCTCTGGCACAGACATAGGAAAGAAGACAGTAGGATTCCATAAACTAGTTTTTCTTTTTCTAATTCTCTCAAGCAAATATCTGACAAACAAGTTCCAAGCTGGAAACTATGGAAGGAAATATCATTTTATTCATCCTTTATTTAACAAATGGTTATGCCATTTTTCTAGATTCTGTTGGTAAAGCAGTAAGAAAACAGTATTAATAAATCTCACCAATGTCAAACATATGCAAAAGTCACAGAAAATAACTAAAGAAAAATAAATAAGTGAATAAACAAAAAATAGGGCTGGAGTTTAGCTCAGCAGCAAAATGCTATTTGGGGGCCAGATTTGTCACACAGATGGTTGAGCTGCTTGTAGCGTCAGAATCCCTGATAAGAGTGCCGGTTTGATTCCTAGCTTCCTTCTAAAGCACCTTGGAAAGCAGGGGAGGATGGTCCAATTACTTAGGCTCCTGTCACCCATGTGGTAGACTAGGATGGAGTTCCTCTCTCCTGGTTTTGGCCTGGTCCAAACCTAGCTACTGACGCCCTTTGGGAAGTGAACCAGCAAATGGAAAATCTCTCTTTCTCTCTCTCTCTCTCTGCCTCTCTGTGATTCTTCCTTTGTTTGAAACACTCTGCCTCTTAAGTAAATAAATAAATCTTTTAAAAAAGACTTGCTACTTGGGATCCCTACATCTCACATCAGAGGTCTTGGGTTCAAGTTTTAGTCCCATGGTTCCCTCTGCCAGCTTTCTGCCAATGCGCACCCTCAGAGAGAGCAGAAGATGGCTCATGTGGTTGTTTGGCTCCTTGCTAAACGTGTGGGAGATTTGATTAGAGTTCCTATTCCTGGCTTTGGGTGGCAAACTCCAGCTGTTGCAGGCATCTGGGGAGAGAACCAGTGGATAGGATATCTCTGTCTCTCTCTCTGTATGTGTCTCAGTCTCCCTACCTTTCAAGCAAATTCAATAACTAAATTAATTTAAAAAGACTACATAAGCCCTTCCCTCCAAATGATAAAGGACATGCAGAGCAGTGGGATGGGGAGGTTTATTTTTTTTTTGGGGGGGGTTGTGTCTACTTTGGAACATATTCAATTTTCTTGCATTGATCAGACATGAGTTGCATTCAATGAAGGTTTGGTGTGTGCATTTGTGGTATGGAAGTAGCAGTTTTGACGACTGAAGTAAGACTAAAGTGGATTAAGCACTTCTTTTTCTTACATAAGCAGATTTGCAAGGTATCAGCAATTGTGCTTTTCTGATAAGATGGCTTCAAAGAGGAAGTGTGGTTACTTGGCAGGCTTTGAATCCTGCCTGTCCTGTTTGTAGGCACAATGAAAACCAAATAAAAGTCAGCTGGGTTTCTATGAAGGCCGCCAAGAAAGCTGTGTGCCTGAGCTGCTCTTCATAGAGTCCCCTTTGTTGAGTCTATTTTTGTCTAAAGCCACAGTTGTATCTGGCAAGAGCTTGCAGACTCACTGTAGTGGGACAGAATCAGTACTGTTTCCTCTTCAGTGAGCAGAGGACTTGCAGAGGAGGTGTGTGTTCACACGACAGTGAATGCGTGTGCCCAGTCACCTCTCTGGCTGTCTTCCATCTTCAGGAAACTGTTTCATCAACTCAAGTCAAGGCTTATAAAGACCTCTTGAAGTGAACATGAAGAAGGAAGATACTCATTCAAGAGTGGAACCCAACTAGTTAGATGACCAGGATGTTTGATCTTGTAACTCAACAGAATTATTCCTCCCGTATTCCAATGTAACCTCTGTTCGAAAGCAGAGAAAGTCAAGGCAGCTGGCAAAGGCAAAAGAAAAAAAAATAGCATGTTTTTTCTTTGAATTAGATCAAGGGAGTCTTGGTCATTGTTGGCTCTACTTGTCTGTCTGCTCTGGCGCACAAAGAACTTTAGAACTTGGTTTCCTGTCGTGGTTTGATTGCATAAAAAGGATGGTCTAATGACACTAGCTAATGGAGGTTTAATGTGACTGTGTGAAGATAGGAAGTTGCGGATTCTCATATGTTGTTCTTTCCTTTATGTGCCTCCAGAATAATGCATTGTTTTAAAAACAAGGAAGCAAAATCATGTAATCATTTCAGAAATGATTATTATTAAATTATTATTATTATTAAATTCAAAATTTATTCATTAGCACACATTACTAAAATTTAGGATAAGAAAATTTCCTTATTCTTCAGAACAAATTCACCAATGCTTACCATCCAATAAGCAGCAAATTCAAAGTTTCAAAAAATTAGAAATCCTCCTGCCAATGTCAAGAAAAAGTCAACAGTATCTGATATTATCATCTTTATCCAATATTTTGCTGGGATTCATATACAATGTAAATTGAATAAAAAACAAAAACTGAATTGCTATTACCAATGGATAACATTCTAATTTCCGTGGAATATTTAGTATGGCATATACAATACTTGAATTGTTAAGATAATTCAGTAAAATTTCTATAAATCTCAAAACAAAAACATGAACAATCAACAACCAATTAGAAATTACAAATTTTAAGACAATGGTAGCTATTTACTGTAGCACCAAAAATATGAGATATGTAGAAAATAAAAGATGTGTGAGATTTATATAAAAAATTACAACTCTTTTCCTCGTGCTATTGTTTCTAAAATTCATATTAAATTATAAGAATTGAGAATTATTAAGATATTTTAAAGAGAAAAAGATATGGCATTCACCACATCAAAATTATGAGAAAGCTAGAGTAACTAAGATAAATCTATCTAGCTTCATGAATATTCATCTAAATCAACAGAACATAGCAGAAGTCTAAGAATCAGCTATGTTTAAATAGATTTCTATATTATAAGGAAGTAACCACACAGATTAAGGTAGAAGAAATATTTACTACTTTACTGGATCAATTAGGTAATCATTTTCTAAGTAGAGCTCTATCCCTACCTCAAGTACAAATGAATAAAGTATGAATGGGGCTAGAGTGCTGTTCACTGACCCTAGGAGTGCTGACAATGCCGCCACTTGGGAGACTGTGAAATGAAGTGAGGAGAGCTCAGTGAAGGCAAACTTACTTCTGTGAATGAAGAGCATGTGTAAAATAGAAAGGTATTGAAAAACTGCAAAAAAGTCCCAAAAATAGAAATATCAAACTTTTCTGGTAATAAAAGCATAAAGATTCAAAAGCATATGTGAGTCACCAAAGCTTAGAAAAAATGCTCCATATGTCATATTAAACAAAAAAAGGCAAACATTTTGTAAACTATTAAACTATTCTCAACAATTGTTTATGGAGAAATAAAGCACTTTAATTCCCAACATTCCCAATGTTTAAATTGCTGAGTACTCAGTAAACATTGACACTGCAAATTTTGTTTATTTCCCTATATATTTGTTATCCACAGTGAGAATTCTAAATGCTTTGAGAGGAATTTTTGAAGATCAAAACACAATTGTGAATTTTCCATAGATGATTTAGATCAGTTTCCATGGTTTCAGCTTGCACAATCATTTGTACATCTCCACATTAATATGCAAAATGAGTACTGCCGAATTGTTAATGAGAACAATATACATCAACCGACATGAGACAATATTCCATAGCCACCAGATAATAAATAGTATAGCTTTGTGTGATCATCCTTGACTCCTTGGTCTAATATGAAGTTTATAGAGAACGAGTTAGAAACATAAGTTTATTTGGTACAATATTTTAATTACATGCATAGTTCTTTAAAAATATACACTTTCTATGACCTTTTGAAGACCCCTAGTGTGAATGGATTTGAAAGTTTTCGCATCAAATAATTCATCTTTTAATTCTATGTTTCCTGAACTTTCTGAAGTTCCCTTTTATACCTTCCACATGAAATGAACTCCTCCAAATAAGAGCAGTGAGACACCTGGGGAGAATAATCCCAACAGCAGGTTCGATGGATTGTCTTCATAGTAGACCAACCACCAATGACTCCACTGGGAAATGAAGCTACAACATTTCCCAAACCAGGAATTTTTCAGTGAAGTGACGACTGCTGATTACCAGACAAATGAAATACTGGTAATGTTAAAACAATGTTAAACAAGAACTACATTGTTTTTCTGCTAAATTGACTGATCTTTGACAATAGAATAAGAAATATTTTTAATATTTCTAAATATGAAATGAGATATTTATTCAAAATTCCAAACTTTTAAAGAGAATCTTTTAACTACATCCAAATTTTATCTGGTAAAATTTCCCTCATGGGACTGTATATGTCCCTTGGGCAATTCTAAGTGTTGCTAATTTCTATGACCAAACATGATGTTTATATTCAATTCTTTTTATTATCATGTCATTATAGTAAGGGAAGTAGTTTGGTATTCTAGTCCTAGTTTACACCTGAAGTGTGTATGTTTTCATCCAAATGTGAGTTAATTTTTTCAACCTTTTATCTGTTTTTCAAGTTGAGTGATTTCTATTGAACTACCTTCCATTTCATTGACTGTCCTAAGTCTTGTCCTTACTGGTATTGAAGCTATCAAATAAATTTTTAATTTTATGTTTATATTTTAATGACAAATTTCTATTTGATTTTTTGTATCATTTCCATTCCTTGTCTTCAAAATTCTATTTTCCATTCATTTCAAGATTATTACCATGTCTTCATGAAACATATTTATAACATATTACTTCAAGTCTCTGATCACTCTAACATCTAAATCATTTGAGATTGGTATTTGTTTATTTTCTTTATCCCTAGGCATTAGTCCTTTAACTAGTTCTTTTTATATGAATTTTTTATTGTACCTTGGTCTAATTTGAAAATCAAGTTATAAGACTATGTTTTGTTGTAATACCCAGGAGAATGCTGTCAATTGTTTGTGTGCCTGCTTTTTTTTAATGATTTATTTATTTATTTGAAAGTCAGAGTTTCACAGAGAGAGAGAGAGAGAGAGGTCTTCCATCCACTGATTCACTCGCCTAATGGCCTCAACGGCCGGAGCCATGCTGATCCGAAGCCAGGAGCCAGGAGCCAGGAGCCAGGAGCCACGAGCTTCTTTTGGGTCTTCCACACAGGTTGCAAGGGCCCAAGGACTTGGGCCATCTTCTACTGCTTTGCCAGGCCATAGCAGAGAGCTGGGTCTGAAGTGGAGCAGCTGAGTCTCGACTGGCGTCCATATGGGATGCTGGCACTTCAGGACGGGGCTTTAACCCACTGTGCCACAGCACTGGCCCCTGTGTCTGCTTATTTGTTTAGCAGGCAATAAACCTCATTAGGCTCAAAATGCAAATTCTGTTTCATTTCATTTCATTTCATGTGTGATGGCTCCAAGTTTCATTTTAATTTTCTATTTAAAAATATTACTTATTTATTTTATTTGAAAAATAGAAGTGGGGTGGGGGAGAGAAAGAGAGATTGACAAAGATCTCACATCTGCTGGTTCACTCAGCAAATGTCCACAACAGCAAGGATGGGCTAGGTTAAAATGAGGACTCAGGATATGAATCTGGATCTCCCACATGAGTGGCAGGGACCCAACTACTTGACTCCTCACTGCTGTCTTCCTCAGTGCACATTAGCAGGGGGCTGTAGCCAGCATCACAGTCAGCAACCAAACCCAGGCATTCTGATATGGGATATGGGCATTCACAGTGAAGTCTTAATCACCATGCCAAATGCAGACCCCTTCATTTTAATTTTCAAAGCCTTGATTATGTTTCTTTGTCTTTCACATGCATGCTTCATTTAAGATGAGCCTGTCTGATAAGGTAGTTTACTTCTCATCCCCTTGGAGATGCTGTTTGAGGTCAGTTCCACAGCTGTGGCTGTCTTAGTCCATTCAGGTTGCTATAATGAAGAAAAGCCATGGGTTGGGCTGGCTTTATGCACCTGAAATGCACTTTTTACAGGTGTAGAGGTTGGAAGACCTATATTAAAGTCCCAAAAGATTCATCATGTGTGGGGACAGCCACTTTCTCCGTTCATTACAGCTGTTTTCTTGCTGAATCCTCAAGGCGAAAGGTTAGGAAAACTCCCTGGAGCATCTTTCATCAGGACACACACACACACACAGACACACAGATACGGACCAGCAACAGTCATTTCTGTTAGAAAATTTCCTCAAAGTCATTGGACTTCATTGTTTTATACAATTGAAATAAACTATAATACTGGTTGTAAGCATAGGCTAGAAGGGTGACATAAACAATGGCATTGAGTGACAGGTAATTATGCCTCTGTCTTTTCTTATTATTAGCTTTTCTCCATTCAGAGGGGAAAGGCCAATTATTCAGTTTATTCAGCTGAAAATTTTAAGATGCAGAAAATCATAACTACAATACTTTGGCAATGAATGTAGATATTATTTTCTCTATCTTGCTCTGCATGTGTGAAAGGAGGGAAAATGGCCTTTTATTTTAGTGATTTTCCAGCAGAAGGTTGCAACCCTATTTAGCCATTGTTAGCAAAGCTGACCAGAAGAACAGCACTCATTATTGTTCAGGTAGTAATCACAATTGGAAAGCAAATCCCTCTGAACTGAAGGATGAGGGAAATAACATATTTCTGCTTCTTGGAAAAAACATGCAAAAGTTAAAGTCTCGTGAAACTTCAAGTTTCAATTTCAACATATCAAGAGCTTATAAGACTTCACTGCCTACCTTACAAGCAGAAAACTGGACAAATCGAAAAACAATTGATTTACCTGGACTTATCAGATAACTGAAGTAGCAGAGAAAACCAGCATCCTAGGATCTGCAGAGACAGAAACAACGACAGAGACAAAGAGAGATCTGCTTACCTGTAGAGGAGGGCACTGGAGCCATTAATTAGTAGACACTAGTAGTTATGATAGATTTCTGGAGGCCCTGTATATCAACTAAAGCCAAAAGAGAATCTTCTGGGACTGTAATGGGCCAAGGGTATACTTGCGTGGGCCTCACCTTCAGAAATTCCATTAGATTCTCAGAGTGAAGATCTGTACAGGAAGAATCATTTTGAGACACAGCAGAGCCTCCTTGGTAGCAAAGAACTACTCTCCAGCAGAAAGGAATTTGCTGGAGTTTTATGTCAGATGGGAGAAGGTAATGTTTCACACAACCACTCCCTTCAGCCTCCCTCTTTCCTACAAAGGGCTAAGATCCTGGAATGACACAAATAGATTGTAAACAAAGCAGCCAAGATGGGGAGAAATGATCGGGGGTGGAGGGAGAAGTTACACAACTGGAGAAACACTTGTAAAAGTCATATTTTACCTAAAGAATGACATCTAATGGATGACTTCAGCAGCATTATCAACACACTTGATCTACTTACTGTTTGTAGTATATTCAATCCAACAAAGCAGAATATACAGTCTCTCAAGTTCACATGGAACATCTGTCAAAATAAACTATATTCTGGGCCATGATCCATAGCTTAACAAGCTGAAATAACTAGAAATTCTACAAAGTGTATTCTTAAGCCACAGTGGAATTAAATTAGAAAAATAATAAAAGAAAGCTGGAAAATTTCCAGAGTTGTAAATTAAATAGTAAACTTCTAATTAACATGTGAATTTCATGATAAAATAAAAATACTTTGAACTGGAGTGGGTATTTAGCCGAATGGTTAAGACATCAGTTAAGACACTCATGACCGCTATTGGACCAGCTGGGTTTGATGCCTGTCTTGGTTCCTGAATATGGCTTCCTGTTAATGCAGAGCCCAGGAGGCATCACTGCTACCCACATAGGGGACCTCAATTAAATTCCTGATTCCTGGCTTCAACCCTGCCCCAGCCCTGGCTCTGTGGGCCTTTGGGGACTGAGCCATTGAATCAGAGTTCCCTCTCTGAAATTCTCTTTGCCTCCCAAATAAGTAAATGAATAACTACTTTAAGCTCAATGAAAATAAAACAAAACTTTTCAAAATTTGATAACAGTGTTTAGGATGATGTTTATAATATTAAATGCACATATTAGAAAAGAGCAAAGGTCTCAAATCAACGGCAAACTAGAACGAATTAATAAAAAAATAAAAATTAAAGAAACTATCAACAAAATTAAAAGCAAGGAACAATAAAATCAAAGAAACCAAAGCTGTCCTTCAAAAGATGGACATAATTTATAAAACTCTAACAGAGAGGAGACGATTCCTAACACTAGAGAGGTCAGGACTATTATGGCTCTCATGTGCCTTAAAATAAGGACAAACACCAACATGAGCATCTTCATGCTTACAGATTTGAAAACTTAAATGAAACCAAATCTTTGAAATACAAAAACTATCACAATTAATGCAAGGAGAAGTAGATAACTTCAGTAGCCTTACATTTGTAAGAGAAGCTGAATAACTAAATAATGACTTTTATAAAGAAGGCACCAAGTCCAAATGGGTTCATGGGTAAATTCTGCCAAACATTTGAGGAATAAATGATGCCAATTCCTTCAAAGTCTTGTCTAGCAAGAACATTCCCTTAAGCTCTCATGGGCTTTTCAGCAAGAGCAGAATGCTTTAAGGGCTGATTCTGAGGTTCAGAGTGATACTTAAAGTAATTGTCATTCTACGAGCCTGCAGTATGGACTGCCTCCCATATTGGATCATTCACTCTTTTTTAATTCTACACTTAATCCTATCCAAATGATCACTTTAACATTTAAAATGCTGTTTTTACCACTCTGCTTAAGGGGATTTGGGGTCCCTTGGCAAGTTTTTAAACTATATCCTTAGAAGTAAATCCACAGGAATACTACAAGGAGTCAATTGTAATATTTTAAATGTAAAAACTTAAACTCATTTGGAGAACCCAAAGAGGTAATGCAGATAATGTAATATAAGTGGATTACAAATGTATGAACCAACCATACTAGAGGGAATGGATGGATAAGGCACTGTCCTTCGTAACTTTGAAAATGTATGGAGTCAATGACACTTGGAACCCAAGCAACTGTATGTAACAATACTATCTAGGAGATAATCTTTTTCCTACAAAGATAATGGGTAGCAGTAAGCATATTGAAACTACAAAAATGATATGTAAATGGATGGCAGATGGTAGATCCAGTTTTCTCACCACTAAAGTTAGAAGTTACAGATAAACAGAAAAAAGAAGTCTGGAATGATTCACAGGATTATGTTTACTCCTTAGAGACACCAGTGTCAACTAATATTTAATGTAATATAGATACAGAAGGATACATATAAAATATTTATAGATGTTTATATGAAGAAGTTAAAAAAAAACATTCATGCACATACTTCCCTGCTCTGCCAATTGACAATATCTGGACACAATTACCATGTAAAATGTTACCCAAGTGATAATGACTACATATACTGCCTAGATCTTATTTATGAAAGCTTTGGGCTATAATTTTTAAAGATAGAATCTCAACTGTTGGAATTCTGAGAGAATAAGATCCCTAAATTTTAAAATCCCTATCATTTAAAATTCTGAAAGAAAATGTTTCTAAAACATAATTCTGGAAGAAATATTTTTTTAAAAAATTAAAAGATATATATTTATGTTTTGTTTTATTGTATTTGAGAAACACAGACATGAGACAGAACCATTTGCAGATCACTTTATACATCAAAATGGGCAATGATATCTTATATTTGCAAGCATAAATACTCAATTATGCTAATGATAGTTACATGGGCATAATAGTTTTGGGCACTGGTATTCATAATGAAATAAAAATTGACAGTATGAATACATATCACCATATTCAGTAATTGTGTTCACAAAGCTTTATAACTGTGTGGTTATCAACTGTTTCAGTAGACAATGCAAGTCTTTTGATGCAATCGATCAAAACCCATGAAAGGTCATCACTGTATATGTAGTAACCCAAAGAGCAAGGTCCTTGAGAAATCTTTTCTTTCACAAATGTAGATGCACAAAAGGACATTTCTTCATTTATTGAGGAAGCTTCAATGTTTTTTGCACATGCACAATATTTACCAGCAAAGTCAACGTTGTGATATTGCACTTTCACAGGAGGCAAATCTGCAGTTACAGCATATAATAAATTAGAGCTCTCTACAAATCTGCACAATTTATACAACATAGAATATTGGAAATAATATGGAGAAAACACATAGCACAGCAATTGTAAAAAATAATGCTGAAAATTTAAAATAGCGAGAAAGCAAAAAGGAACCTTAAAAAACCAGAAACTTTGGCATTTGGAAAAAAGTGTATTGCAGAGATAGATTAGGGGCAATTTCATGGAGAAAGTCGTTAAGGGATGGCCAATGTTCATGATCACTGTATTCTAATACCTTGCATCTAAATGGATAGCTGCTCTTTTTCTCTTGCGGCATTGACTCTCCTCTGAGAATACATTCACATTCATTTTCTGCGTGGTGCTGCTCTTTCTGAAATTCTACTATGATTCAATATACACCAACATGAGCATTCCCTGTGGAATTTTCTATCTTCTATGCCATGCTTTTATATTGTTTTGGGTACTCAGAAATCCATTCTGCATGCACTCATACACAGAGCACAAAGTTGGCAGAAACAGCATTGATAGAGGAATAGCAGCACTATTGCATAAGTGTCTTTTTATCCTCTCATGCACATAATTATTTTCAAGCCAGTCAGTAACTTCACTTGGCTTTTTCAGGCAAATGCAGCTTTAATTCATTAAAATCTCCTGGAATGTCATCAGCTGGAAGGAATGCCAATGCACTAAAATGATGAATTTGTACTCTCATATTTTTAACTTAAGTTTTTGTTGTTAGCAATATTTTGTAGCCAGTACCTTTCCCATAATTTGGTTTTCTATCCCTCATAGGGCCCCCTTTTCCCATGAGAATTAAGGTTGTCAGGATTTTAGCTCTTACGTTTTCAACATTCTTGATTTTAATCTTTGGGGATTATACTTTTCAGAATTTTAGACTTCAATGATTTTGATATTTCAGGATTTCAACATTTAAGATTATGGCATTTGGGAATATAGCTTCTGAGATTATTATTGGCACCGAGTTTTCTAAAGCCATTCTCCAATAAAAGAAACAGGACTTTTGGGCAAATGGTAAGATTATCCTGGGTTAGATTGCAGTTAGTAAGGAAATGCACAAAACCACCAACCACAAAAACACATTAAGGAGAGTATGTCAATGGGACAATGGAACCACATGAAGAGCTTCCAAGGACTAGAGATGGAACATTTTGAGGAACAAACAACAAACAGAAAAAATAATACGCTACTGGATTACAATCTAGCATAAAATAATTTTCTGAGTCTTAACCCATATAAATAAATGATTGGATTAAAACGCATAGTAAGAAGAGATGAATCTCCTATAAAGAATAATACTTAATAATATTTTTAGTAAGGCATATCGCCCTGCTCTGTTAAGTAATGGCTGTGCAGTGAGATTTCCCTGCAAAGAATAAACACAGGAAAGAGTGGGGGAGGGGGAAGAGCACCTTCATAGTAGAAAATCTGACAAGCGCCATATCTACCAGGCACTCAAGGTCAATACCAACAAGATTAATCACGCTGGTAATATGTACCTTGATTTGATGTGATGAGAATGGCACTAATTTTAGTTTATTTAGTTTTATTTAATTGAAAGGCAGAGAGAAAGAGAGACATAGACATAGAGAGTGAGATCTTCCATCCTTTGGTTCATCCCAAATTCATACAACAGCCAGGGTGGGCTGGTCCAGGCCAAAGCTGAGAGCCAGTTTTGAGCCTGCTACTTGCATAGCACTATACCAAGTCCCTGAATCATCTCCTACTACTTCTAGGAATGTGCTGGCAGAAAGGTGGAAAAGGAAGCAGAGCTGGACTCAAGCAGCACCTTCATCATGGCGTCAAACACATTTTTCTTTTCCCCCTAAGTCCATAACCACAGTCTAATCATAAGAAAATTGATAGACACATCCAAATTGCGGGACAGATTACCAAAAACCTGCCTAGAGCTCCTCAAACTGTCGAGAGCATGACAAACAATGAAAGGATGAGAAACTGTCACAGCCAAGGGGAGTCTAAAGAGAATGGATAATTAATTATAATGTGATGTCCCAAAACAGAAGAAATCAGAGCCAACTATAGACTTTAAGTAATTATAATGTGTTTATATTGGTTCATTAATTATAACAAATGTACCATAGTAATGTAAAATACTTATAACACATTAAACTAATGGTAGGATACATGGAATATTCTCATTTTCTCCTATTAAGAACAATATCTTATCTTCTTTCCATTGCTTTGAAATATCATATTTAATGTTCTCTGAATCCTCTGAGTGTTTATATCTATGTGGATCTGTTTCATTAGTCTGTCTTTTTATGTGTCACTAACAAAATATTTACTACAGATTTATAAGATTTATAATAGTTTTTTATCTGGTAAGGCAAGGACATCTTAATTATTCTTGTTTTAAAAAAATCCCTTGACTATTCTCACCTGTTTATTTTTCTACTTGAATTTGAATTAGCCTGAATAGTTTCATAAATATATAGCAAATTAATGTTTTAATGGAGTCCATTAAATTATGTATTAATTTGAAAAGAATTGAAATCTTCTGAATATCGATCATTTCTATCCAGTAAGCAGATATATATTCCTGCTTATATTAGTCTTTGTTTCCTTTAGTAGAGTTTTAAATTTTATCATGTAGATTCTGAAAAATTTATTAGTTATCTTGTGAAGTATGTCATGTTCTTTTGACTGATGATAGTCATAGTTACATTTATTTCCTATTATTTTTGTTTGAATAAAATTGATAGCTATTTATCTTTCATACAATAAAACTGTAGTCAGCTATATTTTGTCTTTTAAGATTTATAATAATTTCTTAATTGCTAGAACTTTACTTACTTATGTTTACTTATTTGAAAAGGAGGGAGAGATCTTCCATCTACTGTTTCATTCTCCAAATGCTTCCAATATTCCTGGCTAGGCCAGGACAAAGTCAAGAGCCAGAAACTCCATCATGGTTTCCTACAAGCATGTGACCCAAATATTTGACTATCACCTGTTGCCCCCAAGGGTGCACATTAGAAGGAAACAACTGGAAGCAGAAGTGGAACTCGAACTCAGGCACTCCTGAGAACTCAGAACTCAGAACTCCTGCTGCTGTAGGGGATATGTGTGTTTCATGTTTTGATTAACCTGTTGCATGCAACACTTTTTCCTCATAACTTTTTAGTTGACATCGTTCAAATTTTAGGTTCACAATAATCATGTAGAACTATCATTCTGTATTTGTGAGTTTTGTATCTGTGGATTCAACCAACCATGTATCAAGAATATTCCAAAATAAAATTGCACTGAACATGCATGGACTATAGACCATAGCCTATTTTTCTTGTACTTCTTCCCTAGATAATACAACAACTATTCACATAGCATTTGCATTGTATCAGGTATTGTTACAATAGAGATGATTTAAATCATGGGATTTAAATGTGCATAGGTTGCATGCAAAGACTCTGTCATTTTATAGAAGTTAGTTGAGTAACCATGAATTCTGGTTTCCACAGAAGTCCTGGAGCAAATCCCCCATGAATACCAAGGGACAATTGTGCTCTGAAGATAACAAAATGTCCCTCCTTTTCTACTATTTCTCTGTAATCTAGTCTATAATCTACACTGTAGCACAGCTGTCAGTTCAGGACCTCTTTTCCTCATCACTTAAAAGTTCATCATTTACTAATCTAACCTTTGAAAAGACACCATCTTTATTTTAAAAGATTATTTATTCATTCATTTTAAAGGGAGAGAGAGAGGTTGAGAGAGAGAGAGTTCTTCCATGCACTAGTTTACTCCCCAACTGCTTGCAATAGTCAGTGCTGGGCCAAGCTGAAGCCAAGAGCCAGACACTTCATCCAAGTCTCCCACTTGGACAGCAGGGACCAAAATACTTGGGCATCATCTGCTGCCTCCCAGACACATCATCAGGAGGCTGGATTGGAAGAGAGCATGTGGAACATTAAGCAGGACTCCAACGTGTCACGTGGCTATTGTTTAACCAAGGTGTGGTTTAACCTGCTGAGCTGCAATGTCAACCCCATTTACACCATAGTTTTAACTGCACACACAGAATCCAGAAGTTCTCTGGAGAATGATGCTAGAAATGCACATTTTCAAGATTTCACATGCCCCAAAATGTCTTTATTTTCCTTACACTGATACTTTTTGGTAGAGTATAATTCCCACTGAATTGTAAGGCACTTCTCTACTGACTTTTTGCTTTCAACTGTTGCCACTGAGAAATCCAATGTCATACTTTTCACATTGTTATGCTCAAATTTTCCAATATCATGACAAACTCAGAAAAGTTCTAATATTTTAAATCTGCCTTTTTCCTTGAAATTTCTGGATTATGTCACTTTAAGGGAGACATTAAAAAATACTCACAGAACTGAGAAAACAGTGAGTTATTTCCATCCAGAATTCAATTTCTTTGATTCTTGAAACCTTTAAGCTTTATTTTGTTAATTTCTTACCCACTGTTTAGTTTGCACAGTTTTTGAAATTTCTTTCAACTGTATAGATAACCTGCTTCACTGAACCCTATAATTTCCCCATTCTTTTTCATTAAATGCTATATTTTTGTCTCTTTGTAGGCTATCTTTTGATATGGTCTCATTGTTATGGTTTAATCTGCTTTTAAGTAGTGTAGTCTCATTTAAAAATGTGTTTTCTGTGTTTATTTTCCATACCAGCTTATTCTTTTAGAGTTGCATAAGTTATCTGACTGCTCCAATTATATTTTTTTTGAGTTTTTTTTTCCTGCTGCTGCAAGCAATATATCTACATATTGAAAGTTTCTTTCTTTATTTTTGTTTCTGTCTTTCCAGTTGAAGGTCTCTTTAAATATGTAGCAAATACAACCCATATTTATGTAAGAGTGAACTATTTAAAGTTTACTGGAAAATACCATGAAGTCCTATGGGGGGTGGGATTAAGGATGATCCCTGACTATCATTATTTCTAGGGCTAAAAAATAGAAGGATCAGCAGTGGCAGGTTGGAAAGTGACCCCATGACTCAGCTCACTTCACGTCTTACCTAACAAATGTGGGAGAGTAAACTACCAACTCCCAAAAACATTTATAAGAATCTTAGCCAGTTCAGCAAGTTCAGAGACAACTGTGCTATGATACAAGTGAGATATTTAGACCAAAGAGCAGCCTGGTGTCTGTGCCTGTATCCTCTTTCATAATCCTTGTAGTAAGAAGACCCAGAATGGAATGGATGTGTGACCCTGAATGTCACACTTTCAGTTGTTTCTGAGCTTCCTTCTGCACAGAAATGTTCTACTTTTGCTTTCTCTGCTTGGTGAACAAACAAAATTTTTGGAAGCAGAGGAGATTGAGAAAGAGACAGAGAGAGAGAGAGAGAGAGAGAGAGAGAGAGAGGCTTTCAAAAATGTTTTGCAACTGTGAAAGAGGGAAAGAGTTTCTTCTTATAAGTAGTTTGTAGGAACTAGCCAAGTAGCCAAGCTCTTCAGGTCATTAACTCAGCCTACTGCAAGGTGGAACTGATTCTGCATTTGATTGCTCTGCTGTTGCTACAGGCAGTCCTTGTTCAGTTCCTTGGACCACTGCCTGACCTCTTCCCTGTCCAGCCTCCGTGTCTCATATCTATTTGCTTCAGGGCTCCAAGGCTACTGAACTGTAGTCTCAAAATATACAGGAAATTAAGGAGTATCTGGCTACAACATTTAGTTAACTTACCTATCCCTGCAAAAATAATGGGGTGTTTTAATTCAGAGAATAATAATCAAAGGGAAAAGATAGAAATAACAAGTCATTCACATGAACATTGATAATGAGGTAGAAATTATGCAATTATGTCACAAGGAGTTGATGCAAATCTTGCTATTCAGATCAGAACATTGACACTAACATAGGGAGAGTTAGACTGAAACATCAACACCTCGGTTAGCATACTGTGTTAGTGCATTTCCCTCCGCAGATGACTGGTGATACCATGTGCACAATGACAATACATATTTATGATTAAGCCTGTGAACAGCTCAGACAAAATCATGGAGTTTAGGGATAGTAAGAAAAGAAATTAGTCACAACCTCACTCTCAACAGCTTTCATGGGTGAACAGAAAAAATAAAATCAGAAATTTTATTACAATGACATGGATATAATTTATTCATGCATATTGTTATTGCATAACTATGAGATGATGCATACAATAGAATGTGTTTGATGTGCCAAAAGTCCTAAAATAATCCTAGATTACTTTACAACATTCCAAAATCATATAATGTCTATGAAAAAATCTAGAAAATCTCTAGAATAATTGAAATATCTGTCCATACTGCACTCATGTCCCACTATGGAAATGAGGTATCAGAGGCAGAAAAGATCTAGGAATCACGTAAATTCATGGATACCGTCTATAAGCATTGGCAGGTGAGTAGGTTGGTATTCAGACACTTGATGGTGAAAACCAGAATACAAGGATGATTGTTCTATGCCAATCTGAAGTGATACAGGAATTGGGTTGATGAGTCTATTCACATGGCTCTGTGGCTCACAAAGACAGGAGCCTCATATGGAGGGCGCTCCAGCATTGAGATCCCTTAATGCTAGAAAATGATCTGTGTCTTCTACATGGTCTGGCTCCTCTGCTATTAAATTCATTGATTGCCATATATTTGGTATATTCTATTTTTGTCTAATTTTTTTTAAAAAAAATTGTATTTAGCAGTCAGAAAGATAGAGACAGAGAGACAGAGAAAAAGGCAGACATACTCACCTGCTGGTTCACTCTCATAATATCCACAGTAGTCAAGGGAGGGGTAAAGCTGGGTGCCAGTAATTGAATTTATATCTCCCACATGGATAGTAGGAACCTTATTATGTGAGCCATCACCTCTCGCCTCCAAGGGTGTCCATTAGCAGGAGCTGGTGTTTGGAACCTGGTTCTAGCATCAGATTCTGATGTGGAGCATGAGGAACATGCCCACTCCTCATCCTGTGTTAAATATCCATGCTGTCATAGGTGCAGTTGTTAACTGACCACTGTTTTCAGCCTTGCCATATTTTGAGTCTTTCTTTCTTGAACAGTAAGAAAGGTTTATTTAAAAACCTTCAAGCTCTGCCGGCGCCGCGGCTCACTAGGCTAATCCTCCGCCTAGCGGCGCCGGCACACCGGGTTCTAGTCCCGGTTGGGGCGCCGGATTCTGTCCCGGTTGCCCCTCTTCCAGGCCAGCTCTCTGCTGTGGCCAGGGAGTGCAGTGGAGGATGGCCCAAGTGCTTGGGCCCTGCACCTGCATGGGAGACCAGGAGAAGCACCTGGCTCCTGGCTCCTGCCATCGGATCAGCGTGGTGCGCCGGCCGCAGCGCACCGGCCGCGGCGGCCATTGGATGGTGAACCAACGGCAAAGGAAGACCTTTCTCTCTGTCTCTCTCTCTCTCACTGTCCACTCTGCCTGTTAAAAAAAAAAAAAAAAAAAAAAAAAACCTTCAAGCTCATGTGATTTTTTTTTACACATTTTTATCTTTCACGCTCCTTGTTTAAGGATCACCTGGGGATTTTGATCAAAATACAATTGTTAACAAGTCTTCCTGGGAGATATTGAACTACTAGGTTTGGAAGATGCCAAATGAATCTGCTTTAAGGTGATTCTGAAATGTGCACCTTTTGTTTCACAAATGGATAATCTGCAATCTAGACAAGTGAAGTAATTTTTTTTTTTTTTAACATTTCACAGTTTGTGCCTACTAGAATGAGGTTCTCTGCATTCACTGACTGGTTTTCTTTATCCTACAATACTTTGAGCAATGACCCATGGTTATTTCTCCTACAGAAAGTCAGGAAGATGGGAAGAATAAGCTGGTACTTTCTGCCTTCAAGCCTTCCTCATTAGATCTCAACCTAATTGCAATAATCTCTTCAAACATAAACATGTTGCTCTATCTCAAATTCAGCAGCCAAGGCTTCCATGCGGGGTCTTTTGTTTGACTGTTCATCAGGAGTATTTTACTGAGAGCCAGCAACTTGGCTCACTTCTCGACTCTGTACCAGAGAGGTTCATTTGTGCTGATTACCCTGCATTTCGCATAAAAGTCATTAAGGATTCTGTTTCAGTGAATAAAAGAATGCAAATGAGGTAATTATGAGCTCCACTTACCTTCCTAACCCCATGTATTGTGCAATCATTAATGCTTTCACATGATCTGTTCACTGGAAAAATCAGGAAGATGGAAGGAAATATTGTTGGGAAAGAAAATAATATTGAGATTTATCCCATAGTGGATCTTTCTTCTGGTTTGAGGATGGGTAGGGAGCGGCTTTTATTGTAAGCTATGAAAAAGACAGCTTGAAAAATGGCTGTGTATTGCTACTCTTAACCCCACCTCCCCTTCGCATAAATTAACTTTGAGTTGCAGAGATTTTCTCATAACAACATTTCACACTTGGAAAGCGACATTCATCTGAGGAACTCTTTAAGATACAGCCATATGATTGTTTTCACTTACTGGACAAATGCATCTTCCCACACAGCATACGTTGGCTGTTGAGTGTTGGAGAACAGAATGAAGTCAGCATGCTTAAATCACACCAGGGTAGAGGACATTGCAGTGCCCGACTCTGACCTTGGGCAAGCTACTGTTCTTTCCTCTTGTGGTGAGTACTTTTCTTTAGTATTACTTGTTCCTCTACATTTGGATCCTGCTTCTCACATTCACATGTGATGATGTGTCCATTCAAGTGTCCTACCACTTTTGCCACACAAGTGGGCATCCTATGACCCAGACTGGTCCAGTCACATGTAGTCTTCCTTTTGCGTGGTATCAGTTGTGCAGAGGGAATCATAAGATACCAGTGATTCCACCAAAGTAAAGATTTGGATTGATTTCATATATGAATATGGAAGACATATAGTCTCTCTTCCTTTGGATCACAAGTCAAAAAAATGTAGACTTGGGACTGCCAGAAACAATCTTTCCTAACATGTGGAAAAAAACCAAGTGAGAATGATTCTAACAAGCAGGGAGGAGCAGAGCTGAGCAAGAGAGAAAGTCAGCATCCCAGGGATAGCCTTTGCATCCATGTCCAGTGTGCCCAAGCCTGGACAATCCTTAGGCTTTCTGGTCAAGGTGGGTAATACATTTATTTATTGGCATCTGGATCTGTGCAACACTATGACTGCTGCTTTTTCCTATCTATATATTTCCTGTTCATGAGATAATAAATCCTCTTACAATTTTAGCCATTTTCTATCATTTAAAACCATTTAAGGGGCCGGGTCTGTGGTATAACAGGTAAAGCTGCCACCTGTGATGCTGGCATCCCATATGGTCACTGGTTTGAGACTTAAAGTAGAAAACTAAATCAGATGGAAGTGAGGTGAAGGCCAGCTAGGATAGGTGGGCACCATTATCAGCAGGAAGGCAGCCAGTCTTTGCTATGTCATGGGAAGCAAATGGTTAAACTGCTCTGTATTTTTGGTAGCAAAATGTTGATATACTAAAGTCTGTTATTGCCTTTGGTAGAGCGTAAAAAATATCATTGGTCTCACTTTGTCTATTTGAAAATGAAAAATACACACCAGAATGTTCCCTTTTTCTTTATGGCTAATGACACATCACTACTGAAGAACACTGGCACTGCACCTGGTATGAACAAAGGCAGTACGTGGAAACAAACCAGGTAATAAGGTTTAGAACCAGAAGACAAAGAATTGGTGATATATACAGACCCAGCTCCAAACTATTGTGTGCATGAACTGACAATCTGTAGACAATATTCTCCTGTGAAGCACTCTCTGCTGTTTGCCTAAAATACCCAAGCTTAATGCAAGATGGAAGCCATCAATGGAATATTTAAGAGATGGTCAAAGTCCTAAAGCCTGTGGCTGAAGAGTAGAAAGTGTAATGGTAAATACTTCATCAGATTTTTAGTGTCATTTACTGACACAATAAACCACCAGGAAAAAAAAATTGCACCAGCAACTTACTAGAATTTCCAAGCAGGCATTTGTGGGCTTTCTCGCCAACTCTGGTAAACAAGGATGTGTGGTTGCAATCTCAAAACCCCGGAATTGCCACCTGCTGCCTCACCCCTATTATGGACAATAAAGTTGGAAGACCCTCTTGAAGAGCAGATCGGATGTCAATCAGATTGCCAGACTAGTTGACACTAGTTTTAGTACCCAACCTCCATTCTACTGCACCTTCTTCTTCCTTTAAGAATCTTGATTTTATCCATGTATTCCTGCTTTGTGTGCCTACCACATGATTCAGAGGGTGCTAAACTCCTCTATCTTTAACTCTCTGAGCCAGTTACAGAAATTAAGGACATTGACTGTGACTCATTTAAGTGTAAGCATGTGTCCAATATTTTGGAAGCATTGGAAGGGGAATAGGAATTTTTCTGGGAAAGTTATGGAAAATTAATTTTTATTTAGAAAGACACATCCAAAGGAATAATTCTGGTGAACTCCTGAACATGTAATATTCATATTCATCTGGAGACCTGGAATTGTAGGAAACACATTGCTCCAAGTATGAGGATAAAGACTTCACACTAGGAGGGGCAAGGCCAAGATGATAGCATCTGGATCTCTGTGCATATATTATGACTAGTGCTTTTGTTTCCTATGTGTTGTCTTTTTTTTTTTTAAAGGACTTGTTTGTTTTGAAAGTCAGAGTTACAGCAAGAGAGAGAGAGGCAGAGAGAGCAAAATCATCCATTTGCTAGTTTACTCCCCAAATGGCAAAATGGTCAGGCTGGACCAGGCTGAAACCAGGAGCCAGGAGTTCATCTGGGTCTCCCATATGGGTGGCAGGGGCACAAACGCTTGGGCCATCTTCTGCTACCTTTCCCAAGCTATCATCAGGGAGCTGGATGGGGTATTGGATCGTCCATATGCAATGCCGCTATCTCAGGTGATGGATTTACCAGCTATGCCACAATGTTGGCCCCTCTTGTCTTATTAAATAATTAATATTCTTAGGGCTAGCACTGTTGTATAGCAGGTAAAGTAGCCACCTGCAATGCTGGCATCCCATACGTGTCTTGGCTGCTTCACTTCCAATCCAGCTCCCTACTAATTGCCTGGGAAAGGCAACAGCAGATTAACCAAGTATTTGAGCCTCTGCCACCCACATGGGAAACCAAGATGAAGCTCCTGGTTCTGGCTTCCTCCTGACCCAGCCCTGGCTGTTGCAGCCATCCATGTAGAAAGCCAGTGGATGGAAGATCTTATTCTCTCTCTCTTTCTCTTCCCCTGTAACTCTGATGCTTAAATAATTAATAAATATTTTTAAAGTAAAATAATAAATACTCACAGTTTTACCTAATTTCACTCAGAGCTTTTTTTTTTTCATTTTTTGCTGCTGAAACCCTCTATCTGGTAAACTATCCAAAACCTCTCCTACTCCCCATGAAGAGAAACCTTTCTTTCACAATCTGGCAAGAAGCAGTGAATTCTATAAGCCATTGTCACTATGCTTTATGATAGCTTTCCTTGATTCACTTTCTTTCTCTCCATCATTATTGGATGTGAATTTGGGAAGTTATCGATGCATACATAAGTATATGCTGAGGAACTGCATCACAGCTAAACAAGAGATTCTGGGTATGAAAGGGAATGGAGTGAGGGAATGTGCCTTTGATTTCTGTTTGCCAGGGGAAAGGAGGAGAATTTTTTGTTGTGGTGGTGGCTGTTGTTTGTTCTATGAGAGACAGGTGGAAGAGGAGTTATTTGGAATTGTTTTATTAAGCGAATTAATTGATATTATACTTTACTGAACTGCTTTCCTTGGGGGAAACAACCACTTTCTGCTGCAGGACTGTCTTTCACTCCTACCATTGTCAACCACACGTGTGCAGCAGAAGCTGCATCAACCACAGTACCCTGGTGCAGTGTACAATGAATGCATTGTGATCTAGGTAGAGTGATGTGTAAGGGTAGTGAGTTATCCAGAGCAATAGAGAGGAGTCCTTATATGAGAAGATTTGATACACAAACATTTGAAAGTAGATGTTCTATTCATTTGGACTGGCAGACAATGTGGGTCTAGGCATCTGTTCTATCATAGTGCTAGTCTAAGAAGGAACCCAATACACAGAAGGAAGCAGAGCCAATGAGAGAGGAAGGAAAATAAACATCATAGTTTTGTCTGGGCCCCTCTATCTTTCCAAGCCGAATAGTCACTACTTTATACTTATATGAGACAGTCAGTGCATTGTTAGACCTGCAATACTTCTCACTGGGTTTTTTAATAATGATTAAAAAAAAGAGTCCTTCCGAGTAAAGCATATGTCATATGTCAAAACTTTAAATGGAGGGCCACATTTGATCTGCTGGTATTTCAACTTCCTTCCCCCACCCTGCAATCTCAAACTAACTAGAAGTGAACAACTTTAGTAAACTTACTGTATTAGATGGAGTCTCATTTTTTTCTACAATAATTAGATAAAAGCCAACTTCATCTATCTCAAATGCTTCAGTGTCAAATACAGGGATCTTATGTTAGCATTTTGATTTAAAGAAGGTCCAAATCCAATATACATTCATTGCACAAAATAAATTAAATCAAAAACTGCATTTTTCCTCAATTAGCTATGCATAACCCCAAACTCCAACCACTAATAAACTTGAGTTTATAAATATCTTCAAATATAACTCCTTAAATGACAGAAATAGGTACAGATAACCCAATAATGCATGCAAGAAATTGTTGGATCTGATTCCTACACAAAACTTAAATTGTAGAGCTAAGATTAACTTAAATATTTGCCTAGAAATAAAAAAAGTCATGCTAAACATTTGTTATGCCAATAGTTTGACTTCTCTGATATGTGTGTCTATAAATTGAATTTTAGACTCTTCAAATATGAACCTTTTAATTTAAAAAATCTTTATTTTACTTGTTGTAAAGGTAGAGTGACAGAGAAAATGAGGGAGAGAGGGAGATGGTGAGGGATTGAGAGAGAGAGAGAGAGAGAGAGAGACAGAGACAATATTTTCCATCTGCTGGCTCACTCCCCAGATGGCCACAACATCCAGAGCTAGGCCAAGCCAAAGCCAGTCCCTCCCAAATGCATGGCAGGGACCTAAGCAATAGGGTCATCATTTGCTACTTCCCCAGGCACATTAACAGGGCTCTGCATTGGAAGCACAGCAGCTGGGACTCAAACTGACACTCATAGGGAATGCCAAGATTACAGGTGGAGGCTTGACCCACTGTGCCACAATGCTAGCCCCAAAGATGAATGTTCTGAAGACCTCATTTCTTATGCTTAAGATAGTAATATCATATCTTCAGAAATAAAAATATTTCTAAAACTCTGTGCTTAGATTATCCTTACTCTTGAAATTGCATGTGATGCATGGCTATATAATTTGCTTAAAAAAACATAAAAATGTTCTCAAGTATTTTCTTTTTTAACTCTAGTCCAGAACATGTCCAACTCTCTCCAGTTCCTGGCTCCTAGTATTCCTACTCTTTCTGCATATTCTGTTGCCAGGGCATTTGCTTTTCAGGTAAGTGAGCTGGATGATGACAGCAATGAATTTAGATGAGCAGGGATAGTCCCTCTTACATAATCCTCCAGATGAGAAAATTCTGGTGCTTTTTTCAATGGCACTTTTCTCTTTAATAACCTTGGTTAGCTTCCCACCACTCACTACATGCAATTTGCCTTACAAAGTTTGTTAACTATGCTCCAATATGTAATTTCAGTCTCATCTACAGCCACCCACAAATGTTGTATCACTGCCAAAGAGTTTCCTTGCCATATCATTCTCTCACGTTCCACACTCACTACCTAAAATTCTCTTGGCCTTATTCCCTGACCAAGAAAATGTCTATTTATCATTCAGAATACAACTTAAATGACAACCCTCTTGAATATAAGCATCCTTCTCTTTCCAGGTAGTATTAGGTTGTGATTTAAAACTTTACTTCCATCTTACATGGTCTCATTATACTACAATTTATTTATATACTGTCTCTCACTAAGCTGTGACTTCCTCAACGTCTGTGGAGTTTTAAATTCATCTTTGCATCACCCTGTATGATAGCTGGCACTTGAGAGAATTTTTCAGATTTTACTGAATGAGTTTGCGGAGTGCATGGAGTGTGGGAGAGTAGTCTGGGGATATGACTAAACACACAGGAGCTGAAATGAAAATAAAACAGAGGGAAGTGATCCAGGAGAAAGAGAATGAAGAACAAGATTAAACATTCTAAAATCCCCCATCACCAAATGAACCCTAAACTATACTTATCAAAACCTTCTGAATGTAGAGCATTTTTATTCACTCTGAAGTGTTCATTCTGTGTTAACTTTCCAATTTTGTTGTGTGTTGTGCTAACTTACATATAACTGTTAAAGAGGTTATATAGTGGAAACCAGATGATAATTTTGAAGATAGAGGTCAGGCAACTAACTGAGCACCAAAAAGGAAACCTGTTAAAATGAAATGAACACTATGAGAAACGGTGACTTGATCAGCCCTTGCCCTGACTGTTGATGAGCAACTTGATATGTTATCCCTCTTAGTATTTTTGTTTGTTTGTTCTACTTAATACTTTTGGTTGAATACTGTAATCAATACACAATTCTTCTTAAGTGCTGAAACTTAACTGAAAAGTGATCGCTGTTAAATATAAGAGTGGGAATAAGAGAGGGAAGAGATGTGCAATTCGGGACATGCTCAAGCTGACTTACCTCAAACGGTAGAGTTAGAAACATACCAGGGGATTCCAATTCAATCCCATCAAGGTGGCATGTACCAATGCCATCTCACTAGTCCCAGTGATCAATTTCTGTTCACAATTGATCGTAATGATAGGACTAAGAACCAAAGGGATCACATAAACAAGAATAGTGTCTGCAAATACTAGCTGATAGAATAAAAAAGGGAGAGAATGATCCAACCTGGGAAGTGAGATACACAGCAGACCCGTAGAATGGCAGATGTCCTAAACAGCACTCTGGCCTCAGAATCAGCCCTTAAGGCAATGCGGATCCAGCTGAAAAGCCCATGAGAGTATTTCAGGCATGGAAAGCCAAGACACTTTGGCAAAAAAAAAAAAAAAAACAAAACACACACCTAAATGAAAGATCTCCATGAGTGAGATCCCAGTGGAAAGAACAGGTCATCAAAGAAGGAGGTACCTTTCTCTGAAGGGAGGAGAGAACTTCCACTTTGACCATGGCCTTATCTAAAAATTATCAAAGTCAGTGAACTCAGGGGGCTTCCATAGCCTTGGCAGCTCATGACAAGAGCCTAGGTTGATTACTGATCATAAACAAGAGTGTCAATTTGTTAAGTCAACAACAGGAGTCACTGTGCACTTACTCCTCATGTAGGATCTCTGTCCTTAGTGTGCTGTACATTGAGATTTAATGCTATAACTAGTACTCAAACAGTATTTTTCACTTTATGTTTCTGTGTGGGAGCAAACTGTTGAAATCTTTACTTAATGTATGCTAAACTGATCTTCTGTATATAAAGAGAAACAAAAATGAATCTTGATGTGAATGGAAGGGGAGAGGGAGTGGAAAAGGGGAGGGTTGTGGGTGGGAGGGACGTTATGGGGGGAAGCCATTGTAATCCATAAGCTGTATTTGGAAATTTATATTCATTAAATAAAAGTTAAAAAAAAAGAAGATAGAGGTCAGCAAAAGTGAACAGAGCCAAAATAATGCCTTTATAAAAAAGGTAGGATTTGAGTTATACATAGACAAGCAGGTGGAATTTATACAGAATTGTTAAATAGATAATATTCTAGTGGATACATCTTCAAGGATCCACTGGAATGTACTATCTGTGACCACAGAAGTCTTGCCTGTACTATTGGCCATTTCATCCCAATGTTCCATAATCATACTTGGACATGGTAGATGCATGATTAATACATGTTGAGTGAAATGCTGAATATCATAAGCCCAATGCCCTCATTTTATCTTTAAGTATGCTAATGTTCTAGCATGTATGAAATTATGGGAGGTTAGAGTATAGTTCCTTCAAGGTCTACAGGCAGAATCACAACCTCATCACTTGCTTTACTTCTTTGAGTTTCAGCTTTTTAACCTGTAAAATGAAGGCAGTGATAGAACCTATCTCAGAGTTATATGAACTCTTACGAAGTAGCCAGAGTGTAGTTGGCACCCATGGGATATTATCTACTAGGTTTAAGTCACAATGATACTCAATGCAGAAATTGAAGAGCTAAGTCTTCTGAGTTCCAGTTCAGACTCATTTTATGGAGATGAGAACAAAGTATTTATTCATAAGAAAAAAATTCAATTGGGTTAGTGAGTTTTCCAATGATGTGGAGAAAACACAAAGTAAATATCTGAAAACTCCCCTTTGGTCACCAGGGAATGGGACAGTGCACTGAATAGAAATTCTCACTGCTATAAATACCTGCAGGAATTCTGCATCATTTCAGTTTCAATGCATCTCATTTTGTTTCCATTATCCCTCCCCTATGTCACCAAGGACATTATGACACAGGTACAGCAAAACTGAAAGGGCAACTATGATGCCAGGGGCCAAGGGAGGAAACTTGACTGAGGTGAAAATAAAAGGAAGGCAAGTTGAATGAGACTCAGTGAACTCACCTAAATGTTGAAGATTCTAAGCAATCTTACTCAAACGTGAATGAACTCAAGAACTGATGCAACTTTGGGATTTTTCCATCTGATGCTAACTCTACTGAAATAGCCAACATGAGCAATATGCATGAGTTTAATTTTTTATTGGAAATGCTAAATCGAAAGGTGGAGAGGTGAAAAACATGAAGGAAACCATGGCATTGAGTGCTTTACACATTTGAGGGAACAGATTTTAAGAAAAAAACAGACACTGACATTGAATAGGATGGAATATGTTTACTACACATTCAAACTCTATTTATTTACATAATAAATGAAATGGTCTGCACTTTGTGATTTCCTGTTTTTTAAGAAAAATGTGTTTTTAAACTCTCATTAAAAGATAACCTGGCCTAGCTGGTCATCAGAAAGCTCCCAGAAGGCAAAATGTTGATGATTTAAGCATAAATGAGTCGGAAATGTTGGTTGCAATTTCCTATCGAATGAATGAGAAAAAGTGCTGCTGGAAAGAGCCATTTTGCAATTCTACTGGACCAGAACCTCCAAAATACTCTCTGAGGCACAAATCACCTGAAGCAATGTTGAAGGAGACAGCAAGGTACTGGAAGAGAGAGAGGAAGATGGAAGAGATTTACTTGGCTGTGTCTTTTATTCCATTTTGTGAGCCTTATTCTGATGATAACTACTCTTTCCCACCTGGCAGGAATGTGACAAAATGAAATTGTTAGTTATTTTGCAATTCCTGTGGGAAACATATTTTTGGAGAGAGCTGTGGAAATTATAAATTCTTAGCAATAACATTAATGTAATAAAATATGAAGGAACCTACTCTTAATTCTAGCCCTCTTAAGATCGGGAGAATTAGTAATGGTTCAGTTCACTTCAAATTGGTGTCTTAGAAACTTTAGAAATTATTTATACAGCTAACATAGGGGGTGAGACTTACTTAGAGGCACTGTTAGTAATTATACAAGCTAGGAATGGAATTATCTTAAAAAGGGGTGGCATATTTTATTTCTCCTAAGTTGATTTCAGTTTTTACTTGAGAGTGAAAGATTTCAACCTCATAGGTGTGTACTTTAATTGGATTTGAACTTAACTCTGATCAAGAAATAATATTCTCCCATTTGGAAGCCTGGACTACAGAGGATTGCAGGAGATTGAGAGTATACATTGGTGATTTTCAACACAGACACAAAGAGATTAGTATTGAGGTTAAGCCTGTTCTCCATACAGTATTTAAATGACTTATGTGATGAAATCAGGTCCCAAAGGGTATCTTAATTTGCTAATAATGGAAAGCCACATGGAGGATCAACCAATCCCAGTGACATTGAAAGGATTTAGCAGGATTTGTGCAGATTAGAAATGGTAAGTATTAATGAACAGATGTCATTCCCACCCAGTTTCAGAAAATGGCAAAATTAGTTTCTGGTATAGTAAAGCATGAGAATGTCATTCCAATGGTAGATGGGTAGGAGGAGAGAAGTAGAAGCAATGAAGAAATTGATCATAAGAATATTCTAAAAACAAATTTACTTTCTCTGGATGTGTGTGTGTGTGTGTTCACTTAGAATTGTAGATCTGGTGTTCTGAAATTTCACAAAGAAAATACATTAATAATCATCTACATATTTACCACTCACGAAATACACCTCAATTAAGTGAGACTTAGAGAATATTTTAAGACTTAGACTTGAAAGGCAGATTGGAGGATATTCAGAATGACTTTAAAAATCAAGTGGTATGAAGTAGTTGTTTTAGCTAGTATTAGAATCTATAACCAACAAATTATGGAAGTTTAAGATGGCAAAAGTTCATAGAATTTCATTTGACCTTAAAACAAATATGCTTAATTGGTGAGCATATTTTCTCCTGGTTGTTATTCACAGTCTCAGATTTTGAATTTTTGGTCTCAGAACCTCTTAAGAACTGGATCCTCCACTGATTGGGCTTCATCCAGCCAGGTAATGGGTATAGTTCACTTCTGCTTATATCCTGTTAGCAAGAACAAGGTACATGGCTCAAATTATGCAAAGAGAACTGGGAAATCCATTTCCTGCATGGGCAACCACTTGACAGCAGGAACTGGAATGCATAACTCTTTGGTACTCAACCATTGGTCTCTACCACAATTCATTCCTTCAACCACCAATTTGCTTTTGTACATTTTTCTACCCAAAATAAAATGCATGATCAGTAAAGGAGAACAACTCTGAATCAATCCCAATTTCTTTTTCTTGTTCAATGTGCAAGATCTCTTTATCTGGTTCATACATGTAAAGCTCATCTGAGTTTGGCAACTTATCAATCAGAATATTATCTGTGTAACAAACACCACCTAGTACAAAAAAATGGAGCAGGGAGACATAATGAAATCAACATTTTTTTTTTTTTTAAAGGAAGGAAGGGGAGGCAGTGCAGTCCTTGATCCATAGCAATGATGAGTTCCTTTAGGACAGGTGTTTTAAAGTTAAAATGACTTCTAGCTTTTAAATTTTAATATCATATACCACTTACATTTGATGCCAGAGATAAAAGACTCAGTATTATGACATTTGAAATGTGATTACAATGAAGACACTAATAGATCCCCAAACTACAATAAAAAAAACTTCATTATACCAAATCATTTTGCAGTTTTATATTAAAGCACACACATTTACACACACCTCCATACACACCTCTATAGCACTGAAAAATAATAATGTAGTGAGTACAATTTCATCATTGGTTATTGACTCAAATTCTGAATCAGTCACTTGGATGGTAATATGTAAAACATGATCAAAAGGAATGGACAAAGTGCAGTAAAACCAGACTCCCAAATATGTTTTTTCATTGTAGTCTTTCCTTTTTGCTGTGCTGAGCTCTTTCACATGGCCTATTGGGAAGCCTTTTGGTAGTTTAGGAATTGTCACATATTTTAATCCAGAGGGATTTAACCCCTGCCCATTTCTAGATCTGTAGGGCTAAATTACCTGGGAAAATCTAAAATTGAGCCTAATGTTTGGATATTGGCTGTAAGAGAGGTGAATAGGGATGAAGACAGATCCAAAAGTCATTTATATTTGGTGTTAGAGTATAATGACAGCTTTTCAATTTTTCCCTTTTCTCATGTGGTTTCATTCAGCCTAACCTCAACATGAATTTATGTTCCCAGGAATATGTAGAAGTACCGCTATGTAGTCAAGAATTGGTAAGACTACATTAATTTTTCCCCTATAATTAACCACTTTATTCAGGTATTTCTGACATGTAAAGCTGTACAAGTTTTGCTTAAAGGAGAGGTTTATTGTCAGGTAGGGGGAAACCCGACAGGATGAAAGGAGAGGGTGAGAGAGGGCAGAAAGAGAGAGGGGTTGAGAGACAGAGAGCACGTGTGCAGGGAAGCAGGTCCTGTTATAGTCTTGTAGGGGATAGGGAAGTGGGATCAATAAATCCTGTTTGGGTGGGGGTGGAGGTGATGCTTAAGGTTGGGCCATATCATCATCTGACTTTTAGTAAGCCAGGCTGGGCTTAGGACAGAAGCTTATTGTGCAAGATGGCGACATGTCCAGGGCCTAAGATGGCTTCCAGGGCTTAGATAAGACCACACCATTTTACCAACATTTATAAAGCAATTGTTGTATGGGATTACATTGGCCTCAAAAGCCCAGCATGGGTGGAAGGATGATGACCTGTCTTCTAGAGATACTTTCTGCTGGTATGGGGCAGTGAGTTACTCTCCATTGGCATGGGGCGATGTCTCAAGCCACAATGTCCTGAGTGGGGAGCGAGTAGTAGTATTTGGTTGACTGCCTGGTTGGTGAAGGCTTTGGTCCATTCCATTATCACCTCCTGTAAACACATAGACAGACAAGGTAGTATAAAAGCCAGGGTGAGAATAGCAGCCAATGGTCATAGGAGTGGCATTAACCAAGTAATTTAACACTTTGTATTATCTGGCCCAATTGATTAATATAATAGCAATATCACAGCTGGTGCCGCGGCTCACTAGGCTAATCCTCCGCCTTGCGGCGCCGGCACACCGGGTTCTAGTCCCAGTTGGGGCACCGGATTCTGTCCCGGTGGCCCCTCTTCCAGGCCAGCTCTCTGCTGTGGCCAGGGAGGGCAGTGGAGGATGGCCCAAGTGCTTGGGCCCTGCACCCCATGGGAGACCAGGAGAAGCACCTGGCTCCTGCCATCGGATCAGCGTGGTGCGTGGGCCACAGCGCGCCTGCCGCGGCGGCCATTGGAGGGTGAACCAATGGCAAAGGAAGACCTTTCTCTCTGTCTCTCTCTCTCACTGTCCACTCTGCCTGTCAAAAAAAAAAAAAAAAAAAAAGAAAGAAAAAAGCAACATTGTTCTCCCAGAAAGATAGAAGTCCCCCCCCCCCCTCTTTTTTTGGTTGTTGTTATAAAGTTTAAGGTCTGTTTGTAATACCATGCCTGTTAAGTGATTTGGCTTTGGAGACCTCAGATGGCATCAGCCAGGGTTTCAGTGGACCTAGTGACCTCCTCTTGTAACTGTTGGAGTTGTTTTGGAGTTTGTCTAGATGATGTTGTGGCCCAAAACTGTTCTTGAGAGCACTACTGAAGAGAGGGAGGCTGTGAAGCTGATCCCAACCAAAACTGGGAGAGAGGCAGCTCGTCTCTTGCAGCAAGGAGTTTGCCTGTAGAAAAAATTCTGAACAATCATACAAAATTCAGTAGGGGGAGAGGACCATCAACACACACGGGTCTGGAGTAGAGCCACTGATATAAGAGTAGAGGGTGGGGCCAGCACTGTGGCGTAGCAGGTAAAGCCACCGCCTGCAATGCCAGCATCTTTTATGGGCACTGGTTTGAGACCTGGCTGCTTCTCTTCTGATCTAGCTCACTGCTATGGCCCAGGAAAGCAGTAGAAGATGGCTCAAGTCCTTGGGCCCCTGTACCCATGTGGGAAACCTTGAAGAAGCTCCTAGCTTCTGGCTTTGGATTGTTGCAGCTCCAGCCCATGCAGCCATTTGGGGAGTGAACCAGCAGATAGAAGACCTTTTTCTCTCTCTTTCTCTGCCCCTGCCTTTCTGTAAGTCTGTCTTTCAAATAATAAATAGATAAATCTTTAAAAAAAGAGCAGAGGGTATGATCATGAAAGAATGAGGCCCCAAGTGGGCTAGACAGGGTCTAGAACAAAGGACAGTCATGATTAGAGGAACTGCTGTCTAAACCATGAGCAAGTTTTCCCATTGAGAGGCAAATAAAAACTGACAGAAGGGACTTGATAATAATCCGGTGGGCTTTAAGGCCTTATTAGTTATGAGGCCCAGACTAATCTATTTCTTCACATGGGGTATATCATAAGGGAAGTGTAAACCTCTTTAAGGAAGGCATCCTTGTTGACTTCCATGAGCTAGCTGGCCTGGGAGGAGTGCTGGCCTGGCAAAGGCAGGTAGCATCTCTAACAGGAAATTTACAGTTCTGTTTGCAATGTTGCTGACCCTACGTGGCCATGCCCTCAGCAATGATGGTTACTTTGGAAGTTGGGCAGTGTGAGGGGCTTTTCAGCTTAGATTTAACAGGGTCTTCAGGTCTGACCTGGGAGTCCTTCAACTCCAGGACAGTTCCATTTCCAGTGACCCAACTCTTGGCTGACAGAGTTGCCAGGGCTCTTCATAAGCTGGCTTTTGCTGAAGCCCTGGCTTTCCACATTGAAAACCACTGCTGTGGACTGGCCTGTTGGGTCTCTTTGATGGTAGATCACTGTGTAAAGCAGCCATTAATTGGCCTGCCACCTGCGTTTACATTGCCTCTGCCACTCAGCCTTCTCTTCATCCTGGTTTTTGTTAAAGTAGACCAGAGGAAACCTTGAAGAGGATGTAATTCAAGGAGTGCTCAAGTTCCATATCTAATTTCTGGTGGCCTATACTAGAAGCCTAAGTCAGAACAGGCTTGTTCTGATAGTGGTTCATCTATTAGGTAGGGTAGACAATGCCAATGGCAAAAGCTATGTTCTCACTTTAACATCAAACATTATGACCATCTTCTGTATAAAATTTGAAATCATTATTAAAACTTTATTTACTTTACTTTGGTCTGAAATGGAGGTTTTGCCTGCTTACTGTGCCCATGGCAAAGTAAATCTAGCTGTAAAATCATAATTTAAGCTCTCATTTTGGCTATGTGATTGTTACAGAAAAATGTTAGGCATTCCTTGGATAAGGTCTAAATATCAAACTGTACATCCTGGAGAGTCCTTCAGTATAGAGTCAGTTTCCCATCTGGAAGAGAATAGAGAAATGAGGGAACAAGTCAGGCTTCGCAGATTTCTTACTATCAATAACTTAATATCAAATGAAAATTTAGCAAGCAATTTTAACTGCTAAATAACTTATGAAAACATTTATCAGAAGGCCCAATGCCTTCTATAAATTTCAAGAGAAGAGGACTTATATTTGGAAACATCTAATACAAGAGTAACTTGTTTGACCAGAAAAATCCACGAACAAACATGTTAAAAATTAAACAGTTTTGGTTTCTTTCTACCGAATTTAACATATCTGATACAGAGACTTATGTCATACAAACCAAAATGTACCTTTGATTAATTTAGCAGGTTAAATTTATGAGAGATTTTTTTTTTTTTTTTTGACAGGCAGAGTGGACAATGAGAGAGAGAGACAGAGAGAAAGGTCTTCCTTTTCCGTTGGTTCACCCTCCAATGGCTGCTGCAGCCAGCGCACTGCAGCCGGTGCACCGCGCTGATCCGAAGCCAAGAGCCAGGTGCTTCTCCTGGTCTCCCATGTGGGTGCAGGGCCCAAGGACTTGGACCATCCTCCACTGCACTCCCGGGCCACAGCAGAGAGCTAGACTGGAACAGGAGCAACCGGGACAGAATCCAGTGCCCCAACTGGGACTAGAACCCAGGGTGCCGGCGCTGCAGGCGGAGGATTAGCCTAGTGAGCCGAGTTGCTGGCCATGAGAGATCTTTATCTACAAGTCAGTTAAAATGGAGTTCTTAGTAAATTTTCCCAATTAGTCATACAATATGTATACATGTATAAAGTAACATACAAAATAAAACAATAACGCAGTTTCAGTAATAGCTTCTTAAAATCTTTAACTTACTTTAAATTATCAATTGATTTGAATTACTTTCTGTTCTTGGTAACCTCAATTAACCATACTTTCTTTCAGTGGGGACCTGTAGTCGGTTATAGGCTTCATCTGCTTACAGAGCCATCCCAAAGTACTGAATACAATAGAAGTCACTGGAAAAAGTCCTTCAGGACACATTTAAACACAGAACCAACCATGTTTTAGTTTTCATGAGCAGCAAATCTGACTTTTAGTGTTTAGAGGAGAACACAAATTGTGGATGACAAAAGACTTTAAATAGCCATCTTTAAAATTGTAAACTCATTAACCAACAAGAGGCACTTGCTTACTCCACACATTATTATTTTTATTTTTTTATTTTTTTGACAGGCAGAGTGGACAGTGAGAGAGAGAGACAGAGAGAAAGGTCTTCCTTTTCCGTTGGTTCACCCTCCAATGGCCGCTGCGGCCAGCGCACCGCGCCTATCTGAAGGCAGGAGCCAGGTACTTATCCTGGTCTCCCATGCGGGTGCAGGGCCCAAGCACTTGGGCCATCCTCCACTGCACTCCCTGGCCACAGCAGAGAGCTGACCTGGAAGAGGGGCAACCAGGACAGAATCCGGCACTCCGACCGGGACTAGAACCTGGTGTGCCGGCGCCGCTGGGCGGAGGATTAGCCTAGTGAGCCGCAGCACTGGCCTCCACACATTTTTAAAAGCACCTGTACTTTTATACCATTTAGGCCTCTGGATCTTTATCATTAAGATAACTGTCATATCTGGTAACACATATCTGGTAACATTAGACTTTTTAACTTCTGGACATTTGTATCAGTAGCATTTCACATCATCGTAACTTAAAATTTAGCACCAGTTCACGTCTTGACAGGACCTTTAATATAACTCAAATAGCCTTATTAGTTGGTATCTCAACAACATGATAAACATATCCTTTGATATTTCCAGGGGCCCAACTGGAAATATTAAGTGCAAAGAATTTGGCACTTTGATTTTTTGAATCCATATCAAAAAGCCAGAGAGATTTAAAGTATCATAGAAACAGGCTCCCTTACCATCATGACATAATATAGACCAAAGTGACCATTGTTACAAGTGCTCAGGTGCTTTAGCATGAGTATACACTCACACAGATCATAACTGTTAAAACTCAGTTGTTCCTAAACAATCAGAGCTTAACAGGACAGTAGAGAACACAATAGATTACTTTAACAGAACAGGAAATCTGTCTCTGCCCATTTTAAGAATTGCAAATAGAAATAATTAGCTCATGCAATCATCCCATAACTTGGAACAATTTTAACAGGGTCAGAACTAGGGAAGAGAAAATATCTTACAGGAGCTAGCTAAAAAACTGACAAAGAATCACTAATTAAACAAAAACTATCAAAAGGAGATGCTGAATATTTTAAACAGATTTTTAGGCTGATTTTAAAATATTTACTAACATATATGTATGGCATAAACCTCATTGCTTTAGCAGAGGAATAGATTTTTCATTTTATGTCAGATAAAATAGATTAATAGTTTTGTATTCAAAATTTCCTTCTTTCATAACCTTCTGTGAATTTCTTACTAAGACCACGTTTCTATACTGCGACCTTTTCCATCTGCTGATTTCCTTGATTTACATTTTGAAATAACCTTTTAAAAATCTCCAAATTAAGACAACATTTAAGCAGAATAGTTCTGCATACAATCCTATAGATTTACTTCTAAGGGTATAGCCTAAAAACTTGTCACAGGACTCCAAACCCATAAAAATTGGTGGTATAAATGTCATCTTAATTGCTAAAATGATCATATTAAATGTTAAAGTCAACATATAGATGGGTTTAAGTGTAAAAGATATCATATAAATAATATCAAGCACCTAATAATAATAATAGAATTAAAAAGTAAGGGAAGTCCAATATGGGAAGCAGTTCACATAGCAGACTCCTAGAATGGCATTCGCTGTAAATAACAGTCTGACCTCAGAATCAACCCTTGAAGCTTCACGGTCTGGCTGAAAGGCCTGTGAGAGCATTTCAGGCATGGAAAGCCAAGGCTCTGTGGCAAAATACGTGCTACACGGCGGATCTCTGTGAGACCTCAGTGGAAAGAAAGGGCCATCAAAGAAGGATGTACTCTTCTCTGAAGGGAGGAGAGAACATCCACTTTGCTTATGGCCATGTCCAAATACCAATGGAGTCTATGGTCACAGAAGGCTTCCATAGCCTTGGCAGCCCACGGCAAGAGCCTCGGGTGATCACTGACATCATAAATAAAGGTGTTAATTGTTAAAGGAATAACAGAAGTCACTGCGCACTTACTCCCCATATAGGACCTCCATTCCTAATGAGTTGTACTATGAAAATCAACCACAAATTTTGTTCCTAAACTGTACTCCATATGTTGTGTGTGTGCATGGGTGCAAACTGTTGAAGTCCATGCTTAGCACGGAGTTAGTCCTCTGTATATAAAGTCAAACTAAAAAAGAACCATAATGAAGAAGGAGATGGCAGAGGGAGAGGGAGAAGGGATGGGAGTTGTGGGGGCGGGGGGGGGGGGGGGAGAACCACTGTATTCCTAAAATTGTATCTATGAAAAAATGCACTCATTAAATAAAAACTTAAAGACAACATTTTTAAAATGAGGTCACACTTCAAATTTCAGCCTTAGTTACTTTCAAGCAGTGTTGAACTATTTTTCATAGACAATTTATGAAAACATATTGATGGCCGGCGCTGCGGCTCAATAAGCTAATCCTCTGCCTTGTGGCACTGGCACACCAGGTTCTAGTCCCATTCAGAGCGCCGGATTCTGTCCTGGTTGCCCCTCTTCCAGTCCAGCTCTCTGCTGTGGTCCGGGAGTGCAGTGGAGGATGGCCCAAGTGCTTGGGCCCTGCACCCCATGGGAGACCAGGAGAAGCACCTGGCTCTTGGTTTTGGATCAGCGCGGTGCGCCGGCTGCAGCGTGCCAGCTGCAGCAGCCATTGGAGGGTGAACCAACCAACGGAAAAGGAAGACCTTTCTTTCTGTCTCTCTCTCTCTCTCACTGTCCATTCTGCCTGTCAAAAAAAAAAATATTGGTTAACAAGCCCAAATAGTTTTTCTATAAAATATAAGCTGTTAACAGTACCAACGTTTATATTTAGACACATTTATTATTTGTCTTTACCCAATTTACATTTAATAATTTCACCTAGATGACTGAAGATGCTATTACATCATACCTCCATCTGAAGTAAGGTCAAAATTGCATTTATATGGAATTCTACTCCTTTTAGCTATGTTGATGACATTAAACCAGAGAAACCCATTGTTATCAGACACCTATTAAACCAAGTTGCAAAACAAGTTTCGCAAGTTATTGTTCACCATTATGTTAGGTTTAATGGGAGAGGGCATCTCTCAGAGCAGATGGGCAATGACCTACAAGGAGGCTCCTATAAGAGCCCATGAAGAGACAGAAAAACTGGAGGCCCTACAAAGAGACAATAACCTATGCCCCCAAATCAAAAGCCAATACTAGAAGTGTCTAATACTGAGGCTATCAGTCAAACCAGCCTCAGGGATGAGGGGTCAGGTGGGGAGGTATCTCAAAAAGTATTCAATAACATCTGAGATTATTGGGGCTAGATTCTTGCCTAGAAGCCCCTGGGCAAAATTACAACAATGGGAGCAATCATCACCTGATAAAAGCTCTCCTCCACCAGGATTAAAAGCCTAAACAGTAGCCAAATATGATAACAGAAGTCTTCTGGTGACTCACTAAATAGACCCACGGGCCCTGTGACACTCTGGAAAAGAATCTAACACATATTGGAGAACGTGCAGGGTTACAGAGGCAAGAGGCCAGTTAGGAGACAGAGCTCTGAGACAGAGGATCAGAGTAGAGGGGCTGGCATTTTTTTTTTTAAAGATTTTATTTATTTGAGAGGTAGAGTTATAAACAGTGAGATGGAAAGAAAGAGAAAAAAGGTCTTCCATCCACTGGTTCACTCCCCAAATGGCTGCAATGGCCAGAGCTGGGCCGATCCAAAGCCAGGGGCTTCTTCTGGGTCTCCCACATGGGTACAGGGGCCCAAGCACTTGGGCCATCTTCTACTGCTTTCCCAGACCATATCAGATGTCGCTCCCTGTCTTCGTGGAGGAACGACACAGGACCCTGCGCTGTTCTTTCGTCTGCTCGGCCCTCCCCGGGTTTGCTGCTGGTTCTTCCCGGGTTGGCTACTGATCCCTCCACCTCCGTGGAGGGGCGGCTCCCCCTGCCACTTTCCCCACTTCCGCGGGGGAGTGGCCCATCGCCGGCCGGCTCTCTCGGGGGCTGCACAGGTGTTATTCGGATAGATGTTCCCCCTAGATGTTCCTGGTGCATGTTGTCTCTCTCCTCCTTTATAGTCCTCTTCCACCAATCCCAACTCTGCTACCCACACACCGAGTACGCTGCTCTCCTCCAATCAGGAGCAGGTCCTACAGTTTATTGGTTGAACTGGAGGCAGCTGTGTAGAAGCTGTTACTCCCTTCTCAGTGCCACATTGTGGGAGAGCAGATGCATAGAATAAGTCTTAATTCCAGTAACTTAGTCTAGTCCGAGTTGCTCCCCACAATCAGAGAGCTGGATTGGAAGAGGAGCAGCCTGGACTGGTGCCCATATGGGATACTGGCACCACAGGCAGAGGATTAACCTACTGAGCCACAGTGTCGGCCCCCTCCAGGGCCTGGCGCTTTTTATAATTCACTTGAGGCTTCATGGTGAGAGCTTTAGCAAAGTTGTTTTTAAGCTAGAGAGTACCATCCCTGGTTACTACCTAAGTTGGTGACTAGGCAGGTGAAATCACATAGAAGCATACTGGGGGAATAAAATTCTCCCCAGTAAAACTCCTATGAGGTATTTAGCACATAAGAAGGACCAAACAGAAGTTATCCAAAAGAGGGAACTTAAGGAGGAAGACAGGTGATACCAGAGGCATACTGAAAGTTGTCTATATAAGTTCAGGCCATGTGGAGACTGTATCTAATGTGAGTCCAGATAGAAAAACTGCCTGTCAGCAAAGGGGATAATTAGACTTAAACCCAGAGCTAATGATCAAAATATCTAGGGAATGCTCGCTAATGGGACCAGGAAATCGAGTTTGTAGGAATTAGGAGACCTGGCAAAGTATGGAAGTGTTGCTCCAGGTTGTGCCCAGTTCCCTGACAAATTAATCTCTGAAGAAGGAAGAACAGAATGCAGTTTTTGGTTGACACCCTGAGGGTCTGAAAACCCATCTAATGACCTAATTATCCTGTCTGGCTTGCTCAGGATAAAACAAATAGCCACCAAAAAGGTGGGCTAGGTGACTTGTTTACAGTAAACTGTGAGCTCAGGAGGATGGGATCCCCACTCTCTGGCTATTCTTATTCTAAAATTGGAACAGGAAGGGGAGGGGTGAAGACCAGTTGGAGGACAAGGGCCTGACCTCATATAGACATGCCATTCCCAAACTCACCTCTGCTTCTCCAGGAGGAGAGTGTTAGAGAAGATCACAGTTAGGGCAGGGGGAGCAGACATGGGCGAGGGCTGGTTCTGAGATAAGAGCAAGCGGGAGCTTGGAATTCCCAGGTTAGAGGGGTAGGTACATTGAACAAGACAGTGAGAGCCAAGCAGTGAACATGGAAGAAAGGGGGTTTGGCTTTTTAGTGAGAGCTTTGGAAGTTAAGAGAACTTGAGCTGGAGAGCAGAAAGTGTAAAGAGATGGTTTAGATCAGAGATAGGAGAAAGCTTAAACATAGGGAATCTTCTGTTTCTCTGAAAGCTCACAGACATGGTAGAGATCCCGAATAATATTGGTGTCAAAAGTGCCATTAAGCAGCTTTTTGAACTCGTTGTCAAGTTCTGAGGCCAATCTGAGATTGATTGTGGGATGAGGAAGTTCCCATAGCGACCTGTAGAAGTTGGACTGGCAGCTAACAGGCATCCCCAGTATCACAGCAGTCTGACGGGGAGCAGAGAGTTGGGTCATCACCCACACCCACTGTGGCCTGGAGCTTAAAGCCCATAGCAGGGAAACAGGTTGAGCCAGCCCCACACCCACTGTTGCCTGGGACACAAAGTCTGTAGAGGCACCAGGCTGTAGGCGTTGTGGTGCCTGATCCCGGGACTTCTGGGGCAAAGTTGCATAGAACTGCAACCCATAAAAAGTCACAATGAGAGGATCCTCCATCTACTCAATTTTGCATTGGGAGTTTTGAAGGGCCGGTGTTTGGATGAGAAGCATAGAGCATTCAGTGGCAGGGAAGGAGGTCTGGGGGTATGCTTTGTGGCTTGCAGAAGTCCAGGATCCTGAAACAGCACAGAATCCTGAGGGGAGAGCAAAGTTGACAGGAGAGCCTGGATCCAACTCACGGTGACAATGAAAGGCCACCACAAAACACACCAAACACTGAAGTTAAAGGAAAGGTTTATTGTCATGTGGGAGGAAACCCAACAGACTGGAGGGAGAGGGTGAGAGAAGGTGGAAAGAGAGAGGGGTCTAGAGAGAGAGGAACTGTACAAATTTGATGTAGACAATTACTTGGGAGAAAAGTATACACTCACAAAGTCATCACTTCAAACTATGTCATCGAACTATCTATCACCTCTGAAAATTGTCTGCCAACTTCTTTGTAAGAACAATTAACACAACAATATATTCTATTAATTATATTATTATTAAATGTAGACCCTGTGTTATAGTCCTTATTACCCCACACCCTATTCACCTTGCATAACTGAAACTTGGTGCCCTTTGACCGACACTCTCCCGCCCTACAACCCCAGTAAACATTATGATACTGTCAGGCTCTATGGTTTGACATTGTGGATTACTCATAAAAGTGGGATCATGCAATGTTTTTTATTCTGTGTCCAAGTTATCAAAGTGTAACATCCTCAGGGTCTACCTCTGTTGTTGCACTCAGCAGCATATTCTTTTTTATCTAAAGAACATTATAGTATATGTATATATCACATTTCTATTACCTCTTCTTCTTTCTATGGGCATTTAAGTGGTTTTGATATGTTGACTACTATGGGTAACGCTTCATTGAAAGGTGCAGATATTTCTTGGAAAGTTGATTTCCATGTCCTTGGACATACGAGGGTATTTCAAAAAGTTCATTGAAAAAGGTAATTGTACATTTGGCTTAGGAAAAACAGCTGAAGATGGCCCAAGTGTTTGGGGCCCTGCCATCCACCTGTAATTTTAGGGTCACATCCAGGAAATAATTACAAAATCCAAAGTCACGAAACTTCTCTCTGTGTTTTCTGAGAATTTTACATCTAAGTCTTTAGAACATCTGGAATTGTCTTGTTTTAGTATGAAATAAGTACCTAATTGCATTCTTCTGCATTGAATATCCATTTTTTCCATCACCATTTATTGAAGACTGTCTTTTTCCCCATTGTGTATTGTTAATACTCTTAATGAAGATTAATTGACCACATACATATGTGTGGGTTTAGTTCTGGGTTATCTATTCTATTCCAGTGGTCTATATATATCCATGTTTATGTCAATAACATTCTGTTTTGATAATTGTAGCTTTGAAATATATTGTGAAGTCAGGAAATGTGATACTTCCATATTTGGTCTACTTGCTCAAAATTTCTTTGGCCATTCAGGGTCATTTGTAGTTCCAAAGGAATTTAGTCAGTTTTTTTTCTGTAAAAAATTTCTGTTTCTGTAAAAAATTCCATTGAGATTTTAGTAAGGATTGCATTGAATATATTGATCACTTAGGGTATATATTGAATTCTATTTGGAGAATAAATTATGTTCTTTTTCTTTGTAAAACACATCATGGTTTGTTTCAACTAAGTCATCATCTCATTAAAGGTCAGAGCAACCTCAACATATACCAAGTGTTTTGAATCCTGCTCTACAGTTGAATTTCTCAAAGAAATCAGACATTTGAGTTCTTCTTTGAATGATAAAACAGTAGTTCTCTATTTACGGTATATATAGGTTATTACTCAGAACTATTTAGTTAGGAGGACTGTATCTAAATCATGTCAGAAATGTAGACAGATGAGTAAAATCAGAAATATTTGGTGGATTGATCACAAAAAAGTGGGCTTTATATGTGCAAGCCTAATAAACCATACTTTCTTTTTAATGGAGAGTATCCACTGATTTTCAAAGTATCTGATATGGGATGGATCAGGAAGTCCTTCATCAATGAGAGTGAAGCAGGTTAGCTAAAGGAATTTACCTAGGAATTATTTGGAAGTTGAAAACATTGAATATCTAAGACCATTTTAGTCTGTTATGTGAAAGTGAGTGTGATTGGGCTAGTGGTTAAGACACTGGGTTGGGACTCCCACATCTTATATCAGGGTGCTTAGTTTGAGTCTGGGTACAACTACGGATTCCAGATTCCTGCTAATGCAGGTGATGGCTCATGTAGTAAGAACCCTGCCAGCACGTGAGAGACTCAGATTTAGTTTCTAGCTCCTAGCTTCACCTGCACCCAGCTGGTCATTGCAGGCATTTCGACAGTGTGTCTGCTGATGAGAGCTTTGTTTCTCACATAAATAAATAAACGTGCAAATAAAAAATTTCACACCTGTTACTTTTCCCAAGATAGGTACTCTATGATACGGCTTTTTACTATTGTCATGGTAGGCAAGCTGTGTCAACTCTGCATAGCAATCAACTTTTAGCTCCTCATTCATAATCCAAATTAAAAGGCAAAGATGAAGTAGGAATTGAAGATCAATTTCTTCTGTTTCTGGTAAATTATAATTACCCCAAGTGATATTTGTATTTCCATTTTTGAAACTTTATCTATTGCCTAGAAGTATTAGATAATGTAGCATATTCTGGATAGTCAGACACAGTAAAGAATCAAACAAAATGTCAATAGTTATGTGTGGCTGGATTCCCAAGACTGGAAACCCTATTTACGAATAAGGATTCCCTGCCTTTCTTCTTAGCATTCCACCAATCATATTGATTTCAGCATTAATTCAAGAAAAACAAGAACTGAAAATACTGAAAAGTCAAAATTCATAATATCCAGCCAGACGGGAAATATGCAGATGCAAAAGCAAATGAATTATTCACACACACTATAGGTTGTACTTTTTTTCCATAAAAAAAAGAAAAGAAATGTCTAAGGAATGAAAGTTATTAAACATTGGAAATGATAAGTTGGTAACTGCAGCATGTCTTCAGGAGGCCTATAGGCATGGATGAATTCTCACTGGCTTCACAAACTTGTAACATACTGTAGGGGTTAGAGTAGACAGCATTTTAGGTCTAAGCCTATTTACTTGATAAAATTTTGTCCACTTTACTGCATTCACTATATACCCACGTGCGCACATTTGTACAAGAGTCTTTCCAAAATCCAAGGAATATATTAATTATGAAAAAGCTATATACAGATTTTTTTAAAAAAAAATTGCACTAAATAAAATTGTCTTTTAATTCCATGTTTCCCAATCTTTTAAATTACCCTTCTATGTGTATCTATATAGGAGTGTCTGTGTATTTAAAAGGTACTATTATAGAGGCTCAATATCAGAGCTGAAATTCTAATGAGCTGGAATTAGAATTTTATCTTGTTGAAAGTTTATCAGAGCCAAAAATGTGATTGGAGGAGTCTTCAGAGTTAATGACTAAGACAAGTGACTAAGACATGTGTTCAGTCCAATGGACATTAAAGGGCCTAGAGTCAAGAGACAAAGCCAAGGCAGAATGGAAGCCCCTGAACAGATCTCCACGAGTGAGAGCTGAGCCAAGGAACACAGCAGGTTAGATGTTTCAGAGTCTCCATGGAAGACATAGGGCTGTTTTTAAGCACCACACTAAAAAACTTTAACTGAACATAAGCCCTTTCTTTACAAGTTAGGTTTCCAAAGTATCTGTTCATTGCACTGCTGGGGAAATACAGGTGGTAAGGGAAGACAAATATTTCAAAGATCTAGGTGAAATAGCAGTGAGTGGGAGATAAAAAACAGAGAAAAATAAGTACATCAGAAGAAAAGGAAAATGTATGATTCAAGAAAATGTGTAAAAAGACAAATGGGAATTAGAAAACATCCTTGGGAATCCCATAGCTGGAACTACATTGACAGGGCCTCTATCAGTAATGAGCCTTGGGGGACAGTGGTAAACAATATGAATTCCTTCTTTGTAGGAGAGAATATAAAAGTGAGCCAACTTGGAAAGAATAGAGACAACTAATATTTAACCATGTTCTCATGTTCTGTAGTTGATAAATGCAATGAAATATGTTCTCTTTTTTGAAAACTTCCAGTTCTTGTACTATGTGAGTAAGCCAATATCTTTTATGTATCAAATGAGTAAGCAGCTCATATATTTGATAAATAGTAGAATAAGGACTTAATCTCAAGCTTTTATCACAATTCCCGTATTATTTTCTAACACGGTGGTATAGGTAAACATAGTATGACTATGTGAAGATGAAATTCAGAAAGAGGAGTATTTCATCTGAAAAATTTCTGCAATGGTGCTAACAGATGCTACTAAATACAAAGAAAGTTCAAACTCCTTAAGTGGTTTGTCCAATTATAAAAGTCACATAAAATAAAGAAAATCAGCACCAAAATGATAACTCCTTGAGTTTTTTTAACCTACAGCACGAGCCTCCTAATGTGAACACCATATCCCTGATCAGAACATGACGTGGAAACAAGATTCAGTGGTCTAGAAGGGGAAGGGCAATGCTCTCCTTGGCGATTGCACATACAAACACAAACTCTCCACCGTGGCCTCACCCCTTCTCAGACAGTCAGGCCCACAAAATGAGAGCACAAAAGGTCAGCCATTGAGTGTAAGGGGCAAATTCTGTGTCTTTGAGTAGTCTTACACAGTATAAAGATATGCCTGAAATCCTGGCCTTTATGTATGTCAAAAGCTCAGAGTTGAGAGAACGTTACATTGTGAAGTTTGCATCAATGAATCATTGAGTTTTCAAGTCTTAACATATTTTAATATTTGCATTTTATGAGTCCAATTGGTGATTAGCTTGAATTCTAAAGACTGGACTTAATATATATAGAGATGTGTGTGTATAAACAATTCTACCTATATCTTATATAGTATTCTCTATTCTAGAAGTTCTTAATCACTATAATAGAATACTATCATGTTATCTGTTAATTCATCTATTTCATCATAAACACAATTAGATAACATTTTATTCTCTGATACACCACTTTTTGATTCCAATTATCACATTCTTGTGAAGAAAATTGAATGATAAAGTACATGTTTCAGAGAGGATTAGTGGTTTCTATGAAAACTTTGTCTCTCTCAGGCATAGACGTGCCCATTACAATGAACAATTTCATACACAGTATTACATTCAAGAAATTACTTTAGAAATTTTCTGATTAAGTTTTTAAAAGATGAGCTAAATGAATACTCAGAAAGACAAAGAAATATTTACATATCATTAGACAGTCTCACCATTTACAAATTAACAAATATAGTTCCATAATGCCCCTGAAGGGATATTAGTTCATTAACATACCAAACTATGTTGATCTGAACTCTAAAGAAACATTCTGGATTACAATTTGGTTTTTGTCCAACTAATATGTGATGGTCTATTTTTACATTTGTGGTTCATAAACTTTTCACAGATAAACCATTAAATGTTATTACTGCTGTTATTATTTATTTTCTCTTGTTTTTAAATTTTAATTGTTTTTGTAACTAGTAAACACATGGACATGATTTAAAAAAAATTAAAACGTGGCAATGACCACAACAGCAAACTCTGCAGTGCTCCATCCTTACCACTCCTAACTCTTATTGTGTGATATAGAGAACTAATTTAAACTCTGAACTTTTTTCTTGTTATCTTAAAATGTGTATCTAATATGTTTATACCACAAAATCTTTATTCATTTAATTTAGACATTGTTGATAAATTCCTTACTCTGATGGTTTGATTCAACCTCGAATCTATTTCTCTCATCCTGAAAACATAATATTCCAAAAATTATTTAACTCCACACTTATTATATTGAACTTTATGGCCAGGCAGACATTATTTGCTGTGGGTTCTTGTTGAACACTACTATTAGGATCCTTTTTTTTTTTTTAAGATTTATTTATTTATTTGAAAGTCAGAATTATACAGAGAGAGGAGAGGCAGAGAGAGAGAGAGAGAGATAGACGCCTTCCATCCTCTTGTTCATTCCCCAGTTGGCCACAACAACTGGAGCTGCGCCAATCCGAAGCCAGGAGCCAGGAGCTTCTTCCAGGTCTCCCATGTATGTGCAGGGGCCCAAGGGCTTGGGCCACCCTCTACTGCTTTCCCAGGCCATAGCTGGATTGGAAGAGGAGCAGCAGGGACTCGAACCAGTGCACATATCGGATGCCAGCGCTGCAGGCAGCGACTTTACCCAGGATCCTTTTTTATATATAACATTTCCCCTATCCCCGATCCACAAAGAAATTAACAGATTTTTTTGTTGTTCCTTTAGTTTTTTTTTTCTTTTGGCCAAATTTTCTTATTCCTACTTGGTAAATATTTCAGTTGTCACAATTTTTCACATAGGCAATCTTGCCTATCCATTTACGGTTCCTCTGCTTAACTTGAGCTGTTTCTCAGAACTTGATGTGCTGGCTATTTGGAAGGCGTGTAGCCCTGTTTTCTCGGTCCCCGACCTCCAGTCAACATTCTCCTGAGAATTCCTTTCATTCTTCTACTTTGGGTGCCCGTATCATTCTTTTTCTCCTGGTTTTAGTGGGTCTCGTCTTCTGGCCGCTTCCTGAGGCAGAGTTCACAGAGGTAAATATTTCCTCTAATGGTCTCAGCACGGGCTTTTCCTTTGTCCTTAAACTAGATCCTCAGTTTGGCTGGGTATAGAATTCAAAATAGGACTTTACTCTCCTTAGTACTTTGAAGATATTCTTCCACAACCAACTGGCCCCTGATGGTAAACATGTGGTACCATTTTTGTTTTGGTTATTCTGTATATTGTGGGCATTTTCCAAAGGTATCCTCTTTCCTTTTTCCCTTTCACTTTCTTCTCACTTGATGCCTTTCAATTTGAGGTCCTTTTTTTTTTTTTTTTTAAGATTTCTTAGAATATTTGTACTGAATGAATTATTTGATAATCTCTTTCCATCATTTTGTGTGTTCTTTGTTGCGTGAGAGGGGGAAGGGACTCCTATTAGTGGGAGACAGAATGTGCTGAACTTACCTTCTAGTTTTCTTACCTTTATCATTTTCTGTACATTTCAACAATTCTCCTGTGATAATTTTGCTACTTCATACTTCAGTGCTGATGTTTTAAAAGCCATTGTAGTTGTGCTTGTTCATGGAGTACAGTGTGATAATTCGATACATGTGTTCAGTGGGTAGTCATCAAATCAGGTTAGTGAGCATTTCTATCTCATTAAACTTTAAAAACAATTGATTAACATTCAACAACTGCACATATCTACGTGACACAGTGACATTTCAACACATGTACACAGTGTGTGCCAAGCCAACCCATCAAAGCAGTCAACATTTCCCTTCCCCCATCACACACTATTGGTGGAGCTGTTGAGTTGCTCTCCTCCAACCATTCATGAAATATATAATATGCTGTTATGAACTATGGTCACCCTACCGTGCTGTAGACTAGGAGACCTTATTTCTTCTATCTAAACCTGTTTTGACCTCCATTATCCAAAAACTTTCCTCTGTTCCTCCTTCTTGCTATTTTTTACTTAGAATAACTTTGAATTTTTTTTATTTAAAAAAATTTTTTTTTTGACAGGCAGAGTTAGTGAGAGAGAGACAGAGAGAAAGGTCTTCCTTTTTCCATTGGTTCACCCCCCCAAGTAGCTGCTACGGCTGGCGTGTTGCAGCCGGTACGCTGCGCTGATCCGAAGCCGAGAGCCAGCTGTTTCCTTCTGGTCTCCCATGTGGGTGCAGGGCCCAAGGACCTGGGCCATCCTCTACTGCACTCCTGGGCCATGCAGAGAGCTGGACTGGAAGAGGAGCAACCGGACAGAATCCGGCACCCCAACCGGGACTAGAACCTGGGATGCCAGCGCCAAAGACGGAGGATTAGCCTAGTGAGCCACGGTGCTGGCCAGAATAACTTTGAATTTACAGAAAAATTGCATGGATTGTTTAGAGAGTTCCCTCATACCCTATTGTTAACACTTTATAATAATAGTTCAATACATTTATCAAAACTGAGAACCCATGTTACTATATAATTGTTAAATTCTATGGTTTATATTTCATGTATTTCTTCACTATATTCAATTTTCTACTCCAGGATTTCATCTAGAATACGAAGTTACCTTTAGACATCATGTCTCTTTTGGTCTTTAAGTTATTCTAGAATATGACAGTTTTTCAGATTTTTCTTGTTTTTGATCATCTTTATAGTGGTGATGACTTTTTTAAAAATTAATTTACTTTTATTTATTGGAAATGTGGGAGAACACATGCATGAGAGAGCGAGAGCGAGCGAGCGAGCGAGAGAGAGAGAGATTTCCTTTCCACTACTTCACTCCCCAAAAGCCTGCAACAGCCAGGGCTGGATCTGGCAAAAGTTAGGAGCTGGGAACTCAACCCCTATCTACCAAATGATGTCAAGGACCCAGCTACTTGAACTATCACCTGCTGCCACCCCGATGTGAATTAGCAAGAAGCAGAAGCAGAAGTGGAGTAACTGGAATTTGAACCACACCCTCCGATATGAAGCAGACTTTCCAAGTGGCATCTTAAGCATTGTGCCAAAAAGCTACCCCAGTACAGATTATTTTGAGAAGTACCGATCAGTAATTTTGAAGCAAGACCCTCAATTTGAAACTGTTTTCTCTTTTATCTTGTAGTGAAATTGGAATCACAGTTTTTTTGCAGGAAGATCACAGTGGTGCAGTGCCATTTCACACATATAACTTCAACAGCACAAACAATCAATATAACACCCCTACTGATATTGTCCTTTAGCACCTGGTAAGGTACAGTTTGCAGGTTTCTCCACTGTAAAGTTATTTTATTCTTCTTTCCATATTGTACTCTTTGAAAGCAAGATTCAGTGAAATCTTTGCTTAAGGAATGAGAGTTATATTTTACCTCTAAAATGATAGTAGCAGTGTATATTGCTTGAAATTCTTCTCTGTGAGAGATTTGTTTAATCTCTATTTAGCGGAATGTTCAATTATTTAGTCATATACATATGGGCTCAAGGAAATTCATTTTCAACTTGAATTATAGCTTCATAGTGTGTTATTTACTTGGTTACTAAAACTTTTTTTCAGTTTTGAGCACTGGGGGCTCTGTCAGTTGGCTTCTGCATCCTTTCGACATACCTTTGTCACTGTGTTACATTTGTTTTGCTTTCTTTTTTGTTTTTTAAGATTATTTAAACACCTGTATTACCATTCATGTTCAGATTCTTTTTGTGATACTAGTTTTCATATCAGTTAGTTTAATATCTGAAACACAATTTCTGGAGTATATGTTTGGCTTTGTAAGAAGCTGTCGACTGTGTTTCAAAGTGGTGGTGCCATTTTACAGTCTCACAAGCAACAGGTGAGAGTTCCCCTTGCTTCATATATGTGCTTGACAGTGACTGATATTGCTAGTTTTTAAAAATTTTAAAAATTGCAGTAAGTCTAGTGCTATCTTATCGTTCTTTTTACTGATTTTTAAATTTGAGTTAAAATATATTTGAATAGCTGTCAATATCTATAATTTAGGAATCTTGTATACTTACATAAGTGGACAAATACTAAGTAAACAATGCAATGAATAGTTCATAAGTGAACTCAAGTGTCTAGCACTCACATAGAGCTGTGAACAAAACATTGCAAATAGCAAAGAAGAGTTTTCATATGAAAATTTACTCATCATCATATGTAAAATACATATATAATAATATATATAATATATAATATATATTATATATAATATATCACATATATATACTGTACATGATTCTTTGATGGATTTATGAATTATAAATAACTTCAGTTTATGGTTTATTTGGAAGATCTTTTACTTGTGATTTTTGGTAAACAAATATTCTTATTTTATTAATAGAATCTATTTTCTCTTTTTTCTTAAACAGCTAATGCTTTTTGAAGTTCTGTTTAAGAAATCTTTGCTTAATCATGATCATGATTTCTTATAGAAATTTTGTAGGATTACCTTTGTCATTTAAGTGTACATTCTGTCTGAATGTATGTTGCTTTTGCATGATCTAAGACAGGAGCAAATTTATATTTCTTTTTATATGTAAAGTCAATTGATCCAACATTGTTTATGGATTAGATATTTTCTCTAAGTGTGGCTTGGCCATTTCCAATAAATCTGGTTACCATACAAGTAGAGTTTATTCTCTATCACCTCCTTTCTTCCCTTGAATTGGTTGTTTAGGCTGGTGCCAATGCTGTAGTACTATTTCAAAAGTAATCTCTCTTTTTTTTTTTTTTTTTGACAGGCAGAGTGGACAGTGAGAGAGAGAGAGAGACAGAGAGAAAGGTCTTCCTTTTGCCGTTGGTTCACCCTCCAATGGCCGCCACGGTTGGTGTGCTGTGGCCATCGCACCGCGCTGATCGGAAGGCAGGAGCCAGGTGCTTCTCCTGGTCTCCCATGCGGGTGCAGGGCCCAAGCACTTGGGCCATCCTCCACTGCCTTCCCAGGCCACAGCAGAGAGCTGGCCTGGAAGAGGGGCAACCGGGAAAGAATCCGGCGCCCCAACCAGGACTAGAACCCAGTGTGCCGGCGCCGCTAGGTGGAGGATTAGCCTATTGAGCCGCGGCACCAGCCTAAAAGTAATCTTGATTTTTAGTGTAACTATTTGAGCTCTGCTCTCTTTCTTTAAGAATATCCATGTAAATTTTATATATTAGTCATCTGGATTTTAGAAAGAGCTTGCCACTTTCTTTAAAGAAAGAAAGAATAACAGCAACAACAAAAACCTCTGGGATTTTAATTGGAATGTCTTTGAACTTACAAATCAATTGTGGAGAATTGACATCTTTATAATATTGTTTCTTCCAATCTACAAGCATGGTATTCCTGCTATCCTTAGATCTTTATTTTCTCTTTGTAATGATTTTGGTTTTACATGTAGAGGTCTTCAACACCTGTCCTTACATTCATTACTAAGTGTTTGATGTTTCTTTCATGTTCTTTTAAATAGCAAAGTTTCTATTTCATGTTGTAATTGAATTTGCTAATATGAGAAAAATACAATTGGCATTCTGTATTTTGACCTTGTACTATGTTGCCTTGTTTAATCCACATTTTAATTCCAATAGCTATTTACAGACTATTTTTGAATGTCCGATGCATAATTATGTATCTGGAAATAGTGATAATTTTTGTTTTTCTCTCTCAGTACTTACACTTTTTTTTTCCTGTTTCTCATTAGACTGGCTAGAGCTGTCATTATTTGTTTAATAGAACTGAGGATATCAGGCATCGTTGTCTCCTTTCAATCTCAGGGGGAAATATTTTTTAAAAAAATCACTCTTAAGTCTAATGTTTACCATGTGATTTGTTTTCTAATAGTCTTCATCAGATAAGATACATCTATTCCAAATGTTTTAAATATTATTTACTTTATATGAGAAACAGAGAGAGGAAGGGATGGAGGGAGAGACACCAAGGGAGGGAGAAACAGAGAGGGGGTGGAGGGGGAGAGAGAGAGAGAGAGAGCGAGCGCGCGCAAATCTACAGGTTCACTCCTTAAATTGCTGTTGGAGCTGGGGCTGGACCATGATAAAGCCAGGGGTTAGGAACATAATCTGAGTTGTCCATGTAGATAGTAGTAACTCAGACACTTGTGTCATCATAGCTGCCTCCTAGGATAACCATAAGCAGGAAGCTAGAATCTGGAACAGAACTGAAGTTGGAATCCAAGCACTCCAATATGAGATCTTGAGTGGTATCTTAACTGATACTGTAAATTCTATCCATTTTTAATATTTCAAATTTTATTTATTTGTGTTTTTTGAAATACAGAAAGACAGACAAAGATCTATTCCTAATTTTTTAAGGAGGTGAAGAAAGATTACACTTCTTTGGTTATCATGAAGTCATGTAGAATTCAAATACTTTCTCTGTATTGATCAAGATGATCAGGTGGGTTTTCTCTGTGTTCTATTAATGTGAGTGACATTGATTATTTTTAATCTCAAGATTTACAGCTCTAGAATAAATTGTACTTGAATATGACATTTTCCTTAATTTGATTTAATAATCATTTTGGAAATTTTTCAATAGTATTCACTTTAAAGATTATTTTATCAATTTTTGTGTCTGTTAAAATCCTGTGATGTTCTTTAAAGTGACTTTTAAATATTGTGCCATGAAGTCTCTCCACCTATTCTCTGGAAGATTCTAAGAAAGCTCTATTCTATTTCCTCTATTAAAGTTGGGAAGAATTTACTAGAAGCCAAATTTTCCTTCAAATTTTCTTCTGCCTTCTGTTGATGGTTTCCATAGCTATGAAGAATCTCTTTAGCTTGATGAAATCCTATTTATCTATTTTCATTTCCTGTCTTCTTGGGATCTAATTCAAAGAAATCTCTGTCCATTCCAATATTCTCAAGCGTTTCCCTCGTTTTCCAGCAACTTCAAATTTTCAGATCTTACATTAATCTTCAATCCATTTGAGCTGACTTTTTTGTACTCTGTGAGAGATAGGGACATTTTTCTGCTCACGGGTATCTAATTTTCCCAGCATCATTTATTGAAAGGACTTTCCCTTTTCAAATAAATGTTCTGAGCACCTTTGTCAGAGAATCAGTTGACTGCAGATGTGTGGGATTATTTCTAGGGTCTACTCAGTTCCGTCGGCCTGTGTGTCTGGTTTTATGCCCATACCAACAATGCTGTTTCAATTACTCTAGCTTTGTGAAGTATTTTCTAGTAAGCAGAGTAGCACATCCTACTTTTAAATTTTCTTCAAGATTGCTTTTGTCATTCAGGATCTTTTTTGATTGCATACACATTTTAGTAGTCCTTTTCCTAGTTCTGGGAAAAAATATCAATGGTATTTTGGAAGAGATTGTGTTAGATCTTGAATCATTTTGGGTGGTATGGGGCATTTTAACAATAATGATTCATTCTTCCATTTCTTCATTAACTGTTGCTTTGCACATTTTTTTGAAGATTTATTGTATTTATTTGAAAGACAGAGTTACAGAGAGAGGCAGAGACAAAGAGAGAGAGGTCTTCCACCCACTGGTTCATTCCCCAGATGGCTGTAATGGCCAGAGCTGCTCCGATCTGAAGACAGAGCCAGGAGCTTCTTCTGGGTTTCCCACGTGGGTACAGAGGCTCAAGGACTTGGGCCATCCTCTACTGCTATCTCAGGTCAAAGCAGAGAGCTGGATCAGAAGAGGAGCAGCGGGGACTAGAACCGGCACCCACATGGGATGCCAGCGCTTCAGGCCAGGGCTTTAACCCACTGCGCCACAGCAGCGACCTTGCTTTGCATATTTTGAGGCTACATTTTAAAGTACATGCAAATTTAGGACTGTTTTATTTTAATTTATCAGTATGAAACATCTTTATCTTTGGTGATGCTATTTCATTAAGTCTAATTTTGATAATAGATTAAACAATTTTTTAACTTTTTTTCTTCTTCTGAAGCATATTTTTCAGCCTTTTATTTATAATCTTTCTGAATTCCTATCTCTAAAGTATGTATTTGTGGGGCTCAGCTCAGCTCCTGCCCTTGTGGTCATTTGGGGAGTGAACCAGCAGAATAGAAGACCTCTCACTCTCTGGCTCTACTTCTCTCTGTAACTCTGTCTTTCAAATAAATAAAAAATAATTCTTTAAAAAAAGTACGTATTTTTAAAGGACAACCAGTTAAGTCTTGTTATGTTATCAAGTGTCATAATCTTTGTGCATTAGCACACTCCAGCATTTAGTCCATAACTCTTAATGCCATTCCTGATATATCTGATTGTATTCCACCGAGGCATTAATTGTTTTCTTCTCAGTTAATTATTTTTCTGGTCTTTTTCCTTCCTCATTGCCTTCTGTTACCATCATTAAGCGATTTTTGTTATTTCATTTCCTCATTTCATTTTATTTAATTTTTCATATACATTTATTTCAAAGTTTATAACAACCACTCTTTACATAATAAAGCCTATTATTAATTTTTCTGCTATTCCTATAAAAGACTTTAGGGTGCTTTATTTCCCTCCTGATTGTTATGGGCTTCAATGTACCTTACTCCTTATGTATCCTAAATCTCAGAGGACACATTTATTATGGTTTTAAACAGTTAATTGCCATTTAGTTTTATTCACTTTATTCACAATTTCCTTGTCTTCATTGCTGTTATCCAGATGAGACAATTTTATTTTCTAAAAGTCACCTTTCAGAGTTTATTTTTTGTTACTCTATGGGTGACAGAATCTATGAAGTTCTGATTTTCTGATAAGTCTTTATTTTTCCTTTGTTTTTGAAGTTGACAATGAATATAGAATTCCAAGTTGAGAATTGTTAACATTTTTATGTAAGTCATTATATTGTCCTTTGATTTTCAATTTTTCCATTGAACAGGCAGCTCTCAGTCTCTGCTTTGTAGAAATGATATATTCATCATTTCTCTCTGCTGGCTTTTAAGTTTTTCTCTTATTCTTTGATTTTCAGAAGTTTTACTATTATATGCCAGTAAATGCTATTCTTTTATTTATACTGCTGGGGCTTTATATATCATCTTGAATCTGTTACTTCCTAATTTTAAAATCAGATTTGCAAAAGTTTGAGATAGAATTTTTAAAAATATTTCCACCTCTTACACTCTCCTTTCCTTCTTTAATTCTTTAATTACATGTTAGGCTTTTTCAAAATAGGCAAAATCATTTGTTTCTTATACTACTCTCTGTATTTATTACCTTTTTTCTTTTTTATCACAAATTTAATATTTGTGAAAAGCATAGTAAATTAAAAATGTTTGAGGGGCCAATGCTGTGGTGTAGTGTGTTGAACCTCCACCTGTGGAGCAAGCTTTTATGAGGGCGTGGGTTCGTGTTCCAGCTGCTCCTCTTCTGGTTTAGCTCTTTGCTTATGGCCTGGGAGGGCCATGGAAGATGGCCCAGGTGCTTGAGTCCCTGCACCGATGTGGGAGAACTGGAGGAAGCTCCTGGCTCCCAGCTTCAGATCAGCCTGGTTCTGGCCATGACAGCCATCTGGGGAGTGAGCCAGCAGACGGAGGATCTCTTTCTCTCTCTCCTTCTCTCTGCCTGTAGCTCTAACTCTGACATTTTTAAAAAAAGTTTGAATAAAATGGAGCAATTTTTTTTTCTTAATCCCTTTGAGAATTTGAGGTGTTTTTCCTCTGTCCTATGTCTCCTTTTGAGTCTACTTATCTCAGTTGCCTCCTATTTGTTTATTTTGCTCCTGTGTTCTTGTTAGATTTCTTTTTTTTTTTTAACTTTTATTTAATGAATATAAATTTCCAAAGTACGACTTATGGATTACAATGGCTTTCCCCCCATACCGTCCCTCCCACCCACAACCCTCCCCTTTCCCACTCCCTCTCCCCTTCCATTCACATCAAGATTCATTTTCGATTATCTTAATATACAGAAGATCAGCTTAGTATACATTAAGTATGGATTTCAACAGTTTGCTCCCACACAGAAACATAAAGTGAAAAATAATAGATGATTTTTTAAAATGATGATGAAATCAGAGCAGACCTATTGTCATGTTTAATCCCAGTGAGAGTCAAGTTGGGAATTGATCATTTCTTTTTTTTTTTTTTTTTTTTTTTTTTTACAGAGGATCAGTTTAGTATGCATTAAGTAAGGATTTCAACAGTTTGCACCCCCATAGAAACACAAAGTGAAATATATTGTTTGAGTACTCGTTATAGCATTAAATCTCAATGTACAGCACATTAAGGATAGAGATCCTACATGAGGAGTAAGTGCACAGTGACTCCTGTTGTTGACTTTACCAATTGACACTCCTGTCTATGGCATCAGTAATCTCCCTATGCTCCAGTCATGAGTTTCCAAGGCTATGGAAGCCCTCTGAGTTCTCCGATTCTTATCTTGTTTAGACAAGCTCATAGTCAAAGTGGAGGTTCTCTCCTCCCTTCAGAGAAAGGTACCTCCTTCTTTGATGGCCTGTTCTTTCCACTGGGATCTCACTCGCAGAGATCTTTTGCCAGAGTGTCTTGGCTTTCCATGCCTGAAATACTCTCATGAGCTTTTCAGCCAGCTCCGAATGCCTTTAAGGCTGATTCTGAGGCCAGAGTGCTATTTAGGACATCTGCCATTCTATGAGTCTGCTGAGATTCTCACTTCCCATGTTGGATCACTCTCCCCTTTATTTACTCCATCAGTTAGCGTTAGCAGGTACTAGACTTGTCTATGTGCTCCCTTTGACTCCCAGTCCCTTCACCATGACCAACTGTGAACTGAAACTGATCACCTGGAACAGTGAGATGGCATTGGTACATGCCACCTCGATGGGATTGAATTGGAATCCCCTGGTATGCTTCCAACTCCACCACTTGGGGCAAGTCAGCCTGAGCATGTCCCAAATTATACATCTCTTCCCTCTCCCATTCCCACCACCATGTTCAACAGGGATCACATTTCAGTTAATTTTCAACACCTAAGAATAACTGTGCATTTTTTTTTTTATCTGTTCTACTTAATATGACTGGTTTAGATCTGTAATTGATGCACAGTTATTCTTAGGTGTTCTTGTTAGATTTCATCGACAATGGGTCCCTCTGATCAATGAATGGATGGTTAGATGTATGAAAGGAAGGAAGGATAAACAAAAAGAGGATAGATGGATGGTGATAGATACTGATAAGTAGATAGAAGATAGACGATTGGCCATTTAAGAGTGAGACACCAAAATGTAGACTGGTAACAGAGGATATAGGGGCATGTCTTGTGAACCGTGAGTACCATTATAGAGTAGCAACTGGCTACCTGTTCTTTTTAAATTATACTTATTATATAATTTAATATATAATATAATATAATATATATAATATATATACATATGTACATATATACACATATATACATATGTACATATATAATTATATACAATTATATAACATAATATATAAATTTATATATAAAATTTATAAAAATAAATATATAATATATATTATATAAATAGAAATATATAAAATTTATATATATATATAAATTGACAGGGACCAACATTGTGACACAGCAGATTAAGCTGCTGTCTGCAATACCGACATCCTGTACGGGCGCTGGTTCATATCCCAGCTGCTCCACTTCCAATACAGCTCTCTGCTAATGGCCTGGGAAAGCAGCTGAAAATGGCGCAAGTGATTGAGTGCCTGCACTCACGTGGGAGATCCAGGTGGAGTTCCTGGCTTATTGTTTTGGCCTGGATCAGCCCTGGTTGTTGCACCCACTTAGGGAGTAAATCGGAAAATAGAAGATTCTCTCTCTCTCTCTCTCTCTCTCTGTAATACTCGCAAATAAATAAATAATTTTTTTTGTAATTTCGCAGGTAAAACTATGTGTATTTACAGTGTACAATATATTATTTTGAAGTGTACAAAGTAGTATTTTTTTATACAAAGACTCCCAAGTGCCAATATTTACAGCCAGTTTCTTAGAGATTTCAATTTTTTTCCAGAGAACCTTTCACTCTTCCTTTTTGCATGGAGATGGAGGCTGACTTTCTCGTGGTTTTTCAGGAGCTGGTAGAGGAAGGTGATTGGTGTTGCCTTCGTTCAGGGTGTAATTTTAAGTTAAAGACTCTTTGCTTAACAGAACCTCAGAGCTGCCTTCTCTGTGCTTGCCCTGTTAGATTCAAAGCTTCTCTGCCTTAATCTCACTGGAGTAAAATTTCCCAATTCCTAAATTGTTAGTAAAAGAGCAGTTTTCTCTGCTGGGTGCAGTAGGGCACAACCAGGAGCTCTGAAGCATCTCCCATACGTTTTCACCTAAGCCCCCTTTTCACGCTTACTAGTTTTCTTACCTCCACTTTCTTTGCTACCCAGAGTCTCCGATTCTTTATTCCATCTAGGATTTCTCAGAGCAAATGGGCCTGCTGTTGTTAGTCTACCTCTTTGTAGGCACTTACTTTTGCACTTTCCTCACTGGGCTAAGCCATTTAGATGCTTCCAATGGCACAGAATGCAGCAATAAGAGGTTACAAAAGCTACTCAATATTTAGAACCATGGCCTTTGGAGGTAACTTCCTTCCTCTAATCTAATTGGAGTAGGATATAGTTATGCTGCTAATGCCAGGCCCACTGCATCCCCAGTCTGCCCTGCCCAGCTTTCCAAGCCTACCTTCTGCCCAGTTAAGGCACTGTAGTGTTTGTCCTTTAGCAAAGATACCAGAGTGGAAATGCAGGTGCACCTGAGGTTGTCTTTTCATATCAGGCAGTCTGAAATTCCTTAAATGTCAGAGAAATAGAAATCTACAAATATGAAAAAAGTAACTATATTATTAATTGTATCCAGTAGAATATGTCCTTGGTACTCATGTATTTAGGATACCAAATATAGTAAAAGGTAAGATAACAACACTTTAAAAATTATTGATAGATTCAAGGTGGGCTTCCTCTACTCTGGACAAACTAATGAATTTCTTCAATAAGATTGGGCATATAAAGAAGAAGAAGACAAATGGCACAATTACTGCCATCGTATTGAAAAACATTGGCTTTGAATTCCAAAAATATTTTAAAAAACTTATTATACATGAGATTTAAATTTGTCTTCAAACGATATATTTTTTTCTAAATTTTCAAACAAACACAGATTCACCAAAGGCTTTCCTGAGAAATAATACAAGATTGTTCTGATTTTTTTCTGTATTTTTCAGTTATTTAGATGTATTTTCATGAAGTACTTTATAAACCAACAGAGATTGTGAGTGAACAAACTTGAATTACCAAATTTTTTTATTTTTAGTTGTCACTCTCAATTTGTTTTGGTTTTCACATAGTTCTACTTGAGAGTGAAAAAGCATTTTAATTAAAAGCATTTCTGCAATAGGTGATTAATTGCTTTTTAAAACACAGAGAAGCACAAACAGTAAGCACCAGGACTTTCACCTTAGTATGGTAATATAGTATGAAAAAAATAGTGTCCCTGGATGAAAGCTTTGTATTAAATTTGAATGTCAACAGTTATATCAACAATGAGTATTCAAAAATTGGCTGTGGTAATTAGAGGGTATGGCTAATGTTCAATTGTAAATAACATTCTAAAAAATCCAGATACTTAAAACTAAAAAGAAAATTACCTTTGGTATCTTAGATTATCATTTGTGATTGACATAATGTATTCTGCTCCCATCCTCGGAACAGTAGAGATGAGGTTTGTGAGATGAGGACTGGGAACTCAAAATAAGCTTTTTTGTGATAGCATCTATGTTAAATTCTCAGCAATCAATACTCTTGCATTCACAGTCTAATAACATAAATTGCACATGTGTAATACATGTACACACACATAAATTACCCCTAATGGTGTTTCTGAAAATGTGATCCACAAATGAGCTACATCAAAATAGCTAATATACGCAATAAAACTGATTACACTTATTCCTGGGCTTCACAGCCGACTGGCCCAGTCCTAGTCTCTGAGCCTGAGGCCACAGAATCTGCATGCATGTGACAACCGCAGGTGAGTCTCATGTAGAGCACTTGAAAACCACCTCGGGGAGGGGCTAGAGGATTGACCTGGGCTCGTCAATAGACTCCTTCTATCCCGAGAAAATAAATAAGGACATGTAAATCCCTGTAGTTCATGTGGTCTGCAGAATTCTAATCTCTTCCCTCTTCATCCTTCATTTCCTTTCTGAACAATGCCTTCTGCTGTAATCAAGAACCATTCTCAGAGCTGTTGCTTTGGTTGTTTGTTTTTGTGCCTATTGACTTGACGGTTAGAGGATCAGGCTCTTGGGCAGACACACATGACCTACTTCTTTTTGCTCATCTCTTTTGCCTTTCTTTTATTTATTTATTTATTTATTGACTGACATGCAGAGTGGACAGTGAGAGAGAGAGAGAGACAGGGAGAAAGTTCTTCCTTTACCGCTGGTTCACCCTCCAGTGGCCACCATGGCCGGTGCGCTGTGGCCGGTGCACCACGCTGATCTGAAGCCAGGAGCCAGTGCTTCTCCTGGTCTCCCATGCAGGTGCAGGGCCCAAGCACTTGGGCCATCCTCCACTGCCCTCCCGGGCCACAGCAGAGAGCTGGCCTGGAAGAGGGGCAACCAGGACAGAATCTGGCACACCGACCGGGACTAGAACCCCGGGTGCTGTTGCCGCAGGTGGAGGATTAGCCTATTGAGCCGCGGCACTGGCCTCTTTTGCCTTTCTGATGTGGGTATCAGCATTGAACCATTGCTTTGCAGTTGGTTTAGACTAGAGATGGCAAGATTATTGTTAATTTAGGCAGCATGATTATATTCAGTGCCAATCATGAAGAGCATCGTGCAATACAAATATGTTCGCCTTTTACCTTCTCTGCTTACATGAAAGGATTTCAGGTTATCGAGAACAAAGAGGAAATATATTCTTTCTCAGCCTTCCTCTCTGCTTCCAGCCCAACCGACATCCTTGAACTTGAGTTAATTTTCCTTAGAGAACTTTACTTTTCCTCCTCTTATTTTTAGATTCAGCCTTGTGGCCTTTGTTATTGAACTTGTGAATTACAGCCTCCTGGAGCAACGGGAGCTTTCAGCCTTCACTGAGGGTCTCTTTATGCTGCTCTTACAGACATACATTCTCACTAAACCCCGTTCCTCACATTTCCAGAACAAGCGACGTCCATCCTTTTTCCGATAGTTTTCTGCCTCCCCGGATTTATGCATCACCTGAGTTCATCACATCCTAGCCTCGGGGTGCATTTCCTAATGAAATTTTAAAGCAGGAAGGCCATTCTCTTGTGGTTAAGGAACCAAAATGACTTTTTACATTTGTGTGAGGAATACCAAAGCTCTTCTGCAGGGCTGACAGAAGGAGGGGTGGGGATGGATGGCAGGTGATGCTGCTTTGTGTATCGATAGAGGCAGAAGCGAGATGAGTTTAATTCAGTTCTAGGCACAGTTCAGAAAAAGCAGTGATGGACTGGAGAGAAGACTACTGACTCAGGCTGCAGGCATCTAAAAATAAGTCCTCTTTGTCCTTGTAATTGAACTTGCTGGATTAGCAGTGAGGTAGAGTCATTGGGAATTTGGGCTCTGGTGTCAGATTATGTGGGTTTAAGATTCTGATTTGACCATTTACAAGGTGTAGGCTGTTGGCATGTTGTTTTACATCTTTGTTCATCAATTTCCTCTTATGTGATGTAAGATGGATCATTACTCCTGCCTCATAGGTCAATGGAATTAACTGAGATAGCTGAATTTCAGCATTTTGCACCTAATGAGTGTTTACTAAGTCTGGACAATTGATACTCTTCTGGTAGCCGCTTGGACTCTGCTGTCCACTATAGTAACCACTTACCTTTTGACACTTTCAGCTACCACTTGGCTCCAAAACTCTGGGACCCAATCACTATCATTGTATTTTAGTTTCTCAATTCAGTGGCTGCCATTCTCATTGTAAGGTCTGGCTTCGAAGAGAACAATCACAGAGTCTTCAATAAAGAGCATTTTTGGGCTACAGTGATGAATAACCAGGGTAATATCAATCTGAAGTTGAACAAGCAGATGTTGGGCAGATATCCTTGTAGAAGTGCCTTTTGTTTAAGGTTGCAGTGGTCTCTATGCAAGCTAATGATTTGGACAATCTTTTGTGGAAGTTACTGCCAGGCAATCATACATAAGGACCTGTGATTCATAACCTAACCTTACTTATTTGATTTTTTGTTAGGGTTGACACAAGTCACTCCATTTTCCTACTGATAACATTCACGTTCCTTTCATAATTATCAAAATCTAAGTTAGATAAAATAGCCATGAAATATAGCACAACCCAGCTGGCTTTTGCCAAGAAAAAGGTGCCAGCAGGGTCGTTCAGTGGTGATACTTCTCTCCTTGTCCTGCGGATGGCTCTCGTGTCCCTTTGTCATCCTATGGTTCTCTTCTGTGAGTCTTTTCCTCTTCTAAGGCCAGTAGTCCTATTGGATTACAGTCTTGTACGTTATGACCTTAGTTAATGTTAATTGTCTCTGTCAAACCATATTCCCAAATACAATCATATTAGGGGCAATGGCTTCAACAATCTGAATCAGGGCAGGCACTGTTCAGTCCTCAACTGGTTGACATGAGTCATCTGGTCTGTCAATCACCTTGTGAGTATAACCCCTTTCCAAAAATTCAGAAGTCCAAAAATTTTTACATCTCTTTATTTTTTCTTACTTTCTTTTTTTCACTTTTATTTAATAAATATAAATTTCCAAAGTACAGCTTATGGATTACAATGGCTTTTTCCCCTCCATAACTTCCCTCCCACCTGCAACCCTCCATCTCCCACTCCTTCTCCTATCCATTCACATCAAGATTCACTTTCAATTATCTTTATATACAGAAGATCAATTTAGTATATATTAAGTAAAGATTTCAACAGAGATCCTACATGAGGAGTAAGTGCACAGTGACTCCTATTGTTGATTTAACAAATTGACACTCTTGTTTATGGCATCAGTAATCTCCCTAGGCTCTTGTCATGAGTTGCCAAGGCTATGGAAGCCTCCGATCTTATTTAGACAAGGTCACAGTCAAAGTGGAAGTTCTCTCCTCCCTTCAGAGAAAAGTACCTCCTTCTTTGATGGCCCGTTCTTTCCACTGGGATCTCACTCGCAGAGATCTTTCATTTAGTTGTTGTTTTTTTTTTGTTTTTTTTGTTTGTTTGTTTGTTTGTTTGTTTTTTTGCCAGAGTGTCTTGGCTTTCCATGCCTATAATACTCTCATGGGTTCTTCAGCCAGATCTGAATGCCTTAAGGGCTGATTCTGAGGCCAGAGTGCTGTTTAGGACATCTGTCCTTCTATGAGTCAACTGTGTATCCTGCTTCCCATGTTGGATTGTTCTCCTCCTTTTTAATTCTATCAGTTAGTATTAGCAGACACTAGTCTTGTTTATGTGATCCCTTTGACTCTTAGACTTATCATTATGATCAATTGTGAACTGAAATTGATCACACGGACTAGTGAGAAGGCATTGGTACATGCCACCTTGATGGGATCGAATTGGAATCCCCAGGCATGTTTCTAACTCTCCATTTGGGGCAAGTCAGCTTGAGCATGTCCCAAACTGTATATCTTCTCCCTCTCTTATTCCCACTCTTATTTTTAACAGAGATCACTTTTCAGTTAAATTTAAACACCTAAGAATAATTGTGTGTTAATTACAGAGTTCAACCAACAGTATTAAGTAGAACAAAAAAAAAAAAATGCTAAAAGGAATAACCATCCCATCAAACATAGTGGGGCAACTTCCAGGAGTCATTAATTCAAATGCTGTTTACAGAATGTACTAGAAAACAAGTGAAACTGAGATCTATGCTCCAGGGATGCTGGTTTTTCATTGCTCTTCTATGTGAGTTTGAAATATTTTTTGTTCAAGTAGAAATCAGCACAGGTTATCATTGTATTTTCAAGTGTAACTCAGTGCAAACTCAGTCCCCTCACTTGCTTTGACTTTCTGAGAACTATTAGTTTAATATTTGAGTAATATGAGTATACATCAAAAGCTTTGTGGAAAAATGGAAAAACTAAATTAAAAGGTAAGTTTATTTTCTTGTAAAAATTTGAAATAATGTACAAGTTTCTCATGATACACATTTTCATGAAGTTTTTCGAGGCCCCTTGTATGTGTGGATTTCAAAAAAATTGCATCAAAATAAATTTATCTTTCAATTTCATTTTCCATGAACTTTAAGTCACTATCATTCACTACTGGGGACTTATTTTGTGCCACATACTGGGTTGTGTGCTTTTCATATATGAACAGTAGTCCTTACAAAAACTCTGCATAACCCAACACAGTTTAATGGCTGATACAAAAGCAAGGCTCCATGCTGTTAAATAATCTGCCCCAAACTAAACAGCTCAGGACATCCCCTATTTAAGCATGACAGTCTTTAAATATTTTGTGAGCCTTGACTGTGTTCCACTAAATTTTACACGTTAGGAAAGATAAGGCTAAGCCTCTGAGAACAAATTTATGTCACACCTGCTTACCAATGGCTGCATTTTCTGCATATCTTTAAAAAAGAGCATGCATTTCTAAAAATCTCTGTCAGCAATGAATTGACACCTCTAATGGAACTAAGACATTCCACAAAATATTAGGAAATACCTGCAGTCTAAAGTATAATCACTTTCCTATTCTGAATATCTTTTTTACAGTGATTCCAAATCTTGTTGATTTACAACTCTGTAAAAAATACACACACAGTTCTGAAACATGCAATGTTTATGTATTTTATTCTTCCTCCAAGCAACCCAAATCTCTTGCTGACACATTCCCACAGCCTCCCTGCTTTCTGGTCTTCTTATTCTTTCCTTACAGACTATTTTCAGCACAGAAGCCAGGGCAATCCTTGCACATGCACATCAGTTCATGTGGTCAGATCTCTTCCAAAGAGTACATTCTCACGCAGAATCTGATCAAATTCCTCACCAGTGCCTCCAAGGCCTTGCAGGAAGTGCCTGTCCCATCTGCCTCTTGGAACCTTTATCCTCCTTTTTGTCATCTTCTCACTCTGCTATTCTGCTCCATCCACATCATTAGCTCCTTTTCCTTCCCTCCAATATGTCAAGGCAGGTCAGGAGCATCCCTAGTGACATTTTCTAGATCTTTGCCTGGTTCCCTACCTCCCAACACTCAGATCCTGGTCTAAATGTCATCTCTTCAAAGATGCTTGATCCAATCTCCCTTCCTACAGTACTGCCCTCTCCCAGTCAGCTAGGCTCATTCCTGTTCTGTTTGGCATCTGATTGATTAATGGATTATGTGCGATTTCTTTTTTGTTTATAATTAATATCATCTATCATCATTTGATATGGATTTAGATGTTCTTTAGTTTATTTCTGTCCCACCCTTAAAGATTATATGAGAGTAGAGATGTTGTCATCCTATTTATGTGTATATTCCCATGGCTAAAGAGTAGTTTTGACACATAGAAGACATGTGACATTGTTGAGCAGATGAATGGGTAAATTAAAGGATATTTTTTATTGCTGTATGACAAATTATGTGTTTTATAAAATGTGTACAAAATAGACATTTCTTTGAAAGGATACCATGAAAATACACATGAAGAGAAATTCTGTTTTCTTCTTTATCTCTTGGATACACTATAAAACAGAGGGATCAAAAGAGAGAAAGGAGAATCCCACCTTTTTTTACATTGTTTGTTTCATAGAGCTATTCAATTTATCCTCCTTTTGCTAAAGCATTTATTATAATTACCTCATAATATCTTAAAAACAAAAAGAAAGTCACAATTTGTTCCAAATCTAGGAGATCATTTGGGTCTGTTCTTTCTCCTGACCCTGTGAATCTGGCTGACTCTCCCTCCTGCCCCTGTAAAGCTCACATATGTACACCAGCGCCTCACACCAGGGCTGACTTCCTCAGCCACTTTACTTTACTTGGCAGCACTTCTTGTCTCCCCAGCCTTCTGGCATCTTTATTTTCCTTCTGAGTTCAGCTTCTTATGTTGCCGTATTGAATCTGATTCAGTCTTCATTTGCTTCAAGAAGGAAATGGTGAACATTGACTCTGATGTAGGCAATGATGATTATTACAAAGCCTGACAGATGCACAATAAAACCAACAGACTAGAGAGAAACCATAGATTTTGCTGACAAAAGTTAAAATGTCTAGAGTAACCACTGAAAAAGACATCCAAAGAAGAAAGCTAAGGTCAAACATAAAAAACACCAACCAATCAACCAACCAAACATTCCATCTAGATGTTGGTCAAAGGTGAGGGAGAGAAAAGTAAACATAAACAAACAAAAGCAATAAAAATTTACAAACAAAAAGTAGTAGGAGTTTGGCCTAGCGTGAAGGATGCTGGTTTAGAGACCGTGTCAAATATTGGGTTCCATTTCTTGCTCTAAATTGACTCCAATTTTAATCTCCGAGAAGCAGCAGTGATGGCTCAAGTGACTAGACTCTCGCCACCAATGTGGGAAACCTGGATTGAGCTCCCAGATCCCAGCATCAGCCTGACCCCGTCTGGATTATTCCAGGAATTTGGTGATTTAATCAGTGAATGCAAGTGCTCTCTCTCTCTCTCTCTCTGTATCTCCCTCTCAAATAGAAAAACATTAAAAAAATTATAAACAACAAAATAACTGTTATGTTATTCATAATTTATTAATATGCATATTAATGTGTACAGACATAATTCTCAAGTTAAAAAAGGAATGCTTGCCAGGCACAATTTTTAAAAGTCCAGCCATAATATATAACTTCAGAATTATGTATATAAAACATAAACTCCCGTATATCTGAACATAAGAAAAAAAAATGAAAGATTTTCTTGTTTTTATTATTCAAAAAAGACAGCCTCTTGTAGAGAACATTATTTCTGATATAATTACCTCATATTAATTAAACTTTAAGTTCACTTGTTAAAAATTTGAAGTTATATACAGCAATATTATAGTTTTATAGTTTTAAAGCAATACCTCACAGAATTGCCAGAAGGAAGTATTAAATTGTCCATCATATAAGAGATTTTAACACACTTTTCTCAGAAATCAATAAACCAAGCAGTCAAAAAGTAGGAAGGATATAGAATATGTGCCCCAGAAAAAGCAACTCTCTGGAAGACTGCATCCAGTAGCTGAGGGATTCACTTTATTTTCAGGTAGGCATGCAGCATTTTTCTTTTAAATTGAAGAATCATTATCATATAGAACACATTACTTGGCTATCTCACAATTAAGTCAGACATCTGTGACAAGAAACCCATTTTTAAAGTAAAATATTGAATATTTAAAAATACACTTAAAATCGTGATTCAAATTAGAGAACATTTGGAAATCTGGAAACACTGAAAAAAAATGACTGCAAAAATACTACCAAGAAAATTTAGGCATTTGTGATAATATGGTTTAAGATTTTTTTTTTTTTTTAAGTCCGAATTACAGAGAAAGAGAAAGAGAGAGAAAGGGGTTGGGGGAAGGTATCTTCCATCCTCTGGTTCATTTCACAAATGGCTGCAATGGCTAGAGCTGGGCTGATCTGATGCTAGGAGCCTGGAGCTTCTTCCAGGTTTCCCACGTGGATGCAAGGCCCATAGACTTGGGTCATCCTCCACTGCCCTCCCAGGTACATTAGCAGGGAGCTGGATGGGATGTGGAGCAGCCAGGACTTGAACCAGCACCCATATGGGATGCCAGTGCTGCAGACGGCAGCTTTATCCACTACGCCACAGCCAGCCCCGATAATATGATTTAAAAATATGTAAGTAGAAGTTTGAGGAGCCAGCACTGTGGAGCAGCAGATTAAAGCCCCAGCCTGCAGTGCCAGCATCCCACATGGGCACTGGTTCAAGTCCTGGCTGCTTCATTTCCAACCCAGCTCTCCGCTATGGCCTAGGGAAGCAGTTGAAGATCCAGTTCTTTTCCATGGCCTGGGAAAGCAGTGGAAGATGACCCAAATACTTGGGCCCCTGCACCCACATGGGAGACCCAGAGGAAGCTCTTGGCTCTTGGGCTTCAGATCAGCCCAGCTCTGGCCATTGTGGCTATCTGGGGAGTGAACCAGTGGATGGAAGACCTCTCTCTCTCTCTCTCTCCCTCCCTCTCTGACCTCTCTGTAACTCCAACTTTCAAATAAATAAATAAATAAATCTTTAAAAAAAGAAAATAAAATAACAGATAAAAGTAGAAAATAAATAAATGATGAAAATACAAAAGAATAACAAAAATGTTTGACTCAGTGGTGAACCATTCAAAACATTTTCTTAAAATGTAGAAAGATGGTAGGACTCCCCAGTAATATTACTCCTATTTATTTATTTGTATTTAAAAGATTTTATTTATTTATTTGAGAGGTAGAGTTATAGACAGAGAAAGGGAGAGACAGAGAGAGAGATCTTCCATCTGCTAGTTCAATCCCAAAATGGCCAGAATGGCCAGAGTTGGGCCAATCTGAAGACAGGAGCTTCCTCTAGGTTTCTCATGTGCGTTCAGGGGCCCAAGCACTTGGGTCATCTTCCACTGCTTTCCCAGGCCATAGCAGAGAGCTGGATGGGAAGTGGAACAGCCTGGATTTGAATGGGCATAGATGTGGGACTCTGGCACTGTAGGCAGAGGCTTAATCAACCACACCACAGTGCAGGCCTCACATGAATATCAAAGATACAATTCTAAGAAAATAACCGTATCCCCCTCCTTTTTTCCTTCCTTCCTTTTTAGTTCTTTTAATTTTTGCTAAAACATAATTTCCTTTTGTAAAAAAAAGATTCCTTTTTTTTGTTTGTTTTAATTAAAAGGCAGAGATACAGAGAGAGAATGAGCGAGGAAGAAAGAATCTTCCATCCACTGGTTCACTCCCCAAATGGCTGCAACGGCCAGGGCTGAGCCAGGCCAAAGCCAGGAGCCAAAAGCCAGAAGCTTCTTCCAGGTCTCCCACATGGGTGCACTGGCCCAAGTACTTAGGCCATTTTCTGCTGCTTTCCTCGGCTAACTAGCAGGGAGTTGGATCTGAAATGGGGCAGGTGGTACTTGAACTGGCGACCATATAGGATGCCAGCACTGCAGGAAGAGGCTTAACAGAGTCAGCCCTGCAGAAACATCATTTCAATCCACTCTATACTCACAGGATTAATGCACTACTAACCACAATATTCAACAAGCAAAAAGAATGAACAAGATAATTTAGCAGTTTTGCTGTACTTAAGTTCAATAGCAAAATAATGATTCATATAACATCTTATATAAGGAGAACATTTTACGAAAGGCAATGAAAATATAAGAAACTAAGATTAATTCTAATGAAAATGCAAGAAGTCATCTAAATTAAATATATTTGAGGTTACTGTGATACAGAAAATTACAACGGTTAATAAAAGACATTAAAGAAGTCCTACATAAGTGGAGAGATAGGTCGGTAAATAGAAAGAATCAATACAATAAAAATAGCAATTCAGTCTAAAATGGTCCATAAATCAAATACAATTCCAACTCAAAACCAACGAAATTTTTATGAAATCTGACAAGATCATTTTAAATTTATTAAAAGTATCAAATGCCAGTACTCAGTTCTGAAAATTAAAAACAAAGTCTTCTCCCTCTGCAAGTTAACCATGACCTATTAAGAACAGAATAAAGAAACAGACCCAAGCTCTACGGGAGTGTAAAATACAATGGAGATTACATGCAGAGATGGAGTATTTAATTATTAAAAAAATTCGGGTGAATTGAGTACTGTAATAAGCTGTAAAAATGTAGAAGACAACTATGTGGGAATATTTTAATGCTGTCATGTAGGCAGGGTAAAAAATTTGTAAAAAAGTTCCTCAAACCACAAAATCATAGTAGAATGTTAATAAATTTAATCTCATTAAAGGTAAGAACTTTTGTTCATCCAAAGATGGCATAAAGAGAGTGGAAAGGCAAGCCCCAAACTAGGAGCACCTATTACCCACACATGTGGGCGACAAATGGTTCACATTTGGAACATGCTAGTAATTTCTCAGGATAAATTGTTTAAAAGACAGGGAACCCAACAGAAAAATAATCTAAGAATTTAAGAGGCTTTTCTTAGAATATGAAACTGAAATACTCAGTATATGTATAAGAAAACAATCAACTGCATTAGTAAAACAAGAGAAAGAAAATTAAAACCATAATAAGATAGCATTTTGAAACCAAATAGTTACTCAAATTAGAGTGTCTCAGTGTCACTACTGATGGCCTTGAAGAGCAATACAAAACGCATTACACTGCTGGTGGGATCTTAAGTAGATTTAACTATTTTGAAAGCAATTTGATAGTACCTTGAAAAATGAATACATTGTAGATGCCTTACACCCCAGCAACTGCAGTACTGCATGCATAGCTTTGAGAGAACCTTGAACACACAGAAGATAAATACACAAGAGTAATCATAGCAGCATTAGGTACAATAGAACAACATTCTTTAAAGGAAAATAAAAGTGTGCTAACAGTTCACTGGGCAATTCTGTTGCACCCACACAACAGAAATGTTATACAACACTGAAAACAATTACCTGTAGCACTGCCACAGCTGCAACAGTCAGCGACAGGACAGGAAGTAGCTGCCACACTTAAACTGGGTCATGTGAGGTTAAGGGCTTACAGAGGGTACCTACAATGCTCCAGGTGTATTTCCCCAAGGCTGGGAACAACGTGGATCATAATCTCCCTTACACCTGAAGGAGTGAGGGACAGAAGCAACTGCTGGAACCCCTAATAGGCAACTGGGGAACAGCTCCGCTGGCTGCATCAGTAATCTCCTGTTGAGACCCCACAAGGAGGCAGCCTCAGAATCACAGAATTGATGTCCCCTCCTAACTCCTTCCAGTACCAAGCTGGTAGATGTCTAATATCTGGGGGAAATAAAAGGCTTAAACAAAAGCATTTGCCAAGGGCCCAAATATCCTTCCTCTTCCTTCGTTAGGGCTGAAGAGGACCACCTGGGCTGTTTTCATGATTAAAGAAGACGTGACAGATGAGCTCTAGGGCTTCTTGATTTGAGGCTGGGGAGGGGAGAAAGAGGAGCTGATGTTTAAAAGACAGGGAACCCAACAGAACATCAGAGAGACAGTAGGGTCTTGAGCCTTGCAAGGCGGCTGTCCCAGCTGGAATCCTCACTTGCTTCAAAGGCTACTGATTAGTTGGTAGGCAGGAACCTACTGGAAGTTGCCCATTGCATTCAGCTGTGCTGAGGTCCTGGTCAGCTGGACAGAGCTGTTCCTGCAAAGGATTGGGCTAAAAGTCTGAAGGCGTGCATTGAAGAGAAGTGGAGAATGGGTGTCGGAAGCAGCAGGGAAACGCATTTGTTTGGCGGAGCCTTCTTTTGCTGGACACCAGAGAGCAAGGTAAAGGCCCCAGGGGGATATGAAATGAAGCGATTGGTGGGGAAGGTTGGTTTTAAAGAAAGAAGATATTACAGCATTTTTACATGGATGAGAATCATCAAAATGTGTTGTGTTATGTTTTTTGATCCCTGGTAAAAAAAGATATTTGGGAATTCTCTTTGTAATTTGTTTTCTTCGTTTTTTCTTTTAAAGATTTATTTATTTATTTGAGAAGCAGAGTTAAAGAGTGAGGGAGAGACAGAGAGAAAGGGCTTCCATCTGCTGGTTCGCTCCCCAGATGATCGCAATTAGCCAATCAGAAGCCAGGAGCCAGGAGATTCTTCTGGTCTTCGCACGTAGGTGCAGGGAACCAGGTAGTTGGACCATCTTTCACCACGTTCCCAGACCATTAGCAGATAGCCAAATCAGATGAGGAGCAGCCAGACACGAACCAGCGCCCATATGGGATGCCAGCGTCCCAAGCGGAGGCTTCGCCTACTATGCCATAGTGCCAGCCCCTGTAACTTGTTTTCAAAGATTAGAAATAACTTTTCTAGCTGTTTGAAAGCAGTCAGCACTGCATTCTCCTTTACTGATTGTATTGGGTTCCCTTCCACTCCACCATGTACAAACATTCTCTTCTGTAAAGTTTTTGGAACAATATTCTAAAATTACCCTAAGGAAAGGGAACTCTATTGTTTATGTTTTCAACTACAATGTGAACATTTTTTGAAAATTGAATATAGATCTCATAAGAAAAGCCATACAGAATATGTAACGAAGGGTCCCATATGGTCTTGCGCAAATCACAATACCATTTACTCAATCTTCCAGAATTTTCCCAGTAGATTCATTACATATTTTTTTACCATGGAAAGATTTCTGTTAAAGCACAGTGACTGATATTTTACACATGCACACACATTTATTCATGTATGTACTCAAGTGTCTTTTCATATAGAGATATATATATAGGTAGAGATAGACCCATATATATAGGCACTTCCAAAAGTTCATGGAAAATCACATTGAAAAATAAGTGTATTTTGAGGCAAGGAAAAAAATTGAAATTCATGCCTACAAGGGGTCTTTAAGAAGTCCATGAACATAGTTATTATGAACAAACTGTGCATGGATTTCAAAACCTTTTGCACCAAAATAAACATATCTTTTCATTCCATTTCATGAAACTTTTGGGAGTACATTATACATATGTGTGCCATGTGTATATGTGAATTGTATGTATGTATGTATTTTTGTCTTTTTAAAGATAGATTTATCTGTTTATTTGAAAGGCAGAGAAAGAGAGAGAGAGGGAAAGACTAACAGAAAGAGATATTGCATCTGTGGGTTCTCACACCAAATGCCCACCACATCTGTGGTTGGCCCAGACCCAAGCCAAGAACCCTATCTCGATTTCCCACATTGTCGCTCCCCCTCTTCGTGGAGGAACGACACAGGACCCTGCGCTGTTCTTTCGTCTGCTCGGCCCTCCCCGGGTTTGCTGCTGGTTCTTCCCGGGTTGGCTACTATCCCTTCCACCTCCGTGGAAGGGCGGTTCCCCCTGGCCGCTTTCCCCACTTCCGCAGGGGAGCGGCACACCGCCGGCCGGCTCTCTCGGGGGGCTGCACAGGTGTTCCTTCAGCTAGATGTTCCCCATAGATGTTCCTGGTGCATGTTGTCTCTCTCCTCCTTTATAGTCCTCCTCCGCCAATCCCAACTCGGCTGCCCACACGCCGAGTACGCTGCTCTCCTCCAATCAGGAGCAAGTCCTACAGTTTATCAGTTGAACTGGAGGCAGCTGTGCGGAAGCTGTTTACTTCTCTCCCAGCGCCATATTGTGGGAGAGCAGATGCATAGAATAAGTCTTAATTTGAGTAACTTAGTCTAGTCCGGATTGCTCCCCACACCACATGAGTAGCAGGGACTCAAGTACTTGGACCATCTTCTGCTTTCCCAGGTTCATCAGCAGGAAGCTGGAGAGGAAGTGGAGTAGCTGAAACTCAAACCAGCATTCTGATATGGGATGCTGGCATTACAGGTTGCAGCATAACCAGCTGCACCACATGCCAGTCCTGTGTGCTGTATTTCTATACAGCTATGGCCTTCTAAATAAGGTTGGCTACATGTCTAAATAATTAATTAATTTTGCGAAACTTTTTTTCTGATGGATAATGCATAGCACAAAGCAACTGAGGTTATCCAAAGATTATTGAAACATGCTTTTCAAATGGTTTGTGTATCTAATATGCAAAATAAAACATTTACTTAAGTAGTGATTGTTTTTTGAGCTGGAAAGTGCAGCATCTCTGAAAAGGGGTAGCTAGCAGACTTTGAGTGTGCAGGAGATGGAGCATAGCACAGAATCCTATGTGGGTGATGTAAAATTTGACTTTTGCATTGAAGGTCTAGGATATTTGAGCCATGCAGAGATGGGAAGTTGAGAAGCAGACCTCATGGAAGGAAAAATGGGATTTGTGATGGGAAGTGCACCCTTGGCATCCCAGGAGGCCCAATAGATTCACAAAAGAGCACTGTATGAGGAAACTTCCAGGAGAAAAAGATTCAGGTGTCACAAGTTTAAAGATGAAATATATTTTTTAAAGATTTATTTATTTATTTTAAAGGCAGAGTTGCAGAGAAAGAGGGAGAGACAGAGAAAGAGAGCTCTCCCATCTGCTGGTTCACTCCCCAAATGGCTGCAACAGCCAGGGCTGGACCTGACCAAAGCCAGGGGCCTGGAACTCCATCTGGGTCTCCTGTGTGGGTGGTAGGGGCCCAGCACATCGTCGGGGAGCTGGATCAGAAGTGGAGCAGCTGAGATTCAAACTCTTGCACATATGATATGCTGGCATTTCAGGTGGTAGCTTATCTTGCTAAGCCATAATGCCCTCCCCATAAATATACAGTATTAATATTCAATATTCAAGATAAGTTCATTTTAAATCTGAGCAATAATGGTGATATTACACTCATCGATGTAATAAAGAGTATATAGAAAGGTATATACTTATTGTAATATATAACTGTATTATATACTACACATAATTATGTATTGCGTGCAAATTCATTGTATACCTAAATTCAGTGAAGATGATTTAAAACATAATAGAAGGGTATGCAATTTCACAAAATCCTCCTGGCGTATTCCCTATCCCTGATTTAACATATCAGAAACAACTGCCTTTCATTCTTTCTGCTTTTGTTCTAGATCTCACTGCCACATCTTAAAACACAGCAGTTATTGCTCCATTTATTGCTTTACCATGTTTAGAGAGTGTCCATTCAATGACATTAAAGATGGGAACCTTAGCTTGTGTAAGTTAGTCTGCTTCACACACCCCTCTGCCTTCTCCTTCCAAGTTTAGTCTTTTTTTAGTCTTTATTTTTTTTTCTCAATGGCCATTTAACATTTTACATTCAAATCCCCTTTTTATTGAGTAAAGAATAAAATCAATCAAAAATGCACGAAATAAGTATAACAGAGCATGATTTTTCATCTCTATACTTATCTCCAATCCAACTCTCTATCTGATACTTTCAGAAGTTAACTATTATTCCACATTGTATGTTTATTAGTCTTTGACTTGTGGCTTGGTTTACTGTTCTACCAGACACTTGTAACTTTAAATAATGAAGCCTTTACTTTATCATGGTTTTGGACCTGACATTCATAGACTTGCACAGAATGCATTTATCTATGACTTGTTTTTCTGCTCAATTTTTGTCTGTGAGGTTTATCCAAGTGGTCATGTATTGCCATATTTCATTTTGAATTTCTTTAAGTTCCAAAATAGTCTTTATACCTATCCTGTTGCTCATGCACATTTGTGTTGATTCCAGTGTTTTTATGAAAACAAATAATGCTAAGTGTATGTTCATATTCTTGCACATGTCTCCTTATGCACAGGACTTCCTCCAAGGCAGAGATCAGAAACTATGTATGAAAGGAGCCAGACAGTGGCAGGCCACATTCTCAGACTGCTTGTCACATATTCTTCTTTGACACATCTTTTGTGAAGCTGCTTGTCATATATTCTTCTGCAATTTTTTGTTTATTTGATTTTTACAACTACTTACAAATGTAAAAAAAAAAAACACCCTTAGCTCATAGGCTGCACCAAAGCATTCCCCAGGCTGAGCTGACCCAGACAATAATTTGCCAACCCGTGCTGAAAGCTTTAGTTTTCAGCCATTTAAACATGAGTCAGAGTAAGCAAAAATATTGTGTATCACAATCCCTGTACACATACATGTACAAAAATAAATATGTTATATGAAGCCATACCAACTTCCTATGATATGGCCATTCTATCCCTTTGAAAAACGTTGTATCTATTAGTGATTAATTTTACAGACCACTGGCACCTTCAGACTTGTCATGTGAAAAACACTGCATTGGGAATGGAAGTTTTGGCTGCAGAGGAATCCAGATCTTTACCAGGTAACAAAACGCTTTTCAGAGTGGACACAAATTTGTAGCCCCATCAGAAGAGTGTGAATTATTTGTTGCATGTAATTTCTTTTAAAGATTTTATTTATTTATTTGACAGGTAGAATTACAGACAGTGAGAGAGAGAGAGAGAGAAAGGTCTTCCTTCTGTTGGTTCACTCCCCAAATGGCCGCAACGACCAGAGGTGCTCCCATCCGAAGCCAGGAGCCAGGAGCTTCTTCCAGGTCTCCCACATGGGTGCAGGGGCCCAAGGACTTGGGCCATCTTCTACTGCTATGTCAGGCCATAGCAGAGAGCTGGACTGGAAGAGGAGTAACCGGGACTAGAACCAGTGCCCATATGGGATGCAAGTGCCACAGGCAGAGGATTAACCTAGTGTGCCACGGTGCTGGCCCCATGTTGCATGTAATTTTGTTGGAATTTTATGTTATGGTTTTCTGTTGGAAATGAACGTATCTCATCTTAGTTTTTACTTTTAAAACTGTTTATTATATTAAAATGCACACAGTGTGAAAGTTTCCAGTGTAACTATCTCTAAAGGTACAGTTCAGCGGCATTCATTGCATTTCACACTGCAGTGTAATCATCACTACTGTGTGGCTCAAGTGGAACTGTGTGGGCATTGAACACTGCCTCCCCAGCCTCCCCTCATGGCAGCTACTGGGAACCACTTCCACCTTCTCTCTCAGTTTGGCTTCTCCAGGGGCCTCAGATGAAATCACGAGCAACTGTCCTATTGTGGCTGGCTTTCCATATCGTCCCCAGCTTCACACATATTCTAGTTTATGTGTAAAACGTTAGTTTTCTGAATTTTAATGATCTCAGTTGCTTTTTAATGTATTTTTTCTATTGACATTTCCCCTTTTGTGATGTTTTTTGCCCTTTCTGTCCTTCTTTCCTTCCATCTTGAGCTATTTTATATATTCTTTATTCTAATATTTTTTCAATTGTTAGAACTCCAATGTGGCTAGCATTGGTTGAAGGTATTTTGTAAGATGAGCAAAAGCATAACAACTTGGGATCTCTCTAAATTCTATCTTAATATATATATTTGGGTTACCTTTAAGGGGGCAAATTTGATGCTTTAACTCACCAAGGAGAGAAGGTTTGTTATAGAGTCCCAACAGTTTATTGCTGTTTCTCCAAAGTGTTGCAGCAGCGTTGGGGATGGAGGGGGACGTTCTCCCGTGCAATTAATAAAGCGGCAGCTTCACAGCCCCATACTCGTGCATTACCAACTTCACATTTGTCCTGTGAGATTCTCCTTTCTTAAAAAAAAAAAAGCCTTAAAATTGTATCAGCTTCTGACACTCACAGCTGCCTACGTTCACCTTGATGGCTGTGTTCTCTAATAGCTCCCTGAGCCCTATCCTGAACCCTGGACTTGATACCTTCTCTTCTGTGATTGGCCAGCCTTTGAAGATGACAGTCAAGGTGAAGTTTACCAGTTTCAAGAAATAACCTGAAGGCAAGGACTAGTTTCAGAGTTCTGATGACCTCTATCAGATTCTTGCTGTCACTTCATTATTGGCTTCAAAGGATTTCTTATTTTCCTAACAACTTGATGATGTATTTACAAATATTTTTCGAAGTGTACTTTGTTCAGAAAGTTCAATTGCTTCAAGTGGGTGATTGGTCAGAGTATCTAAAGTGATGTTGTTGAAAACGGAAAACTCTACACTAATAAAATTTAGCTTATATGTCCTCAGCTATTAGTCTATATAAATTATCTTGAGGCTGGTGCCGTGGCTCACTAGGCTAATCCTCCACCTGCGGCACCAGCACCTGGGGTTCTAGTCCCAGTCGGGGCGCTGGATTCTGTCCCGGTTGCTCCTCTTCCAGTCCAGCTCTCTGCTGTGGTCCGGGAAGGCAGTGGAGGATGGCCCATGTGCTTGGACCCTGCATTCTCATGGGAGACCAGGAGAAGCACCTGGCTCCTGGCTTCAGATCGGCGCGGTGCGCTGGCTGCAGTGCACCAGCCAGAGCAGCCATTGGGGGGGTGAACCAAAGGAAAAAGGAAGACCTTTCTCTCTGTCTCTCTCTCATTGTCCACTCTGCCTGACACAAAAAGAAAAAAAAAAAAAGAAAAAAATTATCTTGACTCCACGTCAGGCTAAATGAGAACTGTTGAGCTGACCTCCTACACTTATCACCCAATTTCTACAAGGTAGAACTCACATTGGCCATTCTATAACATTTATATTATTGTAAGGCCATTTGGGTTCTGTCTGGAAGTTGATTATGACATTAAAAGCAAATAAATACTGGGGCGCCGGATTCTGTCCCGGTTGCCCCTCTTCCAGGCCAGCTCTCTGCTATGGCCAGGGAGTGCAGTGGAGGATGGCCCAGGTGCTTGGGCCCTGCACCCCATGGGAGACCAGGAAAAGCACCTGGCTCCTGGCTCCTGCCAGGATCAGCGCGGTGCGCCGGCTGCAGCGGCGGCCATTGGAGGGTGAACCAACGGCAAAAGGAAGACCTTTCTCTCTCTGTCTCTCTCTCTCACTGTCCACTCTGCCTGTCAAAAAAAAAAAAAAAAAAAAAAAAAAAAAAGGCAAATAAATACTATTTACAATATTAAACCTTTGTATGATTATTAACTGCAGAATTAAATTTCATAATTTAAGCTATAAATGTAAGTCCTGTTTATTGTCACTTAAATCTTATAGTTCATCAAGTGCTCAGCACGCTACCATGTAGAAGCTTAAGCCAAACTAGTTTTAAAAAATTGTATGTGTGTGCATGATCCTGCCATGTGGCCTATGCATTGAGACACCATGTCTCATATTTGAATGCTTGAGTTTGGCTCCTAGCTCTGGCTCCTGATTCCAGCTTCTTGCTAATACAGACACTGGGAGGTAGTGATGATGGTTCATGTTGGGTTTCTGCCGTTCATATAGGATACATAGATTGAATTCCTTGCTCCTGGTTTTGTTCTTGTTCTAGCTCTGGCTGTGGGGGAAATTTGGGCAGTGAACCAATGGGACCTCTCTTTATTACTTTGTCTCTCTGCCTTTCAAATTAAGTTACTAAGTGTATCTTTTACATAGTGAGTGATATATAAACAATATATATGTATATACATTATATAGACACACACACACATATATATATAAAGTCAATCTCCTTTATTTTCAGAGTCCACATTTGTAAATTTGCATATTTACTAAAATTTATTTGCAATCCACAACTGAATACAGTCATGTTTTTATTAATAATGAGAACTAGAAATTCATCATTAGATAATTTCATGGTTATATAAACATCATGGAATGTCCTTATACTATGACATCACTAAGCTATGGAACTTTATTGGAATATCATTTTATATGTGAACCCTTCTTGACTAAAACATCATTAAGCAGAACATGATTTTTGTAGTATTTTCTTGCTCATTCAGGGGCATGTGCAAAGCAGTGCAGATTTGCTGTACACACATGTTCCCAGTTAAAGTTGAATGAGAAAGTGCTCAGGCTTCTTTAAACTCTTATAATGTAGAACAAGTATTCTTTTTGCATCTAGTTATTGCAACATTTTCCACATCTACGCCCCCAAGTACAGTGTTGAAATGCTCTCTATATTACCAAGTACAAGAAGGTTGTGATGTCTTTACTAAGAAAATGCATATGCTAGGTAATTTTCATCCAAGCATAAGTTATAGTGCTGTTGACTGTTAGTTCCATATTAATGAGTTAACTGTATGGTATAAACAGAAAGAGAAAAAGAAATTCACTGACACAAATGTTAGATTCCTCCAGAAAGTGCTAAAGTCACATCTCTAGTGCATATATATTGAGGTTTGGAAAAGATAGCAAAATGGCTTAATTTGTGGAGTCATGAGATGATGACCAATAAAGTATAGTTAGCAGCACTGTTGTGAGACTAGAAGCCAAAAATATTTACAGTCATGTTATACTAGATCAGGAGAACATTGGCTCTCCTGAAGTAGTGCTGGGTGCCATGAACACTTCAAAAGTGAAACATGCATGAAAAATGTAAAACTTTCCAGTGAGACAGATTCTGCAGATCAAACAAATTAAATTAAAAATAGCAGCTCAGTGTTACAGAGGCAAAATTATGTGGAAAAGCAGGCTTTTCAATGCTTATAAGAGTGGCTTATTTTACCAGGAAATAGACAAACTAACCTGTATACCACAAATGACATTTCAGTTGATGAAAATGTGCCCACAGGCTCAAGGGAGCATAATTTTGTATTTCTCCTACAAACAAAGCAGTGATTCAGTATTTGCTAATTCAATGTTTATGAAGATCTTATAGAATACTACTGTAAAAAATGAGAAATGAGCATACATATATACAAGGGTTTGCAAAAAGTTCATGGGAAAATAAAACTAAAAGATATTTGTTTTGATGCAAATAAATTTTGAAACTCATGCATAGTTTTTCCATAAAATACACATTTTATGAACTTTTTGGAGAGTCATTATATACATGAAGTTCAAAACATTTTATACCAAAATAACAGTACCTTTTTATTCCATGTTTTTCGAACTTCTGAAAGCTCTCATAAATATGTCTCTATATTTATATGTGTATGTAACCGTCTTTCTATCAGTCTATATTATGTTGGGACAATTGAGAAATTTTTATATGGATATGATTGATATTCAATTACATGCAAACATTATTTTTAGGAGAAACATTTTTAAACTACGTTGAAAATGTTCTTATTTTAAAAAAGTATACAAAACATGTATTGGTGGAATGTCCAGAACGCTTCTGGTTGATTTTAAAATAAATAAACAAAACAATTGAAACAATTAAAATGACTAAATTTATGTCTTTCTCCCATCTAGGAAATTATTTTATACTTAATTTTTTTTATTTTTTATGTATTTGAAAGGCAGATAGAGAGAGGGAGGAAAAGAGACTGCTTTTCTGCTGGTTAACTCCCCAAATGCCCAACAATAGCCAGAGTCAGGAGTCGTGAACTCCATCCTCCTGGGTCTCCCAGGTGTATAAACAGGGCTCAAGTGCTTGAAAGAATTTCTGATGCTTCCCGGGTGCATTAGCAGGAAACTAGAGTGGAAGCAGATGCAGAAATCAATCCCAGGCACCCCAATATGTGACGCAGGCATCCCAAGCAGCAGCTTAACACACTGTACTGTAATACCCACCCTCCACTGTTGCTAAATCATCAACTACATCTTACTTTCACTATATATACCCTTCATTGTCCTTTACACTTTTTTTCATTTTTTTTAAATCTTTTCTCTATCAGACTTTTGAGACCCTACATGGACTCCCATTTATGTCTCTTAAATTGTATTTCATATTTTTTTCTTATGCATTACAGTTTGGGCCTATTTCCTTGAATATTTTTCTTTATCTTCCAATTCTTCTACTGCTTTTTTTGGTGATTTTTTTATTTAAGCAGCTATGTTTTACATTTTATATAGTTCCTATTTTTCTCCATTGTTCCTTTTCACAATGGTCTGCTCTTGTTTCACCAATATAATATTTTTGAAAAAATCTCTGAAATATAATACATATACACATATGTGCATGTATGAACATACAAAACTTCATGGAAAAATAAAATTGGAAAGGTAAGTTTATTTTGGTGAAAAAAGTTTGAAAACTGGGCTGGCATTTTGGCATAATGGGTTAGACTGCCACTTACAATGTGAGCATCCCATATGGGCACCACTTCAAGAACCAGCTGCTCCACTTCTTTTCCAGCTCCCTGCTAATGTGCCTGGAAAGGCAGCAGAAGATAACCCAAGTCCTTGAGTTTCTACACTGCTGTGGGAGACCTTGAAGAAGCTCCTGGTTCCTTACTTCAGCCTGGCCCATCCTAGCTGATGCAGCCATTTTGAGGAATGAACCAGCAGATGAAAGATCTCTCCCTCCCTCTTCCTCTCCCTCTCCTTCTCCCTCTCTAACTCTTCTTTAAAATAAATACAATTTTAAAAAAATTGAGTTTTTTCCATATATGCATTTCCAGGATAATTTTTAAGGGTCTCTCCTATATGTGTGATTGTGCATACACGTGTGTGTGTGTGTGTGTTTGTATGTGTATGTGTTATGAAGGTAACCTAACATGTATGCCACTCTCTGCTCCAGAACTATGAGCAGGCTGCCATTGTTAGTGAAACTGGTGCCATCTTATCTGAGGTGCCATCTTAAGCCTTGAGCGCCATCTTGTACAATAAGTTTTGGTCTTCCAAAACTTGCTTCAGTCAGGTGACCAAATGGCCCAACCATACGCACTGCCTTCACCAAATCCAGTGGAATTTGCTGAGTTTACTTCCTTCTCTCTGCTAAGCTATAATAAGACCTGTCTTCCTAGTATAGGCTGCTCTTCTATTGTGCATGGAAAGACAGCCTGTCTGTTTTTGATAATAAACCTTTTCTTTATTCTGGTGCTAGGTATGTTTTGTGGTAGCCATGACTCATTGGTGCCATGACTCAGATCCAGGCTCTCCCATCGACCCTGCTCTCCCTGCAGGGATGTGAGCTGCTTTGGGATCCTGGATTTCTGCCAACAAGGAAACCACCCCCAGACCTCCTTCTTCACTGACAAAAATGATCTGTGATTTCCATCCACCCATCAGCCCCCCAAATCCTGAGGTAAGAAAGGGAACAGGAAATTTTCCCACTGTGACCTCTGCCTCGTATCCGAGTCCTGGTACCAGGCACCACAACTCCTCTGTGAGTTATTCCCCAGGTGACAGTGGGTGCAGGTGATGACCGCACTCCCTGCTCCCTTACCACCCTTGTCAGACTACCATGATCTCAGGGACCCCTCGGACCCCTCAGATTGCTAAAGTTGCTTCCTCATCCCACATTGCATCTGACTCTCCTTTTGGTTCTCTCCTAAATAATCTTGCTCCTCTCAAATTGGCCCCATATCTCAAACACCATCACCTCATCTTTCTTTGTAATCAGGCATGGCCCATGTACGACCTTGACTAGCAGTCCAAATGACCACTTAATGGCAATTTGACCCCGACATTATTTGTGATCTCTACCACTTCTGTGAGCATTCGGGAAAGTTGAAGGAAATTCCCTATGTTCAAGCTTTCTCCTATTTCTGGTCTAAACCTTCTCTCTGCACCTCCTGTTCCCTGGCCCAAGTCCTCTTGGCCACTAAGTCTCCTACTATAAATCCAGAGCCAGGGACAAAGCCCCTGCATTCTGTATTCGATCCTGAAGATGAACCTGCACCTTACCACCCCCCACCACAGGCACTGGCTCAACCCCTTCTTACTCAGGCCCCAGCACAGTCAACTCCCACTCAACAACCTCAAAGCCCATCATCCACTCCAGCACTGTCCACCCAGGCTCTCACTGTCTCATCAACACCTCCCCTTCCTGGCCAAAAATTCCAGGAGGTGGCATCTGTTTCTACTCCCTCTGTCTCCTGCTCACCCTTATCTCAAAACCAGCCCTTGTCCATTTCTGCTCCCCCTGCCTTATCTCAAACCCAGTCCTCACTCTGACTTTTGCCCTCCCCTGTTCTTCTGGGCCAGCATACTATTCTCACCCTGCCACCCCTGCCTCAAGCCCTTGACGTCCCTTCTGTCCCCAGTCCCCAAGTCCCTCACTTTTGTGTGGCAGCTAGGGAGCCTCCTCCATGTTGCTCCTTTTAGAGGTGGTAGGAAAGGAGGGCAGAGTCAGGGTCCATGTCCCTTTCCCACTTGCTGCTCTCTCATAAATCCAAAACTGGGTTTCTTTACCTCTAACCCAACATCATACATTAAAGAGTTTCAATATCTAACCCACTCCTATGATCTGAATTTTCACGATGTCTTCATGATCCTCTCTCCAATAGCCTCCTACTAGAGCCATGAAGGCAGGTTTGAGAATAGGCCCATTTCCATGTTGATGAGACCCATCAGACTGATCCTGCCCATCCCATAGGAGCAGATGACGTCCCTGAACAGGACCCCAACTGGAATTACAACTCTCCTAATGGCATAATGGACAAAAATTGTTTCATCATCTGCTTATTAGCTTATTTCCCCCAGAAAGTCTATAAAATTATGATAATATAACCATCATTTCCATTGCTTCCTTGTCTAGCCCACCCGGAGCCTCATTTCTTTGAAATTATACCATATAGACTTGTATCAGCAGTTCTATGCCTGGTCCATATGTTATGGTGATCCTTTCCTGCCATCTAACATTATATGACTACTTAGAGTTCCTTTTACAGGCTAATCCCTCTGTCCTCAAAAGACTGGTGATATTTCTCTCAGTCTTGGTTGTAATCAGTTTTGCAGCTTCCCTCTTATTGGTGGTGATCTTAGGAACTGCTCTAGACCATGATGCTATGTCTGTTTACCGGTTCCAAGAACAACTCCAACTACTAAAGGGGAGGTCACCAGATCCAATTAGACTTCAGCAGATGCTATTAGGGGCTTTCAACATCAGAACACATCACTAGTGGGTGTAATGCTACAAAATAGATGAGCTTGGACCTTATAACAGCTGAAAAAAGGGGAATTTGTGTTGTTCTGGAAGAACAACGTTGTTATTATGTTAATCAATTGAGCCAGGTAGAACGAAATATAAAAAGGCTCCAACAAATTGCCATATCTATTAAATCTGTCCTAGGGTCCAGAGAACCTCTCCTCTCTCCCTTCTTATGCAGTACGCTCATCACTTGGTTAATGCCACTCCTAGGACTATTGGTTGCTATTCTCGCCCTGGATTTTATACTATCTTGCCTGTTTAAGTGCTTACAGGTGATAATGGAATGAATCAAAGCCTTCACCAGCCAGGCTGTCAACCAAATGTTACTACAGGGATATATTCAGCTCCCCACTGTGGAGATCACAGCTTGAGATGTTGTCCCATACTAGCAGGGAGTGACTCATCATCCTATGTCATTCCTATGTCAGCAGGAAGTAGCTCAGAAGACAGATCTTCATCCCTCCAACCCTCCTGGGCTTTTGGGGCTGATTTAATCCTGTACAACATTTGCTTTATTAAAAAAAAAAAGGAGATAATGTTAGTGAAACTGGTGCCATCTTATCTGAGGTGCCATCTTAAGTCTCAGGCTCCATCTTAGGTTCTGGCCCAGTCGCCATTTTGTACAGTAAGTTAGTTTCAGTCTTCTGAAACTAGTTTCAGTTTCCTGAGTCCTGCCTGGCTTACGAGAAGTCAGGTGACCAAATGTCCCAACCATACGTGCTGCCTTCACCCCACCCAGTGGAATTGGCTGAGCTTCCTTCCTTATTTCTGCTAAGCTATAACAGGCCTGTCCTCCTAGTAGAGATGCTGTTCTCTCATACAGAGAGCACAACCTGTTTGTTTTGGCAATAAATCTTCTCTCTATTCTGTTGTTTGGTGTGTTTTGTGGTGGCTTTTCAATCATGACTGGCATGTTAGAGCATATGGATAGAAAAAAGATAAGCTGGTTGTGCCTCATCTCTTCCCCAAATACTGACATTAAGTCACTGTTTAAAAATATTTATTTAGCAATCAGCATTGTGGAATAATGGGTTAGGCTGCCATTTACAATGCTGGTATCCCATATGGGTGCTGGTTCAAGTCCTGGCAGCTCCACTTCTAATCCAGCTCTCTGCTATGGCCTGGGAAAGCAGTGGAAGATGGCCCAAGTTCTTGGGCCCCTGCACCCACATGGGAGGCCCAGAAGAAGCTCCTGGTTCCTGGCTTCTGATCAGCTCACCTGGCTGTTGTGTCCATTTGGGGAGTGAACCAGTGGATGGAAGACCTCTCTCTCTCTCTCTCCCTCTCTCTGTCCATAACTCTGCCTCTCAAGTTAATAAATAAATCTTTAAAAATATTCATTTAAAAGGGAAAGACAGAGAGGGAGAGGGAGAGAGAGAGAGAGAGAGAGAAGGAGAGAGAAAGAGAGAGAAGGAGAGAGAGAGACATAGAGAGTTCCCATCTTCTGGCCCACTCTTCAAATGCCAAGTTCCCATCTTCTGGTACACTCTTCAAATGCCTACAGTAGCCAAGTTCAGGCTGCACCTGCGAGTCAGGATCTCAGTCCATATCTCACACATGGGCAGAAGGAACTCAACTACTTGAGGTACGCCTGCTGTCTTCCAGGGTCTATACTAGTAGGAAGCTAGAATTAGGAGTAGAGCTGAGACTCAAACCTAGGCACTCTGATGTAGGATGCAAGTTTCTTAACTGCTGGGCCAAATTCCTGCTCTTATCAGTAGGCTTTAATCTGGATCTCTAACCTCTATACAGTAAAATAATTTATTTTATTAATTTATTATTTTTATGGTGTACCCATTCTTCTTATAGGAAAAAAGTCAAAATGTTACAAAAGAATATAAGGTACAAAGGAAATGTCCTCTTCTCTCTCATGTTGATCAAATCCATTCCCTCTCAGCAATCATTGTTTTATGCTGTATGATGTGTCTATTGAGGCATTTTCTGCAGATATATCATATACATGATTTATACTTCTATTTTATATCCTCATGACAACAAAAATTGAATCATACTGTTTCTGTGACTTGATATTTTAAAATTTAATAATATTAAGTCAGTATTTTGGTTTCTCTGTCTGAATATACGCCTGTAGACAAACATGCTTTCTTTTCTGATTTGGGTCATTTTATTATGATACTTAAAACTAATCTCAAGTTTTTATAAAAGTTGAAGAGTGGTACCAAGAATGCCTGTTTGAGAGTCCTGTTTTTTAAGGAAACTCCACACTATTTTTGTTAATGGTTGTGCTAATTTACATTCCCACAGAAAGTGTAGCACATGAATCCCCTTTTCTCTGCATTGTCACCAACAATTACATTTAACCTTTTAAAATTTATTTATCTATGTATTTTTGTATTTAATTGTTCATTTAAAAGGCAGAGAGACAGAGGCACACATAGTTAGGGAGGGAGTTTAATCCAATCTAGTCACTTCACAAAGACCCTAGCTTCAGATGCCATGATTAGACTGAACTTCCAACCTAATCCGATAGCCATTAGCATTAATCCATTAAACCTTAAAATTGACATTGGGGCTCAAATGCAAGCATAAATTTGGTAAGACAAGTCCCATTCAATTCATAACACTCTCCAAAAGTCTGCAATGACCAGGACGAGCTGGATTGAAACTGAGAGCTGGGAACTCAACCCAGATTACCTAGATAGGCAGCAGGCACTCAAGTACTTGAGCCATCACTCCTTCCTCCTAGGGTCTACATTAGCAGGAAGCTGGTATCTGGAGCCAGAGCTGAGTTTTGAATCCAGGCACTCAAATATGGGACACAGGCAACTTAACCAGTTTCTAAACCACCAGGCCAAATGCTTGTATCATAGCTCATCTTTTGTATACATGGCATAATAGGTATGAAGTCAGGTTTTATTGTGGTTTCAAATTGCATTTCTCTAGTGACTAGTGATGCTGAGCGTTTTTAATGTACTAGTTGATCATTTGTATTTCTTCTTTTGCGAACGTTTGTCCAGGTCCTTTGCCCAGTTTTTAATCTGGTTATTTGTTTTCTTGTTATTGAGTTCCTTATATATTTTCTCTACTAATTGCTGTATCAAATATGCAGTTTGCAAATATTTTCTCCCATTCTGTGGGTGGTCTCCTCACGTTTTCTTTTTTTTTTTTTTTCCTCTATGAAGCAAGTGTCACTATAGCTTATCTCACAGTATGGGTAGCAATAAGAAGGAGATAAGGGTATTTTATGTGGCATAATTTTTAAATCATTTATCTTTTTTCTGAGTTCTCAGACTCTCTGCACTTGCCACTGTAGATCTTGGAACGTCTCTGTACCTCAGCCTGGAGGAATAGCTTTCACTTCCGCTGCAGCCATCTGTTTTGATTTTCTGCTGAGATTCTTTCTCTCCTCTCTGAATTTGTCCACACTGAGAATCTTCATGCATTACATGTTTTAGAAATGTTTCTGGTTTTCTCCTGCATATGCTCTCTACTCCACTTTTATTTAAAGAAAGTATGATCTACTTTTAAAACATAGTTATGTTATAACTTCATATTTACATACATGTTTTACAGTTCACAGGGGATATATTTTAATTTCACTTTGATCAGCGAAGGACATGAATTCATTTCCTAAAATTTAAAAAAGGCTATTGAAGTAAATGCATTTCAATTTTTTAAAAAAGATTTATTTATATGAAAGGCAGTGTTAGAGAGACAGGGAGAGAGAGGGAGAGGGAGAGGGAGAGGGAGAGAGAGAGGGAGAGAGAGAGAGAGAGAGAGAATGAGTCATCCATCTGCCAGTTCACTCCCCAAATAGCCACAATGATCAGGGCTGGACCAGGCTGAGATCCAGAGCCAGGAGATTCATCTGGGTCTCCCACGTGGATGCAGGAGCCCACACATTTGGGTGATCCAGATCACCAGGCTTTCCCATGGCTTTCCTAGGCCACAAGCAGGGACCTGGATAAAAAGTAGAGCAATTGGGGCACAAATCAGCACCCATGTGGGATACAGATGTTTCAGGCAGAGGATTAACTCACTAAGCCACAACACTGGCCCCTAAATGCATTTTTCCTAATTCATAAATTGAACAAAGGATATATCCAGGGGCTAACTGTCCTTGGGTTTGGACTTTGACCCGCTGGGTTTCAGGTTCTTCACTCACTGGAAGGTAAATTCAGCTATAGTCCCCATTTTGACATATTGTGACTCTGTCTGTCCTTAACCAGCTTTTTCTATCCATTGTAGACATCTTACCTTCATTTTTAATGAAGAAAATAGATTATTAAATATCCTTGATAAGATATGTAAACACCCAAATATTGCATGCTTGCTGTGGAATGGTGCAAATGCAATAGTCTGATATGAAACTTCAAATCAAGATGTTTAAAGAATAAAACGGCCCATAGTCAATGTCATGTTTTGTCATTTTCTCTGTAGGAAGAAAGGCAATAAAAGTATCTGTCTACCTCCTGAGAACAGCCAGAGCACACAGTAATATTCATAAAGTGCTTCCAAGAAGCAGAGGGCTGGCCTAACGGTGAGGAAGATCAGATGAATATGGAAAGTGCTCTCCTGTGATAGCAATATTCTCCCAAATGACAAGTCAGGGAGGTGTTCAGGAGGCCCTGTGTCCTGTCCTGATTATTAACAAACTGAAATGGCCCTTTGCCTAAATGTTTGCAGTCACAACCCAAGGCAATAAGATTTAGCCTGAACCAGCTGAGATCACTTCCATGCTTCATGATCATGTATTTCTATAACACTAGCAGAATGTAATTAGATATTTTTTTAACACTGAAAATAATTTCATGTATTAGGAAAAGGCCTCATTGGCATGGCTGGACTTTTGGTATTAAAAATATTATCCATGTTTAAATGACATCAGTTATTATCAATAAGTATTACACTGGTGCATTTGGGAAGGGGGAGATGAAAGCAGTTTTTATCTCATTAGCATGTCTTCACTGTTAACTGTTTGTAATATTAGTTCCCTTTGATCTTCCTTTTGATTATAGTGTGCAGAGCTGATATAATCTGTTATTATTTCCATTAATAACTAAGTATCTCTTGTGGTTGACAAGGCAATTTGTTATTATCAGGCTTCCTTTGTGCAGTGCAAAGAGGGTTACATGCACTCCCCCACCCACCCTATGTAAAACAACAAGCGTTTATCTGCTCTCAGCAGCCTGGAGATGCTGCGCCCTCGGAGTGAGTCTGTGAATGCTATCTTGCAAAGAACGAGCACCTTGACAGTGACATGGGGAGTGAGGGGTGCAGATTCTAATCTGAATACACTTTCTGCTTCGAGGGCTTTAGCAAATTGGGCAGTGTAGCCCTAACATATTTTGCTGACCCTGGTTTGCTTCCTCGAAATTTAAGGTGGACAAGAGAAAGGGGAGGGAAGAGGAGATAATGGTGGTGAAGCTCAAGTTTCCCTTGCAACAAAGTTGCAATTTCCTCAACCTATCCTCAGTATTTGGAGCCCTCACAACTTGAGTTTTGGCAGATTATGAAGGTGAAAGCTTTGGAACTCAAGAGACTTTATTGTCAAGTTTCTATATTTGTCTAGAATTTAACGTGTTTCTGCCATCCCGATTCCCAGAGACTGAGCTGTTTGACAAACTTTGACACATACATGGATAATTCTCTTCTGCTTGCAAAATGACTCCACCTCCAAGAATACTGCAATGGTTGACTCATTAGGAGAAGAAAAACCACGAGAAGAGTTGAGTTCAAGATATGACAACTTCACGTCTTTTAAATAGAATAGGCCAATTTCAAAATACAAACTTTTCTACGTGGATTGAGTTGACACTCTGTCATCTGTCAGCAGATGTTTTCTTTTCTTCTAAATATATTGGTTTGCAGCACAGATTATATTCTCAGAAGCCTTGCTGGTCCCATGAATTCAATCAGACTGACTCCAGCAGCTGCACAGAGAAGGTGAGGGAATTATCGAAAGTGACAAAGTTGCAGGCAGCAGCTGACAGCTACTCAAATTTCCAAGGCAACTTTTGGGTGTGGATACAGGTGCTGCTGCATGAATAGATGTTAATGATTGCTGCATGTAGCCATGGAAATGTACTTGGCACCATTTTTGTGGTAAAAAGACCAGAGAAAGGAAGGACGTGGGTGAGTCAGAAGGTCCTATCATATATTTCAGAGCCTGGTTGCCCCTGAAATTGTTGGAGTGTTTTTTGATGCTCTTTTGTCCTATAAGTAACTGCATTCATGGTAGAGGGCCCTGGAAGTTGAACACATAGGTTTTTTTTTTTTTTTTTTTTTTTTTTTTTTTTTTTTTTTACAGGCAGAGTGGACAGTGAGAGAGAGAGACAGAGAGAAAGGGCTTCCTTTTGCCGTTGGTTCACCCCCCAATGGCCGCTGCAGCCGGTGCGCTGATCCGAAGCCAGGAGCCAGGTGCTTCTCCTGGTCTTCCATGGGGTGCAGGGCCCAAGCACTTGGGCCATTCTCCACTGCCCTCTCGGGCCACAGCAGAGAGCTGGCCTGGAAGAGGGGCAACCGGGACAGAATCTGGTGCCCCGAGAGGAACTAGAACCTGGTGTGCTGGTGCCGCTAGGTGGATGATTAGCCTAGTGAGCCACGGTGCGGGCCCTAGCTCTTTTTTTCATCCATCTTGCTCGTATTAGTCATGCATTCTCCAGGCTAGGTTAGAGCAAGATAAACCCCTTATTCCTAGAGCATCCACTATAAGAATCTCTTTAACTAGCCTGGTTGACTGCCTGGATCTTACTTGGCTGTACTAAGCAGTGTTTGCTCACTCCCACCTTAGTAACAAGCAAAATCGGGAAAGCAGCTACCTTCCTCTGAATGCCTAATTATGGTGCTTTCCTGAGCCATAATTCAGGATGACTTGTATTTTTGCTGTGTAAAAATGTTAGCACAAATAAGAATGAGGCCATTAGCCTGAGGTTGTCTCTGTAACTGGAATCCTTCTGCAAACAAACTAAAATTGTATTTAGAGGCATTTCTTGTAACTGACTTAAAATTAAAAAGATAAAAAGGAGACCTAGTGAAAGACAAACAGCCAGTAGCTGATTGGTTACTTACATCAGCCCATGCCAGTGCAGCAAACACCCAAATGTAGCCAATCAAGTAATTTATTTTGTTCCTTTCAGAGTTATTTATTTACTTCATAGGTGAGGTGGAGAAAGAGAGGGAAAGAGAGAGAGGGAGAGAGGGAGAGAGGGAGAGAGGGAGAGGGAGAGGGAGAGGGAGAGGGAGAGGGAGAGGGAGAGGGAGAGGGAGAGGGAGAGAGAGAGAAAGAGGGAGGAGATTCTATGTGTTGGTTTACTCCCCAAATGTCTGCAATGGCTGGGGTTGGTCTAGCCTAAAGCCAGGAGCCAAGAACTCCATCCTGCTCTCCTGCATAGGTAGCAGGGACTCAAGAATGTGGGCCATCATCTGCTGTTTTCCCAAGTGCATTTGCAAAGAGCTGGATGAGAAACGGGGCAGCCAGGACTCCAACTGCTGCTCCAACATGGGTTGCCTGTGCTGCAAGCAGTGGCTTAACCCACAGTGCCACAACCCTGGATCCTCAAGTAACTTATTTCTGTTAAGCCTATAACAGCTCACTGCCCAAACTACTAGAGTGCAGCTCTCTGAAACCTCTTCCAGTTTTGTGTGCCATTTCAAACACCATCGCTTTTCTTTTAACAAAAATGACTGATTAGGCAGACATTTCAGGACTGAATGAGCCAAGACAAGTAGAAGGTTTTCTTGGATCTTGTTTTTCCTACACAACCTAGAATTAGACAGCACTAAGGTTTTATTCCCATTAATTTCAGCCTCTCTGCTTTTCACACATCCAAGCAGTTCTAGACCACCTACTTTGTTCAGGGGACACCTTTGAGCTCCATGTACCCTGGCTATTGCCCTCTGAGATAGTCTGACCCCTGTTATTATCTGACTAATTCAGAAATAATTGGTAGCCTTAAGGCCCCTTCCTGCCTCCTTTATAACTGGTTCATAGAAACCAGAGTAGATCTCTTGGTTCTTAAGAACCAGCATTCAGCTGTGTGCAGGAACATCTTGTTCCATTTGTTGCGAGGTACGGAATTTACCTTCTGGGAAAGTTGCACACAGTTGTTAATGTAACTCACTTTCCCATACTAGAAATCTGTCTCAATTCACTAATTTTATCTGTCCCTTCACAAGGAAGGAAAAACCACTAATTGTGAGGTGTTGGCAGAGGTTTTTCAGGCCATAAACTGAAGTCTGACCCATGTTTTTCCAGAATACAGCTTTAGGAAGTAGATATCATCATTCTAATTTCAAGAACAAAGAAACCGTGTTCAGAGAAGCTGAATAACTTCCCCACTGTCAATGCATTATGAGAGCCAGAAATATTTTTGAAAGGCAAATCCAACATGATTTACAGTAATACATATTTACCTACTGTTTTCCCTGTTGCTTTATCTCTTGAATGAAAGAGAAGAAAAAAGTATAACATTTGTAGTGAGTGGGCTTAGGGAGATTTTTGGAGTGCTGAACTTTTTGACAAGAAATAATTCGATTTTTACAGTTTTAATCATAACCATTGTAGGAAATGTCAGAGAAACTGAGCAAGACTGAGAGTATTAAATGTAATTATTTTGTTGAGCTATTATTACAATGACAACATACCAGAGAATATTATTTAAAACCTACTTCAGTATAGAATAAGCATACATTGATTGATGTGACTTGTTTTTCTTAATTGTTTATTTCTGAATTTTTATTTTATTTGAAAAGGAGAAACAGAGCAAGAGTGAGAGGTCCAATGGTTCAATCCTTATTCCACAGGTGTCTACATCAGGCAGGACTGGGACAGGCTGAATCTATGACCGTGGAACTCCAATTGGGCCCCTCATATGGGTTGAAGGGACTCAAGTTCTTGAGCCATCATCTGCTGCCTCCCAAAGTGTGCATTAGCAGGAAGCTGCATCAGAAGGAGAGGAGACTGAACTCAAACCAGGCACTGTGATATAGGATCTGGGTGTCCCAAGTGGCTATGTAACCACTGTACCAAAGACCCAGCCAATGACTTCCTTGTTTACCAATATAAAAGTATATTCATTTTGGTGCCAGCATCGTGGCATAGCAGATTAAACTGCCACCAGTATCCCATATGAGAGCTGGTTCGTGTTCCAGCTGCTCCTCTTGCAATCCAGCTCACAGCTATTGGCCTGTGAAAAGGAGAAGAAGATGGCCAAAGTATTTGAGCTCTTTCTATCCACTTGGGAGGCCTTGGTGAAGCTCTTGGCTCCTGTCATCAGCCTGTCCCCAGGGCTGGTTGTTGGAACCGTCTGGGGAGTGAACCAGTAGGTGGATGATATTTCTTTGTTTCTCTTCCTCCCTCTTCATCCCTCTCTGTCACTCTGACTTCAAAATAAATAAATAAATCTTTACATATTTATATATGTTAATCTTTAACTCTGAGCCATGTAATCTGTCATCTTGGAAATTCCTGTCTATGAGGAAAGTTGGAGTGCCCCCGCATGATTTGATCATGCCCCTCTCATGGATGGTTCAGAAGAGCTGGTGATTGGCCTTGAAATATGCCACCAACACGCTAGAGCACAGTGCATTGGACGTGGAGGAAGATGTAGTTTTGCAAACATGTTCTGGAACAACTCACATGCCCTTAACAAAGTTCCAATTTCCTTAAAAGCTAGACTTTAAAGGGATACTGTAAGGATTAAATGCTATAGATATGTGAGTAAGTCTAATAATATTTTCTATAAATAACAGGTGCCCAGTAAATGTTTGTTGAATCTAAATCCATTTGCAATGCAAATTGAAGATATGTGAATATTTTTCTCCTAACTGATGAGGAAAGCTTTTTGGTTTTTCCTTTACTCAGCAACCAGATTACATTGGTTAAAGAGTACAACTGCATAGAAGTCTAAGAAAAGTGTGAAAGTGACATGCATTTTTGTGACAGCCCAGTTCTGAGAGGACAGATGTGAAAGCGTACAACATTGAAGAATAATGTATTCTGGCTAAGCCAGACCTGTATAGCCTTCCAGGAGCTCCTGTTATTAGCCAGGCTTGTCAAGAAGTAATCACCAGCTTTCAAGTTTTGTAAAGCTATTCTGAAGGTTTACTTTAACCTTACCATACACAAAAATGTTTGTATTGCTACCCACTGATAAGAAAACTATTAGCATTCATTAAGTACTGCCATAAATCTCTCCCTCTTGGAAGAGCAATAATGCAGAGCCTTCCAGCTGCCATAATGAATGCAGTGTTTAATCTCTCCTTGGGAGAATGTCCTACAGACAGACCTCTCCTGGAGCAGGCGCCCTGGGAAGAGCACAGCATTCTGGGAACGGAACTGATGACAAAGGGTTATACTCTCGCCTTCTTTTAGGCCCAGAAAAATGCCAAGTTGCAATTAAAGCAGAAGCCTTGATTTTAAAGAAGAAATGGAAAGAAAAGAGAGACTTATTCAGGAGGGTGGAGAATTAACCCTTACTGAGCACTTAACTGAAATGACAGGTGCTGTAGAAGCGACCTTTTATTTGTATCAGTTCATTTTCTCCTTATAACTACCCTCTGAGTCATCGCTCTACCAATGTTACAGAGGAGAAAGGGAGGGACTCTGAGAGATTGATTCAGCAGCCCAAGATCCGAGCTACAGTGCAACAGAAGCATGGGAGCGATCTGAATTTAGCTATTTCTGACTCTAGAGCCTGTTAGCATCGTATACTACTAGATGCTGTCCCAAGAGCAATATCTTATGTTGTATTTTTAGAAATCAGACTTCTCTGAGTGAGAAAGATGTATGACCTCCAAGGTAGACCATGGAGGATTGGAAACGCATTTCTATTTTAGAGAACATCTATTGCTTACGGTGAAGTCTTCTCTCTCACTTTGCTGACATACAGTTCCACGATTGGCTTTTAAGAGCAGCCTCCCTAGGTTGCAGCCTTCTTAAGCATACTTCCTCTGGGACCTCTTCCTTCTCCTTCCACGTTGCCTGAGTGGAAATACCCAGTGGTCCATGCCCTCTGACAGGGTTGCACAGCTGAGCTTGGGAGCACCAGAATCAATGGCCCGGGGCCAGGAGAGTGTTTCTTTCTCTGTGGAGCAATAAGAAAGATATCACCTAATGCTGTGTTCAATTAACAACGCGCTTGGGAAAAGTGCAGGCAGAGAATGGCTCCTTGTCTGACCTCCTCCATAAGTTTCTTGCACAGGAATCAAATTTTCCAACATTTTATAACCTCTGAGTTTCTTGAGCAGATGGTAACGAATGTTCTTGATTTCCAGGGAGAACTGGAAGAAGAGTAGAACCAACTTCTCCAAGTCGGAAACATAACCCTCCCATAGGCAATGTCATGTAGTAACCACCCTCATGATGACAAACTGTAGACCTTTTGTTCCCAGAGAAGATGGGACGTGGAGCATCAGGGGGCTGCTTCATTTCACCTGGGAAAACCTGAAGGTCACCTAAGACATAAGCCTCAGCATCTAGAATAGCAGAGTACACATACAAAAAGTGATGGCCACTTACCCACTAGCTAAACAGGGAAAACAAAACCAAAATAAAAATAAACAAATGATATGAGTTGATATTTGGGGAAGCTGGATTGAAGCTGGCATGTGATAAACAAACTGACCAATCACATGAGAAGGTGGAGAGCATCTCCAAGGGGCAGAGGTGTGGGTAGAAGCTGGCTGTGTCTTCCAAGCTGGTAATTCCCTTGACTGTGAGGTAAAATACACCTGCCCCATTTTGTTTGACCAGCAGTTCCTCCCTTTTTGAGTCACTATGTAAATCCTATACTGAAATAGCTTTAAACAAGCTTCACATGTGATTGCTAGAGACTACTTATCACTTTGTGTTTTATCTGTTCAGTTTCCTTGAAGACATTTGCACAGCCATTCTAATAGGAAAAGAAGAGAAAAAAAAAAAAACCAGGAAAGTCCTGTTTAAAAGGAATCATTTGTTGTAATTATTTCATCATCTAGGCAGTGGTTAAGTCTCTAACTTGGCTGTGAGTCATATGTGTAGTATTTCATCTTTCTAAGAATGAATTAATAGGAATGTCCATGCACTACAGAAAGAATGTGTGTGTGTGTGTGTGTGAGAGAGAGAGAGAGAAAGAGAGAGAGAGAGAGAGAGAGAGAGAGAGAGAATGCAGAGAGAAAGAAAATGCACTAGGGTGAAGGGGTGACTACAAACCTTCCTTCAAATGAATTAAAAATAAGCCCTGTGCAATCTTATCATGTCTAATAAACTGTGGAAATGGTATCTCAGTCTCAGTAGGAGTTTAACCATTTCCATGTGTTTTTAATTCCTTAAGGCACTTTGAAAAAATAAGTAAGTGGAACATTATTAGTTTCCTCTCTAGGAGTGAACTGGTAGATCCCACAGCTTAGGATGATAGAATTCTTCTGAAAGGTCAGTGACTGGAAAGAGGCCAGGAACAGGTTCCAGTCTCTTGTGCCTTCTCAACTCTGACACCTGGGGCTCTCATCCCTGTGACCTATATTCCTGCCTTTATCCTGATATGAAACAAGGTAGTAAGAGAAGGGGGCTCAGTTACCTCCCGTCTAGACACACTGTGAGCTTTCTTCACTTTGGAGGGTGGCCATGTTTTCCAAAAACCTGGACAATTTTTTTCCTACTAATTTCCATTATATAAGTAGAGATTTTTATTGATGTTTTGTGGAGCAGGCAGAGCACCGAAATGCTGGTGTTCAGTAGAGCCAGGGATTTTCCAACAGACTGATCTACCTAATGCTAGGAATAAATGGATTGCCGTAGCCTGCCCCGTGGAATGCTGGGAATTGCTCCAGGTAGCATTCAGCTATGGGTTGTTGTTTGTCAGGTAGCAGCAGTCATCTGGCACTCAAAATCTCAGAGTGTACTCAGACCTCAAAATCTCTTCAGTTGGTTGTTTCAACTTGTTTTATTGATCCAATTAGTAAAAATTTTAAATGGAATTTTATTTACCCATTTCTATGTAGAGTGAGCAAAGTCTGTGTAGCAAAATATCATTGATTTGATTTTGATTTACTCCTAATACTGCCTAGCTGTATTCACATGTTGTTCCCCATTCACCCAGTTAGATGAAATTAACAAGGTAAATAAGGAAAATCTAATGTATGCATGATATTGAAATTGAAGGAAATACTATGTCACTTGACTTCTTTATCTCATTTGTTGCATAAAGAAAGTTGCAAATCAGATCTGTGAATCATGGTGATGGCTTGATGATAGGAAAAAGAAAAAGATGGGATTAGGGGAAAATCCTATATTCTCTTAACCTCCCTCCTACACTGTTCCTACATGGGAGGGTGCATCAAAAAGTTCATGGAAAATGATTGTGATGGAAAAACTATGCATGGATTCAAATGATCCCAGAACTTGCTATGATTTCTGTCTTTTCATCTCAAAATCATAAATCTGATATTTTAATCCATGCTTTTTGCAAGATATTTGTTTAGTTACCTAAGTTTACTAAATACAAAATATTCTAGGACTGCAATCCTGCTATTAAACCTGTCTATTTAGCACAATTTCTTTTTTTTTTAATTTTTTTTTTGACAGGTAGAGTGGACAGTGAGAGAGAGAGACAGAGAGAAAGGTCTTCCTTTGCCGTTGGTTCACCCTCCAATGGCCGCCGCGGCCGGCACGCTGCGGCCGGCGCACCGCGCTGATCCTATGGCAGGAGCCAGGAGCCAGGTGCTTTTCCTGGTCTCCCATGGGGTGCAGGGCCCAAGCACTTGGGCCATCCTCCACTGCACTCCCTGGCCACAGCAGAGAGCTGGCCTGGAAGAGGGGCAACCGGGACAGAATCCGGCGCCCCAACCGGGACTAGAACCCGGTGTGCCGGCGCCGCTAGGTGGAGGATTAGCCTAGTGAGTCGCGGCGCCGGCCCCTAGCACAATTTCTTTTATTTCTTTATTCTTTGTTTAAAAATGTGTAGGAGCCAGCACTGTGGCAAAGCAAGTTAAGCCTCTGCTTATGAGGTCACCATCCCATACTAGAGCACTGGTTCTAGTCCCAGCTGCTCTACTGTAAAGTCAGCTTCCTGCTAACGCACCTGGGAAAACACTGGATGATGATCCAAACATTTTGGCCCTTGTCACCCACATGGGAGAACTTGATGGAGTTCCTGGCTTCTGGCTTTCATCTGGGCCAGTCCCAGGCATTATGGTCATTTTGAGAGTGAACCAGGGAATAGAACACACACACTCTCTCTCTCTCTTTCTTTCTGTATCACTCTTTCAAATAAATAAATCGTAAAATATTTAAATGTTTATTCATTCTTACTTTTTTCATCTGAAAGAGAGGGAGGGAGAGAGGGAGGGAGGGAGGGAGGAAGGAAGGAAGGGGGAGAGAGAGAGAGAGAGAGATTTCCTATCTGCTGATTCATTACCCAGACGTCTGCAACAGCAAGGTCTGGGGCAGGCTGAAGCCAAACTCCACATGTGTCTCCCGCTTGGGTGGCAGTAGCTCAAGAACTGGAGCCATCATCTGTTGCCTCCCAGAAAGCATTAGCAGAAGCTGTATGGGAAGTGAAGTTGCCATGACTGGAACTAGTCCTCTGTTATAGGATGTGAGTATACCAAGATATGCCTAACCCACTGCGTGCACCAGAGTAGCTGCCTTTTTTTCTTCTTTTAAAACAACTTCATTGATATATAAAATAAATACAGGAGGAAAACTGCTGAACCTAAAATATACCACTTGATAAGTTGAGATAAATATATACACTGTGCAAACAATCACCCTCATCTGGATAATTAAATTATCATGACCCCCAAAAGTTTCCATTAGCCCATTTGAAATTTCTCCTCGTTTCCTTTTCTACTCTAGTGTATGTCTCCAGATAATGACTGATCTGTGCCTATGGATTGAGTTTTTTATTATTCTATATAAATGGGGCTGTACATTCCATATTCTTATTGTCCATTTGCTTTCTTTCAGGGTAGGAATATACTGTGGTTATACTGCAGTCTGTTTATCCATTCACAAGTTTCTGAGTTGTGTCTAGATTTCTTCTGTTACATAAGTAGTTGACAGGGACATTTGTATAAACAACTCTTTGAGCATATGATTTCATTTCTCTTGGAAAAACATCTAGGAGTAGAATATTGGATCTGTGTAAGTGAATGTTTAGCTTTTTGAAAAAATCGCTAACAGCTGTTTTCCAAACTAGTGGTACTATTTTGCATTTCCATCAGAAGTCTATGAGACTTTTAATATCATCTCACCCTCCCCAAAACTTGTTATGCTCAGTGTTTCAAAGTTTAAACACCTTAGCTGATGTGTAGGGCATCTCATTGTCATCTTAATTTGCATTTCTCTATTGACTGCTGAGATGGAACATATTTATATGTCCTTATTTATGAGATTTATATATATATATATATATATCGTTCCATGTAGCATCTATTAAATATGAAGTATCTTTTAATTCTGTTTTCCATTTTGGTACAAAACAACTTGAAATCCATACTTTTTTATAGTACATATTTTTCTTTTTTAAATTTAATGTAAGGCCAACACTTTGGTACAGAGGATTAAAGTCCCAGCCTCCGGTGCCTACATCCCATGTGGGTGCCAGTTCAAATCCCAGCTGCTCCATTTCTGATCCACTTCACTGCTAATGCTTCTGGGAAAACAGCAAAATATAGTCCAAGTCTTTGGGCCCTTGCACCTACATGGGAGACCCAAAAGAAGCTCTTGGCTCCTGGCTTTGGTTTGGCCCTACTCTGGCTTTTGCTGCCTTTTGGGGAGTGAACCAGCAGATAGAAGACCTCTCTCTGTCTCTACCTCTTTCTGTAACTCTTTCTTTCAAGTAAATAAAAAATAAATCTTAAAAAAATAAAATTTAGTGTAAACGGATTTCTGATAATTCATATACACAGATTAAGGAACATAATGATATTTTCCACCCAACTCTCCTTCCCACCCAAGCTTCCACCCTTCTTCCTCCTCCCTCTCCTATTCCCTCTCTTAATTTTTAAAACGATCTGCTTTCAGTTTAATTTATACTTATAGGATTAACCCTACCCTAAGTAAAGGGTTCAGCAAATAGAATAAAAAAAAAAAAAAAAAAAGAAAGAAAGAAAAACACTGTTCCACAACAGTAGACATAGAGACTATAAAAAATCATTGAATCTCAAAATATGAATTTCATTCCTACACATTACATTTTTGGTGCTGTATTAGTTATCACAGATCAGGGAAAATATATGATAGTACATATTTTCCATGAACTCTTTGAAGACCTCTCAAATGCATGGATTTTGAAAGTTTTTGAACCAAAATAAACACATTTAATTCCATTTTTCATGATTTTTTGAAGAATTCTCATATCTTGCTGTTTTTATTGACTTTTCATGTTAAATTTTTAAAAATCTTTACATAATCTACATGCAAGGCCTTTATTATTTGTGTAATATACAAATATTTATTTTCAGTCTGCAATTTTTCTTTTCAATCCTTTACTAATACATCTCAAAGAGAAGAATGTTTAATATTTATAAAATCAGGTTTATAATCTTTCCTTTATGAATTGTGTTTTTCTTACTAAATAAAAGAATTATTTGACTATCCAATGCCATAAGAATTATATTCTATGTTTCCCTAAAGACCTAAAAATGTTAGTTTTTACATTTACATCTGTGATCCATTTTGAATTAATTTTCAAAGATGATAAGTGATATGGATCAAACTTCATAATTTTGCATTTGGATATCCAATTATTCCAAACACCTTTTATGGAAAAGCCTGTAAGTTTCTGATTATACTAAGCATGCGTTGTGTTAAGGATTAATTGAGCAAATATGTGCTGATTTATCTCTGATCTTTCAATTCTGTCATTGATATGTCAATATAATAGTGTCTTAAATTAAAAATGTACAATTCCTACAAGTCTGTTCTTTCTAAAAAATTGTCCTTAATATTGTAGGTCCTTTCGAATTCTGTAACAATTTTAGAACCAGTTTCTCAATTTGCAAGAATGCCTGTAGTAATTTGATTTATTGTACCATTAAAATAGACAGTCTCTGACTTAAAATGGTTTGACTTATTTTTTTTAATTTTAGGATGATTCCAATGATGCGCATTCAATAGAAACCATACTTCAGTTTTGGAAATTTGATCTTTCCCTGGGATATGACTTGCAGAGCAATATTCTCTTGAGATACAAGGCAGCAGCAGAGAGGCCACTGCTATCAGTCAGCCACACAATCACAAAGGTAGACAAATGGTTTTCTACAGTATACTGTGCTGCTAAGCTATGATGGGTGGCAGTTTTGGCATTTTAAATGCATTTTCTATCTACTATATTTCAATTTACGAAAAGTTTCTTCGAACATAACCCAATCATGATCGTGCAGCATCTGTATCCTATTTGGAGTCCATTAAGCTTTCTAAATGTGTATGTATGTTCTTCAATACATTTGGGAAGTTACGTCCATCACTTCTTTAAATATTTTTCTGCATCTTCCCTTTTCTTCAGGTGACCCCATTCTATGTGCATAGATACACACTTAATAGTGTCACACATTTCTATGCAGCTTTCTTCATATTTCTTCATCCTGTTTTCTGTGTGTTCTTTGTACAATCTCTACTATCCCAGGTTCAAGTTTGTTCTGACTTTCAAACCTATAGTTGAGTTCCTCTAGTGAATCTTGTATTTCAGTTATTGTATTTTCCCTCTTTGGAATCATCTTTTTTTTTTTTTTATAATTCCTGTCTCTTTACTGATAGTCTCTATTTCATGCAATGTTGTCATCATACTTTCTTTTACTTTAATCACAGCTTCCTTTAGTTCTTTGCACATATTTGCAATAGCTAGTTTGAAAGATTCCACTATTTAATTCAATATTTAATTACTGTCAGTTTCTACTGACAATTGTTTATTTGTTTTTTTGCTATGTGGGTCATATTTTCCTGTTTATTAGCATATGTCATAGTTTCTTGTTGAAAAGTGGACATTGAGAGAATACGTTGCACTAACTTTGTATACTGGCTCTCAACCTAATATTGTTTTTATAAACTTGTTTATTTGTTTGTATTAGTGGTGGGTTTCCTCCCTCCCTACAGTATCAAGCCCTTGATGTTCCTCCTCAGGTTGTTCAGCCATCACCGTATGTGTAAGATCACCTTAGGGTGACAGCGGCTTGGGCCTGGGCTCCCTGACTGTTCTTTTCTCTGATCACACCCAGTTGTTAAGTCCCACTGATTGCTGACTGAAAGCATTGCTGTTTTTTTTTTTTTTTTTTTAATTTATTTGACAGGTAGAGTTATAGACAGTGCGAGAGAGAGAGACAGAGAGAAAGGTCTTCCTTCCGTTGGTTCACTCCCCAAATGGCCACTATGGCTGGCCTTGCACCGATCCAAAGCCAGAAGCCAGGTGCTTCTCCTGGTCTCCCATGCGGGTGCAGGGCCCAAGTACTTGGGCCATCCTCCACTGCCTTCCCGGGCTACAGCAGAGAGCTGGACTGGAAGAGGAGCAACCGGGACTAGAACCCGGCGCCCATATGTGATATCAGCACTGCAGGCGGATGATTAACCAAGTGAGCCATGGTGCCAGCCCCTTCTTTTCTTTTTTTAAAGATTTATTTTATTTATTTGAAAGACAGAGTTACAGAGAGAGGTAGAGACAGAGAGAGAGGTCTTCCAACCACAGGTTCACTCCCCAGATGGCTGCAATGTCCAGAGCTGCACTGATCCGAAGCTAGGAGACAGGAGTTTCTTCTGGGTCTCCCACATGGGTGCAGGGGCCTGAGGACTTGGGTCATCTTCTACTGCTATCCCAGGCTATAGCAGAGAGCTGGATCGGAAGAGGAGCAGCCAGGACTAGAACCGGCACCCATATGGGATGCCAGCACTGCAGGCCAGGGCTTTAAACTGCTGTGCCACAGCACCAGCCGTGCATTACTGTTTTCATCAGTACCTGCTACTACTTGTTTTATGTTCTGTCACTTAGAATATTTTACTTGGAAGTGCCAATTCCTGTATACTGACATAAACAAAAATTATGGGGGTTCATTTTTATATCTGAGTAGCACTCCATAATTTATATATATATATATCATAATTCTTTTATCTGGTTTTCAATTGGTGGACATCTGGGTTGATTCCATATCTTAGCTATTGTGAATTGAGCTGCAAGGAACATGGGGGTACAGTTAACTCTTTCATATGCTGATTTCATTTCCTTTGTGTCAATACCTAGGAGTGGGATGGCTGGGTCATATGTTAGATCTATATTCAGATTTCTGAGGTATCTCCATACTGTCTTCCACAGTGGCTGCTCCAGTTTACATTCCCACCAGCAGTCGTGTGAAATAAGGCAGTCCCAAAAAGGCAAATACTGTATGTTCTCCCTAATCTGTGTTAACTATTAGGGTACCTAAAAGGTAATCTATAGAAATGAAATTGACACTTTGAGATGCAATGATTTTGAACAGCCCTTGTCTTCACTTGAGGAACACTTTTGTTGTTGTTGTTGTTGTTGTTTTCATGTTTGTTGAACTCTTAGTCTCTTAGTGTAGGATTAATCTAATGAGTATGAAGTTAGCTGAAAATAGATCTTTGTAAAAAATAAGAATGGGAATAGGTGAGGGAAGAGGGTGTGGGGTGGGAGTGCTGTCTGGTGGGAGGATAGAGTGAGGAGAATCATTATGTTCCTAAATTTGTATATATGAAATGCATGAGTTTGTATACTTCACATAAAAGGTTTCTAGGTAAAAAAATTTAAAAACATTAAAGGGTCCTTTGTTTTGGATTAAGTTCCTGTACTAAGTCTCAACTCTGGGCTAAAAATCAAAAGTGATTCACTCACATTTTAGTTCTATGTAATCAACCTGAAACCAAGCTGTCTGTGTAACTTTCCAAGAAATCAGGATTAGAAGGATAACAGTCAAATTTCCCAAAACAAAACAGTTTCAGCTGGCATGATAATGAGGTTCCCTCTGCTTTCATCCCTACACAAAAAGAGTAAATTGAAGCGATCTGATGTTGACCAATGGTTTTTTTCTATTGTTCTGTCTCCCTGTTCCTGCTCTTAAGGAAAGAAACTTTGAAATCATCAATCCATTTTTTGCTCTTTTATTTCTGCTTTCTTCAGCCTTTCTCGGGCTATAAAACCAACCTCATCTGCTTAGTGCATCACAACACTTATCATCTTTCATGGAAAGAAGCATTGTCTGATTTTAGAATGGAAAATAAAGGGGCCAGCACTGTGGCGCAGCGGGTTAATACCCTGGCCTGAAGCACCGGCATCCCATATGGGAGCCATATGGGAGCCGGTTCGAGTCCTGGCTGCTCCACTTCCGATCCAGCTCTCTGCTGTGGCCTGGGAAACAGTAGAAGATGGCCCAAGTCCTTGGGCCCCTGCACCCATGTGGAAAACCTGGAAGAAGCTCTGGGCTCCTGGCTTCGGATCAGCGCTGCTCTGGCCATTACGGCCAGTTGAGGAGTGAACCAGTGGATGGAAGACATACCCCCTTCTCTATCTGCTCTTCCTCTCTCTGTGTGTAACTTTGGCTTTCAAACACACCTTAAAAAAAAAAAAAAAAGAATGGAAAATGAAGTCAATAAACTAAACTAAACCAACTAAACTAATTTAAAAGGCTGAATTTTCTCCTTTGGAAGATAAATCCTTTATCTGTTTTGGAAATTTTTCAGTCACTGTTTTTTCAAATGTACCTTTTCCTCTATTTTTGTGTTCAGTTAACCTTATGTTACATATCATGAAATTCTGTCCCTCTCTACACTTTGTTATAAATTTCTTTATAACTTTTATTTAGTGAATACAAACTTAATGCATTTTTAAGTACAATTTTAGAAATATAGTGATTCTTCCCACTGTGCCTACCCTCCCACTTCTACTCCAACCCCTCTTCTTCCTCCCTCTCCTATTCCAGATCTTATTTTTATACTAATATCTATTTTCAATTAACTTTATGCACAGAAGATTAAGTCTATAGTATGTAAAGAGTTCATCAATTTATATGATAAAAGAAAATATAAAAAAGAAGAAACTGTTTCTCAACTGTTGAGACAAGGACTGTTCAGTCACTGCATCTCAAAATTACTTTCACTTTTTTTTAGAAACTTAATTAACTTTAAAGAAACACCCAAGAATGATACATTTTTGTGAGCACTTAGACATAACTAGTTTGTGAGACAAGAGTATCCTTCACTTAATACATTAAGCGAAAATAAGTCTTTGGGAACAAGTTTGGTCATTAATTAAAGAAGCACCTTGCTATGGGACCCCAAATCCTCTTAAGTGGGGGGGGGTAAAAGTAGCATTTTAGGTGTTAAAGTGGTCTTATAGATACAATTACATGTTAAAGTGATCATATAAATAGGATTAAGTGTTCGGTAATAATAATGGATAGGATTAAGTAGCATTCTGACCTCAGAATCAACCTATAAGGCATTATGGTTTGGCTGAAAAGCCCACAAGAGCATTCCAGGCATGGAAAGCCAAGACACTGTGGCAGAAATTATCCTACATGAAGGACCTCTGTGGCTGAGACCCCAGTGGAAAGCAGTGGTCATCAAAGAAGGATGTATTTTTCTATGAAGGGAAGAGAGAACTTCCACTTTACTCATGGCCTTGTCTAAATACTGACAAACTTTGTGGATTCAAAAGGCTTCCAAAGCCTGTGTAGCTCATGTCAAGTGTCTCAGATGATCACTGAGGTTGTACATAAGAGTGTTAATTGTTAAATTAATAGCAGGAGTCACTGTGCACAAATCTCTCATGCAAGACCTCTGCCCTCAAAGAGTTGTATTAGGATAGTTTGTTTTCAAATATTTACTAAATTTTAGCATATTAAGTGGGAAATATACTTATGTCTCATAAATTTTAGTTAGGCCAAAATGTCCAACTCCATTGTTTGTTTTCTTAGGTGCTTCTTTAATTAACTACAAAACTTGTTCTGAATGTTTTCTACTTTACTATCTTTCACTTTGCCAATCTTCTGTTTTATCTAATCAAGAAGTCCACATGTTGAAGTCTTGCTTCAGTCATTGTATTTTTACTTCTAAGTTTTTCACTTCACTTTGTTATTTGTAGATTGAAATTCTTTTGGAGGGAGCAATTCTTTACCTTTTTATCAATTTTTGAATATTTTAAGGCTACAAAAATCAGTAGCTCAGTTATTTGAGTGTGCTCTGTGCCCTTCAAATCATTTCTAAATTTTCTATTAGTTTTCAGTCACTTGCTCCTGTATATTGATATTCCTGATAATTTTTTCTGAATGTTGAACATTATGTATGGGAAATTGTGGATCCTTTAGATGATGTCTCTTCCTTCAGAGAAGATTTTGTATCATTTCGCATCATGTTCATTTATTGAATCATTGACATGACAAAATGCTAAACCTAAGAGTTTTACAGATGGCTTTATCTCTAGTTTGCCTTTAATTCTAAAACATAGCCATTCACAGTTCTAAAATGAGAATTGGGGATACTTATTCATCTCCAGAAAGGACTGTGAATTCCACTTTTTTTCCCCAGTCATCTGCTCTACTGAATTTCAAAATGCCCTTCTTAGTCTTTTGTGTTCTCAGCAACACTTCTTGTTTTATCTCTCTCCTAGGTAGCGTAAAGTACATTGAAAACTTAGAAAAAAAGTCACACAGAGTGCTGATGTCCTGTCTTTGTAGTACCATTCTTCCATGTTCCAGATTATGTGTGACCTGATTGCTTGTTATCCATGATTCTTAACAGTCTGCTTTCCTGTCACATGATATTTCCAAAATGTCCTGTCTTCTGTGATATTCATGTATTATGCCTCATGGACACCTTGGAAAAACACAAGTGGAAGCACCAGGAAGGTACTTGGACTTGTATCAACATGTCCCTTTTCTCCAGGTCCTTCTAGTCCAGAATTTATGGAGTGATTCTCGGGAAAAGGATCCAGCAAATCCAAACTGCTCTACCATATGTAAAAGCACAAATTTCCCTTGTGTTAGTGCTTTGTGTTCCTCACAGCCTTCCTGAAAAATATCATGTGTTTTCTCTTTTTCCAATGGTTTACATGAGGAGTTAGGTAGCAATCTTGGCTTTGAAATTTTATACAGCTGACTACTATTTTGGACCCTAGAAAATGATGCATTCAGAAACAGACTATTACTCTGACCTCCATCAGATTTAAAGTATATCCAAGCAGTCTTATCAAAGTCCTTTTCCCTATTCATCATGCTTATTTTTTGCTTTCTCCGTACAAAGAGATTCATTCAAGATAGAGCAACATTTTCCCTAAAAAAGAAATACTGAAGTAGACATTTGGCTTTCAGATGCTGCTTGGAATACTCAACCCATTTGGAGTACCTGAACGTTAGCCTTGGCACTGGTTTGGATTCCAGATTCCTGCTAATGCACACTTTGAGAGACAGTATGTGATGGTTCAAATAGTTAGGTCTCTGCCACACACATGAGATACCTGGATTGGATTTCCAGCTCCCAGATTCAGCCTGGCCAAACCATATTCACTGTACAGAGTTGGGGAATTAAGCAGCAAATGGGAGTTCTGAATTTCTATATCTGCTCCTCAAAGAATACACACACACACAATCAGTTATCAGTTACATGGGATTTAGAAAGAGAGGCTATTCAGAGAGAAAGGATCCTAATAAAGAAAAAATAGTAATAACACATACAAGGTGTTTTAGAATTCGAAATCCATGAAGATTTTCATTATATGTAAGGCCTTCTCCAAAAGATGTAACTGAATAGTGTTTTGAATCATTACCTTATCAAAATTTATCTTCTGTTTCCTCTTACTCATTTCCCTTATTCTTTGTATTATCATTGAATATATTTATTAGGAAGACAACTACATCAGGATATCTAAATATAAATACAGGCCAACATTCCTGACCTTTGGAAGTACGTGGTCTGAAAGCAAATGTGAGATTATGGATAAGGATACATTCATCTGTATAGGAAATGGTTAGAGAGAAGATGCAACAGCCAGATCCAAACTTGTGATTAAATGAAATAATTCATTGTATTAGTAATAAATTCAGTGTTCTGGTTTCATGTTGAGAAACTGAGCAGGGCCTCGATGGGGGAATAAATTTTCTCATTGGGGAAGGATTCCTACTGCTCAAGACATAGGCATGAATCAGCCTTGAAAATATTTTTCAAGGCTCAGCTGGTGCCATCATATTTCTTGATACTCAATTCTTTTTCCTCCCAATCCATCTGCAGATCTCTCTGTTCGACTCCTCTGTAAAGCACATATCCAAAATCTGCCCTCATTTGCACAAGAGTATTACTAAATATAAAGAACCATTTAATATTAAAAATGAAAGAGAGCTTATATATCACATTGACCAGAGATGAAAACTAAGTTTTATCTAACACACCAATCAATCAAAAACAATTACTTGGAAAGCCAAGTTGAGAAGGTTATAATACTATGTTCAAATTCACAGAAAAAAGTGAGTAATGATTTATTACAAGAGTGTAGACTAGGGTATTCGTATGTTCATCATGTATTTGTCATGTCAGATTTAACCTAACCCCTTGATTTTTTCAATGAAGCAAATGAAACCCAAATAGTCTCATAACTCCCCCTAAGTCATATCTAGTCATGTGGCACTTAATGACAGTGATAACTTCTGAGAAATGAATTTTCAGGCAATTCTGTCATTGTGCAGACATCATAGAGTATATCTGCACAAATTGAGATGTCTATGATGTCATTAGGTTATATAATCTCAGTAGACCACTATGGTATGTGCGATATGACCAAAACAAAATTGTGAAGATGGGTGATCAGATTAATTATTGGCAATAGTAAAGTCAAATCAATGCCTTCTTTTCCAGTTCCTCAATGCAATGTTTGATCTCCTCTGGCCTATGCCCTTGTAAAATGCTAGAGTAAAATATTGAAATGTACTAATTTTGAAAACTAGTGGGAAATCTATTGCCAGAATTTGAATCCCAGATATTATATTGGTTTAAAACATTTTAAATTTTATTTATTTTTAATAATTTTATTTATTTATTTGAGAAGTAGAGTTATAGACAGAGAGGGAGAGACAGGAAAAATTTCTTCCATCCACTGGTTCACCCCCCACATGGTTGCAGTGGCCTTGGCTGAGTGGATCTGAAGCCAGGAGTCAGGATCCCAGATAGTCTTCCTGTCTTCCACACAAGTACAAGTGCCCAAGCACTTGGTCCATCCTCCACTGCTTTCCCAGGCCATTTGCAGAGAACTTGATCAGAAGAAGAGCAGCCAGGACACAAACAGGTGCCCATGTGGGATGCTGGTGCCTCAGGTACAGGCTTAGCCTACTGTGCCACAGCACCTACCCAATATTTTTTTATGCAATGTGTAATTTATTTATCTGTAAATTGAGTTTATTATATAAGCAAATTTCAAAGCACTTGGAGCAGAACCTGTCAAGTAATGATTGCTCAATGAATATTTAGCCATAATAGTTACCTTTTTTCATTGTGATAATATACTTATTCAAGGTATTTTTTCAAGATGAAGTAATTCTAAAATTAATTGTATTGTCATTTCTTCTTCCTATATTTAATCAGTGAGATTTTACATGAAAAATAAATCCATTAGACTTACTAAAGTTTTACAAAATAATAATGATTATATCAGGCATAGAAGATAAGGTCCAAATCTGGCTAATATTTGTATTTATCCAAATCTTTTTATTTGACAGGTAGAGTTATAGACAGTGAGAGAGACAGAGAGAGAAAGGTCTTACTTCCATTGGTTCACTTCCCAAATGGCTGCTACAGCTGATGCTGTGCTGATCCGAAGCCGGGAGCCAGGTGCTTCTTCCTGGTCTCCCATGTAGGTGCAGGGGCCCAAGCATTTGGGCCATCCTACACTGCCTTCCCGGGCCACAGCAGAGAGCTGGACTTACCCAAATCTTTTTACTTGTTACATATATGTACTATCGCTTGGAGCCTTACATGTTTTACTTTCAAAGAATTGAATTCTTATTAAGTAGGAATCTTTAGATCCTTTAATCTTTTCTAACCTGTTCTTGAAGTTCAGGGGGAACCTACCTTGCACTGTTAGGGAGAAAAAGAAAAAAATACACACACACACATATCAGAATCAAGGATCACATTTGTAAGAATTGTAGCAGAGAGTTGCAGCTAGTGGCAGGGAGGGCTGATTCCGTTTTTGGACATAGGCAGGTAGAGCCACCCCAGTTGCTGTGTGCTTACTCAGCAATAACTGGAGTCGCCCCACACCCCCAACCCATTTGGTGAGGACCACAGCAGTTCAGAAGAAACCTAAGAGGAAAGCCTCTACCATGCCAGTTGCACCACACCAGTTGCCCAGCAATGGGAGGGGCGGAGGAGCCACCTCTCTGAAGGGGATGTGCTGCCTGCAGGACTCTTTCATGTGCCCAGCACAATTGAGAAGCAAGTGGGGCTGCCTGCAAACTACATCTCTAACCAGAGAGAAAAACCTCCCTTCCCCACCACACCAAATCTGGCTGGGAGGACCACACACAGACAGTGGCACTGATAACACCTAGGTTTCCTTATAGAAAGGACTGGCTAGTGGGGTACAGTGGCCCCACTAGCACTCCACAACCCAGAGAGCCCTGGGAGCTGAGCCTGAGAAAACAGTGACTGCATAATAGGAGGCAGTGTGGGTAGGTTCTGGGCAACCACCGAGCATTTCTCCATACTCTCTGAGCTCCTTGGTTGCCTATAGCAGCTCATAGCAGAGGGAACTGTGCTCACAGGTAAGACCACAGATTGAAAGTGCCGTTCATAAAGCAGGATGCATGAGGGCTGAGCACACTGGGAGCTAACACCTAGGCACTCCTCAGCTGGGAGGAGAAGGGCTGGTCGCATCAACAGAAGTGACCATTCCTCTCTATCCAGATAACCAGAGGCGAGCTACCATGCCCAACTGGGGTCTTACCTGGATACTCACCTCACTCTGGAGTACTGAATAGAGCACCCTGGCCACACAGCACCCAACTCCTGGTATTCACTAAAAGTTTAGATGCCCCACTAAGCCACAGAGACACAGGTCAAAGATAATAGCCATCAGACAAAAAAAATGCTAAAAATGCCAAAAAATAAAGGCAAAATACAAGAAACGAGAAAAAGGAAGACACTATGAGCTCCCCAAAGGAACACTGCAACATTTCAGTATTAGAATGTGAAAATGAAGAGATTCAGGAAATGCCAGAAATGGAATTCAAAAAACTAATCATTGGATTACGCAGAAGCAATCAGAAGCAAATTCATGAACTAAAGAAAACTATATATGATATGAATGAAAATTTTTTTCCATGTAATTGAGACTTAAAGAAAAGTCAACATGAAATACTAGAAATGAATAATTCAATAGATCAAATAAAAATGCAGTGGAAAGTCTTAACAACAAAGTTGGCAAGGCAGAAGAAAGAATGTCTGAGCTAGAAGACAAATCTCTGGAAATTTTACAGTCAGACCAAAAACAAGAAGAAGAAATTAGCAAACTAAAAAAAAAAAAAAAACTGTTGGAGTTCTGTGGGACACTGTCAATGACTCAGCATACTAGTATTAGGAGTACCTGAAGGTCTGGAAACAGAGAAGGGACTAGAAGGCCCACTTAGTGAAATAATTATAGGAAATTTCCCTAACTTGCAAAAAGAAAGGAATATTCAAGTACAGGAAGTGCATAGAACTCCTAACAGATATGACCAGAAGAGATCTTCACCATGACACATAGTAATCAAACTTTCCACAGAAAAGAATAAAGATTCTAATAATCATGCAAGAGAAATGCCAGATAACTTTCAGAGGATCTATAATTCGATTCACAGTGGACTTCTCATCAGAAAAATTATAGGCTAGAAGAAATGGCAAGATATAGTCCAAATCTTATGAGAGAAAAACTGTCAACCCAGAATATTGTACCCTGTAAAGCTCTCATTTATAAATGAAGGTGAAATAAAAGCCTTCCATAACAAAAAGAAATAGGAAGAATTTTTCACCCTTTGTCCAGCCCCATAAAAAAATGCTTAAGGACGTGCTATACACAGAAACACAGAAAGAAACTATCATCATGAAAGAATGCAAAGACAGAAAACCCCCAGTAAAAGTACAAAAGAAATACAAAGCAAACAATAGGAATATTAGCAGAAAAATGACAGGGCCAAATGGTTACTTATCAATGGTTATCCTGAATGTAAATGACATCAAGTCTTCAGTTGAAAGATACAGACTGGCCGAATAGATTAAAAACAAGACCCATCTATTTGCTGCCTAAAAGAAATGCATATCACCACCAAAGATACACACAGACTAAAAGTAAAAAGATGAAAAAAGATGCTTCATGTTAATGGGGAATTAAGGGAAGGTGTGGCCATCCTAATATCAGACAAAATAGACTTTAACACAAAAACTTTTAAAAGAGAAAAAGAAATACACTGCATCATGATCAAAGGATCAATACAACAAGAAGACATGACAACAATATACATATATGCACTCAACTACAGGGTACCCGGCTACCTAAAAGAAGTATTAAAGGATCTAAAGGGAGATATAGACTCCAATACAATAGTAATGGGGAACTTCAACACCCCAATTTCATCACTGGATAGATCAACCAGACAGAAAATCAACAAAGAAACAACAGAGCTGGCCGGCACCGCGGCTCACTAGGCTAATCCTCCACCTTGCAGCGCCGGCACACCAGGTTCTAGTCCCGGTTGGGGCGCCGGGTTCTGTCCCGGTTGCCCCTCTTCCAGGCCAGCTCTCTGCTGTGGCCAGGGAGTGCAGATCTTTTCACCCCACAGTACCGGAATACACATTCTTCTCAGCAGTGCATAGAGCTTTGTCTAAGATAGACCATATAGTAGGCCATAAAGCAAGCCTCAGCAAATTCAAAATATCAAAATCATGCTATGTACCTTCTCTGATTACAATGGATTGAAGCTTGAAAACAACAACTCAAAAATCTCAAGAACATATGCAAATACATGAAGACTGAATAAATAAATCAAAAGAGAAATAAAAAATTTCTGGAAACAAATGAAGGTAACAATACCTCATATCAAAACTTATGGGAGGCCGGCGCCGCGGCTCACTAGGCTAATCCTCCACCTGCGGCGCCAGCACACCGGGTTCTAGTCCCGGTCGGGGCGCTGGATTCTGTCCCAGTTGCCCCTCTTCCAGGCCAGCTCTCTGCTATGGCCCAGGAGTGCAGTGGAGGATGGCCCAAGTGCTTGGGCCCTGCACCCCATGGGAGACCAGGATAAGTACCTGGCTCCTGCCATCAAATCAGCGTGGTGCGCTGGCCACAGCGCGCTGGCCGCGGTGGCCATTGGAGGGTGAACCAATGGCAAAAGGAAGACCTTTATCTGTCTCTCTCTCTCACTGTCCACTCTGCCTGTCAAAAAAAAAAAAAAAACAACTTATGTCATACAACAAAAGTAGTGTTAAGAGGGATGTTTATAGCAAACAGTGCCTATATCAAGAAATTAGAAAATCACCAAACAAAATGAGCTGTCAATGCATCTCAAGGACCTAGAAAAACAACAACAACCCAAACATCAAATTAGTAGGAGGAAAGAAATAATTAAAACAAAGGAAGAAATAAACAAAATTGAAACCAAAAAATGCAAAAGATCAATGAAGAGCTGTTTTTATTAAAATAAACAAAATAGACACACCATTCTCTCAACTGACCAAAAAAAAGGAGTGAGAACACCCACATCAACAAAATCAGAGAAGAAAAAGGAAATGCAACAACAGATACCACAGAAATAAACAAAGAATCATCAGGAATTACTACAAAGAACTGTATGCCAGCAAATCAGATAACCTAGAAAAATGGATAGATTCCTTGACACATAAAACCTACCTAAACTGAATCATGAAGACATATAAAACACTAAACAGACCAATAACCAAGATGGAGATTGAATAAGTAATAAAGACCCTCCCAACAAAGAAAAGTCCAGGACCAGACATTTAAAGAATTAACTCCAATCCTTCTCAAACTATTCAAAACAATCAAGAAGGATAGAATCCTCCCAAACTCCTTCTATGAAGCCAATATCACCTTAATACTTAAGAGAGAACAAGGCACAGCAAAGAGAACTATAGACCAATATCACTGATGAACATAGATGCAAAATCCTCAATGAAATTCTAGCCAATCTAATCCAACAACACATCATAAAGATCATTCACCACGGCTGGCACTGAGGCTCACTAGGCTAATCCTCCACCTTGTGGCACTGGCACACTGGGTTCTAGTCCCAGTTGGGGCACCGGATTCTGTCCCAGTTGCCCCTCCTCTAGGCCAGCTCTCTGCTGTGGCCTGGGAGTGCATACATTTTCTCAATATATGCAGAGAAAGCTTTTAAAAAAATTCAACACCCTTTTGTAATGAACTAAGTTAAGCAAATTTGGTATAGAAGGAACGTTTCTCAACATAATCAAAGCCATTTATAGCAAACCCAAAGGCAGCATCTTACTGAATGGGGGAAAATTGGAAGCATTCCCATTAATATCGGGAACCAGACTAGGATGCCCACTCTCACCATTGCTATTTAGTATAGTCCTGGAAGTTTTAGCCACAGCCATCAGGCAAGGAAAAGATGTCAAAGGATACAAATCAGAAAAGACAAAGTCAAATTTTCCCTATTTGCTGATGACATGATTCTATTTATAGGGAACCCAAAAGACTCCATGAAGAGACTATTGGAAATCATAAAAGTGTTTGATAAAGTAGCAGGATATAAAAGCACACACACAAATTGATAGCCTTTAAATTCACAGAAAATGCCATAGCTGAGAAAGATCGAAGATTAATCCCATTCATAACAGCTACAAAAAATTTAAATACTTTGGAATAAACTTAACCACGGTCATCAAAAATCTCTATGGTGAAAATTATAAAACATTAAAGAAAGAAATAGATGAAAACACAAAATAGCTGAAAAATCTCCCTTTTTCATGGATTGGAAGAATCAACATCTTGAAAATGTCCATACTACTGAAAGCAATTACAGATTCACTGTGATCTCAATCAAAATACCAACAAAATTCTTCTCAGGTATAGAAAAAATTATGCTAAAATTCATATGATAACACAAGAGACTCCAACTAGCTACAGAATTTTAAACAATAAAAACAAAGCTGGAGGCATCACAATACCAAACTTCAAGACATAATACAGGGTAGTTATAATCAAAACGTCCTGGCACTGGCACAAAAACACACAAGTAGACCAATGGAATAGAATAGAAACCCCAGAAATTAATCCAAACATCTGCAACCAATTTATCTTTGACAAAGGAGCAAAAATCAACCCCTGGAGCCGAAGACTGTCTCTTCAGCAAATTATGCTGGGAAAACTGTATCTCCAATGCAGAAGTAATAAACAAGACCCTTACCTTATACTTTACACAAAAATCCACTCAAAATGGATCAGAGATCTAAATCTATGACATGATACTATCAAATTACTTGAGAACATTATGGAAATCCTATAAAACATTGGCATAGGGAAAGACTTCTTAGAAAAGAGCCCTGAGGCACAGGCAATCAAAGCCAAAATTAACAAGTGGGATTATCAAAATGAGAAGCTTCTGCACTGCAAAAGAAACACTCAGCAAATTGAAGAGGCAACCAATAGAATGGGAGAAAATATTTGCAAGCTATGAAACTATCAAAGAATTAACTTCCAGAATCTATAAAGAGCTCTAGAAACTAAACAACCACAAAACAAACAACCTAGTCAAGAAATGGACAAAAGACCTGAACAGACATCTTTCAAGAGAAGAAATTCAAATGGCCAGCAGACACGTGAAAAATGCTCAGGATCGCTAGCCGTCAGGGAAATGCAAATCAAAAGCACGATGAAGTTTGACCTCACCCCCGTTAGAATGGCCCTCATATAGAAATTAACAAACAGCAAATTCTGGTGAGGATGTAGAGAGAAGGATACCTTAACCTGCTGTTGGTGGGAATGTAAATTGTTATAACCACTGTGGAAGACAGCAGGGGGATATCTCAGAAAGTGGAATATAAGACCTCTCATATGATCTCACTCCTGGGTGTTTATACAAAGGAAATAAGATCAGCATGTGAAAGAGTTATTGATCTGTACCCCCATGTTCATCTCAGCACAATTTACAATAGCTAAGAAATGGAATCAACCCAGATGTCCATCAACTGAAGACTGGATAATAAAATTATGGTGTACATACACTATGGAATACTACACTAAAGAATACTATAGAAAAAGGAAATCCTTTCATTTGCAAGAAAATGAATGCAACTGGAAACCATGATACATAGTGAAATAAGCCAGTCACTAAAAGACAAACACCATACGGTCTCTCTGATCTGTGGTAAGTAGTAGAGTACCTAAGACATAACCTATAGGAGCAAAACTGATTTTTTTTTTTTTGACAGGTAGAGTGGACAGTGAGAGAGAGAGACAGAGAGAAAGGTCTTCCTTTGCCGTTGGTTCACCCTCCAATGGCCACCGTGGCCGGCGCACCGCGCTGATCCGATGTCAGGAGCCAGGTACTTATCCTGGTCTCCCATGGGGTGCAGGGCCCAAGCACTTGGGCCATCCTCCACTGCACTCCCGGACCACAGCAGAGAGCTGGCCTGGAAGAGGGGCAACCGGGACAGAATCCGGCGCCCTGACCGGGACTAGAACCCGGTGTGCCGGCGCCGCAAGGTGGAGGATTAGCCTAGTGGCGCTGGCCCAAAACTGACTCTTTAAGATGCATTTGTTTTGAACAGCTTTTCCCTTGACTGTCAAGGAACAATATTTTTTTTTTCTTTTTTCTTCAAATGAATCGGTGAACACTCTACTTAGTGTAGGGTTATTCTCAGTATAAAAATTATCTGAAAAAAAATGATTTCTTTAAAAAATAATAATGGGAAAGGAAGAAGGTGGAGAAAGAAGGGGCAGGAGTATTGGGTGGGAGGGAAGTTGGGGGGAAGAATCCTCATGTTCCCAATTCAGTATATGTTAAATGCATGAAGTTAAATGCATTCCTTAAATAAAGTAAAATAATTTAAAAAATAAAAAAGGAGGAATAAGTGAAGATATAACAGAAACTTTCATTTTTCTTATACTGAAAAATAAAAAGAATCCCAAAGCTACAGAGCAGAGTTGTGCTTGATATTTTCATTTTTACATATTAATAGTATAACATTCTTTTCTTCACTGTCAGAACTATTGAAGCTTCTAAAAGATTCTGCAAGTCATTGGCTAATCTCAAGGGCATGCACACCTGTGTAAGGTGTTGACACAGGCCCCGCCGTGCACCCCTCTGTCTTGTGCTGAGACTAACCTGTGTGCAGTGGGAGTCCACCTGGAGAGGAAGATATGAGGAAACACCAAAGTGCACCTGGAGAGAGCTTTGCTTTGCTGAAGTCTCAGTGCCAAGGACTCTGAGCACCTTGGAGAGCATGCTAATTGGAATTCTGCCTGTGTGTCTTCTGCAGATGAAGTCTCGTCTGGGGCCGGGCAAGCTGCAGGTGTGTGACAGGGCTCTGAGGCTGGGGGAATCTCTGACATCGCCATAAGGTGAAATTGCCACAGTGTGGCAATTGATTTAACGTTTGAGAAAAAATATAATGCTACCTCTTCTAAGGGTGAAATTTTAGTCATCCTTTTTACACTTAACTTCTGCAATACCATTTTCCAATTAAATGACATCATGGTTTACTGGATTACAGAAATGGCTTAGATCTTCTGTCATAGTTTGGATGCGGTTTGTCCCCTTCCAAACTCATGTGGGAATTCGCAGTTATGGTGGTGTTGGGTGGTGAGACCTGCAAGAAGTGAGGAAGTGGAATGCAGTTCTCACAGGCTGGATTAATTACCACAAGAGCAGGTTGTCGTGAAGCAAGTGCCCCTCTTGTTTCTTCTCTGTCATGCCGCTGCTTGTCCTCTGGCTTCCCACCACGTGCTGGTGCTGTGCCCAGCACATGCCAGAACCATACTCTCGGGCCTCCCGGCCTCCAGATCTGTGAGTCAAAATATAAAATAATTGGGCTTTATCGATGATCCTGTCTCAGGTATTATAACAACAGAAGACAGGGTTTAACATTTTCCTTCTGATGGGTAGATGCTTCATTAATCTTCCATGTTTAACAATCATGTGGACTCACAGGCATGAGTGCTGACAGCAAGATTTCTAAGCAGCGGATTTGTAAAGTTGTTTAAAAGACGTGGAAAAGTTGATCGTTTTTTCCTGTTAACAGGCATCACTGTTAACAGCTCTTAAGTTCTAATGTTGATGTAATAGCCATACTCATTAGAGGGCAGAGGTTCTCAGAACTGTGTGTTCCAAGAGCCATTTGAAGCAAATTTATTCCTCTAAGACCTCAAGAATCCAGCCACAGATCTCAATTTGAGAAACCTAGAATTCAGAAAATAAGACCTTATACTTTGGAAATGTCTTTTGATAAGAAATTATTACTCTAAAATAGTCTGGAAGAGTGAAAGTAAAGCTTGAAAATTATGAAATGCAAGGTAAATTTTATAAAGATTATCATTGAAATAAAATTCAAAACATAGCAAAACTTAGCATGGGCCCGTGAGTGTATGTGAAATTCAGTTTGTAAGAACCTTGCTATGTTGCTTTAGGGCTTAAGAAATACATTCACACAGCCATCAGCTCTTTTATTTCTCACAAAAGTGCTGTGCAATGATAGGCAACGTCATCTTTCCAGAACATGTACATTTTCTTGGTGGGGCAGGTATGTGAGCTTAGCGTATAACCTGGAGTTGTGCTCATGCCATGTTGCCTTCCTAAGTGTAAGCTCTATGTTGGTAGTGCTTAAGAACTGATAAATCTGTTACATAGCTCCCATCATAGGTGGCTTTATAACCACCACCAGGATAATGGGCTAGATTTGTGAGCAGCGTAAAGATTAGGTCCATGTGCTCTTTATTGCTTTGCTGGGCCCAGCCCCTTATTTCATTACAAAGAATCTGTTTTACATGGGCATTCATTTTAAGCTATTTGGTTATTATTTTTTAACAAGAGGCAGATTATCCTTAACAACTAAATCAACAGGTGTTTAATAAGCTTTATTGTATGTTTAATGCTGAATAATAATCAAGTGCTCTCTAATACTTTTTTTTATTTTCCAGAGTAAGATTCAAAAGAAAATTAGTTATCCATGTGCCTTGAGGTGAGGAAGAGAAAGAGAGAGCCAAATCGGTTAAATTGTCTATCACCTTTTTAAAGATTCACAAGGGTGCCTTTAAAGCTATGAGGATTTCTGCAGTGTAAGTCCATTTATTTCACCCAGCATTTCTTAGACTTATTTGCTCCCTTGTATGCATGTGTTGTGTATATCAATCTAGATGCCATGCCACTTCCGAAGGGGCTTACAGCTTGTAATAAATCGAGAGCACACTCCCTGATGGTTGATGCTCTACCATATTTTAGAATGTCCTTATGAATTCTTCTGCAGTCCAAGCTCCTCATCTAAGACAGGCTCTCCTAGACTTCATTGTCTTGTTCCCTGAAGCTGTGAGTGTGAGATAGTCTTTAACAACCATCTTTGCCTGGAAAAGGGAAACCAACAGTATTCTATACTTTGTGTGTCTGTGTGGGTGCAGTCTGTTGAAATCTTTACGTAGTATATACTAAGTTGATCTTCTGTATATAAGATAATTGAAAATGAATCTTGATGAAGAATGTATTGGGAGAGGGAATGGGAGATGGGATGGTTGCAGGTGGGAGGGAGGTTATGGGGGGGGGAACCACTATTATCCAAAAGTTGTACTTTGGAAATTTATATTAATTAAATAAAAGTTGAAAAAAAAAAAGAAATAAAGAAAATGCACAATGAAGAATAAAAAGGAAAACCAAGCAAGGATTTGCATTCCTCTATTTAATACAACATAGTATCACATGTATGTTTTCTAAATATTTATTTATTTATTTTGTTTGAAAGACAGAGTTACAGAGAGAAAAGAGAGAAAGAGAGAAAGAGAGCAGGTCTTCCAGGTCTCCCACGTGATTGCAGGGTCCCAAGGACTTGGGTCATCCTCTACTGCTTTCCCAGGCCATAGCAGAGAGCTGGATCAGAAGTGGAGCAATCAGAACTCGAACTGCTGTTCATATGGGATGCCAACACTGCAGGTGGTAGCTTTACCTGCTATGCCACAGTGCCAGCCCCTCACATATATTTTTTAACCTCACTCAATGTCACTCAATAGGGCAATGTAACAACCAGACATTTGAGTAAGCAACTGAGCTACCCATGATCATAGAACACTGTGAAACAGGCTTTTGTAGAGAAATGTTAGATGTTAGTTATTATTATTACTATTATTATCATTGTATGTCACCTAATCTATAAAGCTGTTAACCTTATTTTATGCAATGAGGTGTTCTGACCATAGGAATATATTACATTTCTATAAACTATATGTTTAACGCTCACTGCTGTAGTTGAAATATGTTTGGCCCCCTCTGAAGCTCATGCTGAAATTCAGTCTTCAATGTGAAGCCCTAAGATGTGGGATTAGGTGGGATGTTCAAGAGATGATTAGGGCTCTGCCCTACAAATGAATTAATCTACTCCTGTGATTAATGGATTAATGGGTCACTGGACTAGCTCCTTACTCAGACTGGGTTTGCATTAAAAGCCAGTTTGGCTGAGTCTCCCACATGCCCCCTGTCCCTTGTCATGAGCTGCTTTGTGTTGCCTCAGTCTCTGCCAGCAAGAAGAGCATAGCCAAATGCAGCCCCTCAGCCTTGGGCCAGAATTATGAACTGAAATAAACATCTTTTACTCATAACTTAGTCTGTGGTATTGTGTTATTAGCAATAGAAAATGTACTGGAACTTGGAAAATTACAATTGATGATTCCTGTCAACACGATGATAATCCCAACAGTGATCAACAGTATAGGTTTTTCTATTATTTGGAGGACTTTGAAAATTGGACTATAAACAGAATTGTGAACAGGCATCCATATGTGGAATACAAGGTTCAAAATAGCAAGAGTCCATGGATGACTGGCTCTACAGGAACAGAATTTTGTAGAGACAGTGAGGAGTGATTATGACTATAAGAGGAATATCAATGCATTTAAAATTTTGGTTTGTAATTGGCAAATAATAGTAATTGGAGTGCAAAGTGATATTCCCATGTATATATTGTGGAATGAGCAAATCAAATGAGCATATCCATCATTCTGAAGTTGTTTTCCTTCAGGAAAATCTCCCCTGAAACTCTCTAGCATATTTCATCGTTGAGGCATTTATTCAGGAAATTGTTTCCAATGTCCTTTGCTCTAGATACTCATGCTCTGTGTTTTGCAAAGGCCTTTACATGCGTGTTATACACTGATGACATTTTCATTGTGGAAATGTATTGTCTTTATAATTGAACACCTGCCACAAGGCACAACGTCAGACTCAGAATGTGCATTCAAATATTCTAGAGTCAATATATTAGAAGTTATCAGAACATATTGCTCAAAAACACAAAAAATTAATCAAAATGTCCTATTTTAGCTTTTGTAGCAACAGTAGGGCACAGCAGACTGCAGAGCTGATTAGTTACTTATTAAATAAGAACAGTGGTGACAGAGTTTTAAAATATCAAATTAGCCTCACAGAGCTCCCCAGGAAATGGAAAAACTGTAGCACCAGTTGGGATGCATATGCAGCAGCAGCCATCTAAGAGAGGTGAAAATAGCACAGGTTCTTGCTGATGTTGCCTTCTGCCAAAATTTTCATCATCTTAGGCCTTAAAGAGTTGTGCTGTCTTGTTCTAATTTCTATGATCTCTTCCCATGAGCAAATTTACCTTCTTGATTTGAGATGATACCAGGGGAATAAAGGACCCTCAGGGCATTAAGCCTGATTCACAGAATGATTCTCCATCTGACATTGTCTTGGTTGCTGAGAAACTGAAGATGCACTCAGGCTTGACAGCAGGTAAAATCTTTGAGGAGCATCAACAGACAAGGCTACTAACCTATTCATATCAGAGAAGTAAAAGAGAGTTTTACATAGAAGTGAGCATGGATCCTACCAATGCCTTACATGTATTGTGGGTCAGGTTGATGGTTGCCAACCAACTGACAAAGCAGGAGCAGTAATTTCCAGAAACTAGATAGTAGGATAGCGTGGTAAGAGCTGACTTTTCATGTCAGATGAGAATTCACGGATGTGGGATGCTGCCTGTGAACCATGAATGTTGACAACTGATTTTAAAGTGGGATTTTGGGGGCAGACGTCTGGCTCTGTGGATAAGACACCCTCTTCTGTCTTCCTCATCAGAGTACCTGGGTTTGAGTCTTGGCTTCACTCCTAAATCCAGCTTCCTGATAATGCACACTCTGGGAGGCAGTGGTGATGGCTCAAGGAGTTGAGCCCCAGCTACCCACATGGGAGATCTCAACTGAGTTCTGGGTTTGGTCTGGCTCAGATCTGGCTATTTCAGGCATTTGAGAAATGAATTAGTGAATGGAAGATCTCTCTCTCTCTCTCATGCAAAATAACCAACTAACTAAATAAATAAAGATTGCTGAAACGATTGAATATACAACTTCCTTTAAAGCTTAGCATCATTCCAACTAAGGAGCCAAAATATATAACAACTGTGTAATGTCTCTCATTTTATCATCCACCATTTTTTGTGAGCATTATCAAGAATCAATCTTTGTTTATTGGTCAAGGTGAGTCCAAAGAGATGAGTAAAGAATAGAAACCAGAAGCAAAAGTGTTAAGGAGACATTGTCCAGTCCGTATTTTAATGTCTCCCAATAGCTGTATAATGTTATGAGGAATTCATCCCCAAGTTCCCACATGCCTTGGAAGAGGTTGGCTGTCTTTCCAAAGCCTTTCGTCTATGTAAGGTGTTTATTATGGGACTAGGTTTGGGAAATGAAGGCTGTTTGTATCTCAAATTACCTCCTAGTCAGGCTCTCCTCCACAACTAATTGTCGTGACCTTGGATGTATCTGCTTTTGAATATCCTTAGCATCCATCTACTGTGAAGATGAATTAGTTATTTAGGTAGCAATCAGATTCCTGGTTTAGCCAAAGTACATCCATTCCTCTTCAGGCCTATTAAGCGAAGGGTGAACTTTCAAGCTAATGCACAACACAATCACTACTCCTCTGGACATGTCAGGCACCGAAATATTTTCTATTCACTGATAAAAAAAAAAAAAACAACTCCTTTCTAAAATAAGAGAGATGGAAGGGAGGAGGGAAAAGTCAATGCAGTCCTAAAGATTCAATTAAGAGTTTAGGTATCTGCCAGCTTTGATCAGTTCCAACTTTGACGTTTTCAGTGGAGGTCAGCAGGGGGTCAGTGTGAAAGCAGTGCAGGGGAGGGCAGGTGCATCAGAGACTCAGATGGAGAGAACATGAAGACTCCTTCATGGGTACAGAGAGACAATTGGCCCTTGTGATGGGTAAATTCAGAACTGGTTACTGAGGAAGGATAAATTTGTCTACAGCAGTCTAGGCAACATGACAGGTTCTCCTACTACTCTATGAATTATCAGACTTGCCATCAAAATCCTTACAGAACACTTACTATTCTCTCTCCCTTTGCACAAAAAGGCACAAGCCTTAGAGAAGTAAGAGGCTTGTTGGCCAGATCTGACTTTAAGCAACAAATGATCTGAGATATGTCAAAAAGATTTCTATCAACAAAGTATACATGCAAGAAAATACTACACACCAGAATTTGTCTGATTTGGGCTATGTATGTTGTCCCAGGATGTCCTCAAAGCAAAATCATTGGGTAAACACCCTGGTCCATGTTTCAGATCTAAAGAAATGGATCTCAGTGTAGTGACTACCTTGCTTAACATAATCCAGTTGTTGTCACTCGCCATCCAAGTATTCTTATGTGGCAATGTGTTTATTGCCGCCACTCCATCAATACATGAGAGAGGCTTTTATTTAGCACCTACTATGCAGCAGTCAGTGTGCTAGACAACAGACAACAATGAGTAAGACAGAAATCCATGGCTTAATGGATTTAACATAAACAAGGTATTCCATGGCCTGTTTATTTTCCTTTTTAGTATTTGAAGACAATATGTGGATGGAATTTTCTTTTTATTTGCTTGTTTCCTATGTCAACATATCTTCTTTGTTATCCTGAGTCACATTATATATAAGAGAGTCATGTCACTTTTCTTTTATCCTAGTATTTATTTTTAAGTACCTCTTATACATTTGTGACTAGATCAGGCACTAGAAATACACAAATAACATTATGACACTAGAGAGTTGAAAAGAAAATAGTTCATATGATTTAAGGAAATAATAGAAATTCTGATTTAACATTGTGAATTGAACACTGGCATTTATTATACCTGCTCTTGAAACAGTACTATTATGAAATTAAAGTTCAAGTTTACAGGGGCAGGGTTAGGACAGAAAGAGGTAGCAAAGGCTACAGTTGATTATAGGCAGACAAAAAGCAAGTAGGTGAGAGGAAATTACTTGGTTTTGGGGGAATAGGTGAAATCTCTGTGCCTACAGGGGAAGGTGCTTTGGTGGCAGCAATAAATAGGCCAATGTGTATTTGAGGACCCTGGGGAGATTCAAGAGTTAAGGGGAGCATTGGTGAGCTTTTCTTTACTGCAATGGTAAAAATTGGTTACCCAAGGCAACCAATTTTCAAAAAGAAAAGGTTTAATTAACTCACAGTTTGGAAGTTGAAGTTCAAGATCAGCTAACCCCATTGATTTGGCCTCTACTGAGGATGGTGGAGCATGTGTGGACCATCCAATGGTAAGCCAGGAAATAGAGGTCAGGGCCAAACTCTGGCATTTATAACAGCTCTTTTTTGAGAACTAATTTCCAAGGGCATACCCCCAGTGCCATAAGGACCTTCCACTAGACCAGCTTCTTAACGCTCATCACCTTCCAATAGTGCCACCCTGGAGACTAAGCTTTCAACATTTGGACATTTAGGGTCACACAAACTGATACCCAAACCATGCCGAAGGGCATGAAAGTTGCTAGTGGGACTGTTGATAAGAGTGCTTCCAATCTGTGTAAGATGCATGGTACTGCAGGTATCATTCTTCACCCTATATACCAGATGGCACCACCATCCAGACCCCTGTTCAATACTCTCTGGAGGAGTTGGATCAGAAAGCTTTATGCTTCGGGCCATTGAAAATAGCAGAGTAATATTACAGTCATGTTATTTAGATCAGCCTGCCTTGAATCCCTCCCTCACCCAGTTCCATTCTCTTATTTGACACTGTAGTGGGAAACTTCTGTCATATCACTCAGTGTTCCCCACTTTCTGGAATTTAGGCCTTTCTGTAATGCCCTCCCATTAGTAGAAGCTGGATCTAGTCATTTGCTTATTTAAAATGTAATTATTTATTTGAAAGTCAGAGAGAGAGGGATAATCTTCCATTCACGGGCTCATTACCCAGATAGCTATAATGGCCAGGGCTGGGACAGGCCAAACCCAGGAGCCAGGAGCTTCTTCCAGGCCTCTAAGGTAGGTGGCAGGGGCCCAAGCACTTGGGCAATCTTCCACTGCTTTTTCCAGGCCATTGGCAGGATTGGAAGTAGAGAAACTGGGACACAAACATGTACCCATGTGGATTTTATCCACTGTGCCACAATGCTGGCCTCCTAGTCACTTGTTTCTAATGAATAGAACATCATCAAGTAATGGGATGCCCCTCTACCCCATGTTTAAGTCACAAAACTGTGACTTCTGTCTTCCTCACTTTCTTTTGACTTCCTACATGCTCAGCCTGATGAGGCGAGCTCTGTGGAGAGGACAAGAAGGAAACAAATGTAGGGAGACCTCTACCCAACAGCCCATGAAGAATTGAGTCCTTCCAGCAACCACATGTGAGCTGGCACAGATTGTCCCCAGCTGAGCCGTAAGATGATGGCAGGCTGCAGGGTGACCATGTGTCCTGGTTGGCTCAGAAATGAGGGGTTTATAGGGTATGGGACTTCTGGGGCTAAAACTGGGAGCATTCTGGGGAACTTGGATGATTGTTCATCCTGCTTATGAGAGATTCAGATTCAACACCCTTGCTAAGCTGCATCCAGATTCCTGACCACAGAATCTGTGAGATAATATGTTGTCTTTAAAGCAACAAATTAGCAACTGCGCTAATTTGTTATGCTGAAATCATGAATTAAAACAGACTAGCAGAATGCTGGCAGCCAGAATTATGCCAGCAAGGCAGGATATATGAGTTCTTCTTTCGGGTACAATGATGGCCAGACAACACATGATTTCTTACATACAGAGGTTTCTCAACAAAAGCCTATGGTTCCTGCCCAAATACTTCAAAATGAAGTCTTCTTCTTGTCAAAATCTGCCATACACACGGAGCTTCCTTAAGGCTTTTGACCACTTCACTCATAAATCAACTGACAACTAAATTAATGCTATTATTAAATGATATTTTAAAGAGAACTTCTAACAGAAAGGTCAAAGAGCACAGGAAATGAGCAGGAAAAAAAAGGAAATTAGAGGATAAGGTGTAAAGGACAAAGGAAAACTTCACCAGAATCACAAATGCACTTGTGAACATACACAAAAATGTACAAGAAAAGAGTACATCCATGAAATAAGAACCAATTGTAGGGGCTAGTGCTGTGGCATAGTAGGCTAAGCCTCTGCCTGCAGTGCTGGCATCCCATATGTACACCAGTTAAAGTTGAGTTGCTCCACTTCCAATCTAGCTCTCTGCTATGACTTGGGAAAGAAGCAGAGGATAGTCCAAGTGCTTGGGCCCCTGCACCTGTGTAGGACAGCCGGAAGAAGCTCCTGGCTCCTGGTTTAGAATCAGCTCAGTTCCAGGTGTTGAAGCCATTTGGTCAGTGAACCTGTAGATGGAAGACCTTTCTCTCTATCTCTTCCACTCTCTGTAACTCTGCCTCTCAAACAAATAAATAAAAATGAACAAATTGGATAAAAAAGGAGTACTAATGGAAGAAACAATATTGGAAATGGATACTATTATAAAAGGTATTCAACCTTCAGAGAAGTGCTAGAAAATAGAAGCAAGTTCTCAGAAAACTGAATGGTAAGAACATTGAGCCGGCGCCACGGCTCACTAGGCTAATCCTCTGCCTTGCAGCGCCGGCACACCGGTTCTAGTCCCAGCTGGGGTGCCAGATTCTGTCCCGGTTGCCCCTCTTCCAGGCCAGCTCTCTGCTGTGGCCAGGGAGTGCAGTGGAGGATGGCCCAAGTGCTTGGGCCCTGCACCCCTTGGGAGATCAGGATAAGTACCTGGCTCCTGCCATCGGATCAGCGCGATGCGCCGGCCGCAGCGTGCCAGCCGCAGCGGCCATTGGAGGGTGAACCAACGGCAAAGGAAGACCTTTCTCTCTCTCTCTGTCTCTGTCTCTCTCTCTCACTGTCCACTCTGCCTGTCAAAAAAAAAAAAAAGCATTGAAAGCACAAAAGAGGAAAAATAACTAGTCTAAGATTGATAATATTCCAGAAAACCAGAGTTGAGAAAACAAAAAAATGCAAGTAATTAACAAAATATAAATTGAAAGGGGCCATCAAACCCCAAGCATATAAATAAGAACAACCCACACAATGACAGAACTATTAAAGAAAAACTAAAGTCATAAGATTTATTATAGTAGGAATAAAGAAATAACATAAAACTATTGAATAGGGAAAATATATACAACAGATGAAGAATCAAAACAGCATTATATTTCTGCACAGCTTCATTGGATTCTAGAACATAACAATAGAAATATAAAAGCAATGCTTAAACAACCCTCAAATGAAATGATTGCCAGTTGCAATTCAGTTTCCAAAAACCAGAAAAAAAAAGACTAGTTAGTGGTTTTGTTACAAAAGAAATGTGATAAACAGAAATGCTCATGGTATAATGCAGACCATTCTGTAGCATTTCGACTACAAAGTGTGGGAGACACCTGTGTAGGCGAGAGGGCTGTGTGTTTGTGGTAGAGGTTAGCAATGTGCATCAGTATTTTGAGAATTCACAATCAGGTGGCCCTTTATGATCCCTAAATTTAGACATGGTCTTGTGACTTCTTTAGACATAAAGTAAAAAAGAAAAGTGACATGTGATGCTTCTGGAAGAAGCATTGAGAATTGGTGCTCAATTCTCCATCTTCTTGCTGCATTAAATGCTGAAGCCTGGTGTTAAAATGGTGGAACTTGTGTTGTCTTCTGGATCTGAGAAAGTAGAAGGAGCAAAACTCTGTGAATACCAACAAGAAAACTGTGGGGTGAGTAGAAAGTTAATTTTGTTTGTGTCCAGGCATTAATGTTTGGGGGCTAGTTCCGTAGTTTAGACATCCTAGTGAATGCGATGTGTTTGCAGTCTGCGCATTTGTGTTCAGTATGGGTGATCCATTACACAGTTGTATGATTAAAGAAAAAGCAGCTAGAGGAGGAGAGATAGAACATTCCAGGCAGAAGGGCAGAAGGGCAAACAAAAAAGATACATAAGAGAAGAAGAGAGACCGAAGGGTCACAGATGAAGAGCTAACCTTCAACAGACAAAGATGACTTGTCCTTGGGGATAGAAGGGAGTGAGCTAAAGTGCAGTGGAAATGCAGTATGATCATAAGTACGAGATCAGAAATTTTTCTAGAGAGTCTCTGTTTTCAAAGATTGAGAAATGAGATCATTTGCAGTGCATAAATGATATTGTGGAGGAAAACGGTGGAATGTGGAAATATTGTATTTCACTGGGAAAACAGAAGTCATTCAAATCAAGGCAGGAAAGATTTTACTTTAGAAATTAGTAGTTTATACAAATATTGAAAAAGCTGAGAGGGTGAAGGCCAAATAGCCAACGTGAAATAGCTACACCTTCACTTACATGGAAAAGAACAGAAATCTCAACACTCTCTGGAATACTCTAATCAGATATTTTGATGAGCAGAGTGAAGTGAGTGTACATTCTGTATCTGCCTGCATGTATGCCTGCAGCTGCCTCCAGAGGATAATGGCTTCTCCTTCCCCTCCACCTGGCTGATCCCATGTGATGGCCTCTCTTTGGCAGACACTAAGTAGCCAAACCTCACAGGTCAGGGGATCCTGGGAAATGAATATCCTTAATTGATAAATATGACACTGAAGTGCTGCTCCCAAATCCAAAACTTTTTGAGTCCCAACATGACACACAAGTGGAGAATTCTACACCTGATATCGTGTGACAGGTCTTAGTCAGAAATAGGTCACCAAACATATTATATATAATTATCTTCAGGCTATGTATCAATGATGTATATGAAACAAATGAAATCCCATGTAAACATTCAGAGGACATCTGTAATTCAGAGGACACCTGACCGGTGCAGTGATGATGGCGTGTCAACAACAGGGCACTCCTGGGAGACAAGTGTTTTGAGCGTGTGTCATTGTGGCAGCCTCCTCTGCCTTGAATGTCCTTTCCCCAGGGTGATGGTTCTCAGCATGCAAATCCTGATTTGTGTCTCACCCCAAAATGTGTCTCCCAGCTTCCCTTGTTGTGAGAGGCTAGACAGGCGTTCCAGGCTTTTCAGGTACATGCATCTGAGAACAGAATTGTTGGCAGAAAGAGGCACGACAAGGAGCGTTCTCATGTCTCCTTACAGATTGCAGCAGAAGCAGCCCAGTTCAGGACTCAACTGAGCATGCTCCTGGTTTGAATAACGCTGAGCAGGGGAGGGGAAGCAGCTGCTTTGTTGAATCATGTCCAGGATGAGGCTCTGGGAGTTCTTCCTGGAACGTTCTGAATCTGTTCTTCAGCCCTCCAACCATTCCCTGAAATGTTTATAGACTTAACAAGGCATTATCTATTTAAACTAGGCAGGATTTTCTGTTGGCTGTAGTGGAATGCTTGTCAATACTATGTGACTATGGAGAGTAGAACATGTGGAAAGGGTGCTGTGGTGATGAGCAAAGGGATGATTGGGGGAAGGTAGAGAAAGAGCCGGAACATCCGCTCATGCTGTTGTATTGACAGTGACTCCAGTCTGTGCTATTTTTCTCTAGCAGTCTGAGAAGTTCAAGTTATGACATGGAAAAGGTAGATGTTTGGATTAACCTAGAGCTCTCCTAATTTTACAGTTGGAAGAACTGAAAAGCATTATTGCTGTCTTAATGGATAGGTTGAGAATCTCATATCTGAAATGCATGGGATAAGAAGTGTTTCAGATTTTACATCTTTTAAAGACTTTGGAATATTTGCTTAGATCCAAATTTACATGGGATTTCATTTGTTTCATATACATCATTGATACATACATGAAGATAATTATATATAATATGTTTGGTGACCTATTTCTGACTAAGACCTGTCACACGATATCAGGTGTAGAATTCTCCACTTGTGTGTCATGTTGGGATTCAAAAAGTTTTGGATTTGGGAGCACTTCCGTGTCATATTTATCAATTAAGGATATTCAACATGTATATTTATATTTACTATGACATATAAAACTATACATATTTATGGGATATTATGTGATGTTTAATTGCATACATACATCGTATAAACTGAGGACACTTAACATTTCTTTGTAGTGAAAACATCCAAAAATCCTATCTCCTAAGATTTTTTTAAAGACAGAATTAAGGCTGGCACCGTGGCTCAATAGGCTAATCCTCTGCCTGCAGCGCTGGCACCCCGGGTTCTAGTCCTGATCGGGGTGCCAGATCCTGTCCTGTTTGCTCCTCTTCCAGTCCAGCTCTCTGCTGTGGCCCGGGAGTGCAGTGGAGGATGGCCCAAGTGCTTGGGGCCCTGCACCAGCACGGGAGACCAGGAGAAAGCACCTGGCTTCTGGCTTTGGATCAGCGTGGTGCACCGGCCATATCACGCCAGCCGCAGCGGCCACTGGGGGGTGAACCAACAGAAAAGGAAGACCTTTTTCTCTCTCTCTCTCTTTCACTGTCCACTCTGCCTGTCAAAAAAAATAAATAAAGACAGAGTTAAATTAATATTATCTATTTTCAACCTACTGGCAGAAAAAACCCAAAACTTCTTTAATCTAGCTATAACCTGCTTTCCCAATCCTTCCTACCCAACTCCCCTCCCCAACCTCTGGTAACCATTTATATATTTAACTTCTAAAAGATCACCAATTTTTTGATCTCTGAATATGAGTGACATCATGTGATACTTGTCATTGCTGGCATATTTCATTTAACATAATGGCCTTCAGTTCCATCTGTATTATTGCAAATGGCGACATCTCAACTTTGTAATGGCTGAGTGGTATCCCATGTGTTTATGTATCACATTTTCTTTATCCAGTCACCAGCTGATGGACACTTGTGCTGTTTCCATTTCCTGGCCATTGTGAATAGTGCTGCAATAAACAGGGGAGTGCATGTGACTCTTCAACAGATGTATTTCCCTTAAATATTAATTTTTTTCTTTTATTAATTTTAGATTTGGATTGTTACTTTTCTAGTTCCTTGTGATGCAGTAGTAAGTTGTTTATCTGACACTTTCTGGTTTTCTGATGCAGGCTTTGACTGCTCTATGTTTCCCTCTGAGTATCGCTTTTGTTGTATCAAATAGGTTTTTGTATGTTTTGTTCCCATTCTCATTTATTTTCAGAATTTTTTTTGTATCCTCCTGGATTTCTTCCTTAGTCCATTAGTTGTTCAAGAGTGAGTGGCTTAATTTCCATGTATTTGTGTAGTTTACAATGTTTTCTTGTTGATTTCTAGTTTTATTGCATTGTCAGAAAAGTTACTTAATATGATTTATATTCTTTTAAATTTTTTGAGGATTGTTTTGTGACTTCCCAAATTATGCAGCTGTTGGATGGAAAGTTCTACAGATGTCTGTTAAGTCCAACTCATTTCTGTTGTTACTTTGTTGATTTTCTGTCTAGATATCTGTTCATTTCTGAAAGTAAAGTGTTAAAATCCCCTACTATTACTGCATTGGAGTCTATAGCTCTCATAGGCTCATTAATATTTGCTTTATGTGTTTGGGTGCTCTAATATTTGATATATATATATATATATATATATACTCTTTACAAGTGTTATTTTCTCTTGCTATATTTAATCTTTTATCATTATATGATGACCTTTCTGATCTCTTTTTTGCTGCTTTTGGTTTAAAATCTATTTTATCTGACATTAGTATGGCTAATCCTGCTTTATTTTGGGTTCTATTTACATAGAATATCTTTTCCCATTTTTTCACCTTCAATCTACGGGTTTCCTTAGAAGTAAAATGAGTTTCTCATAAGTAGTGTATAGTTCCATCTTATTTTTTAATCCATTTTTTCACTCTAGGTCTTTCAATTGAAGACTTTAGTTCATTGATATTTTAAGGTGATTGTTGATATGCAAGCTCTTACTACTGACATTTTGATACTTGTTTTATATATTTATGATAGCTCCTTTGTTATTAATTTATAATCTTCATTTGTGGCGAAATGATTTTCTCTAGTGGTGTACTTTGACTCTACTTATTGTTTTGGTGAACCTTGTGGTTGCCTTGAAGTTTACAGAAAACTTTTTTGGTCTCTATCAAGCTATCTTGAAGTGTTAACAACTTAATATTGATTATAAAAACAGGAAAAGAGACAAACACAAAACAAAGATATAAGAAATCCTAATAAAAAACTCACAATGTGTACTCCATTCCGTCACACATTTTGAATTTTTGATGTTACATTAGACCTCTTTCCTATTGCCTGTTTCATAAAGTTTCAGTTTAGTTAATTTTAGTTTTCATGGTAAAGATATAAATGATTTACATACCATGTTTATAATATTAGAGCATTCTGAATTTTTGTTGTAATAACTCTTATCTATGAATTGTCTGCACTCTGATATTTTCTTATTCACTGTTAACATCTCTTTCTTTCAGTTTGAAGAACTCCCTTTAGCATTTCCTACAAATCTGGTGGTGATGAATTCTCTCAGGTTTGGTTATCTAGGAATGTCCTTAGTTCTAACACACAAAGGACAGTTTAGCTGGATATACTATTCTCGGCTGACAATTTTCGTTGTCTTCAATACTGTAGAAGTCTCATCCCACTCACTGACCTGTAAGATTTCTATTGAGAAGCCCGAAGTCAAGGGAACTGGGACCTGTTTATTTGTTATTTGCTTACTTTAACTTGTAACTTTGATGGATCTTTCTGACATCATTAAACTTGAGTAGCTTGACTATCATGTGCTTGAGGTAGATTTGGTTGTGTTGAGTCTGCCTGGTTGAGTTTTGACCTTCCTGTATGTAGATAGTTGCATCTTCCTTTGGGTTTGGTAACCTTCCTGCCAATATCTCGTTGAATGTCTTTTCTACCCCTTTGGCATTCTCAAGTCCCTCTTGAACCCCAACAGCAAGAATGTGTGCTGTTTAATGCTATTTAATATTTCCTGTAAGCTTTCTTCATTTCTCTTGATTCTTTTTGCTTCTAAAATTGTGTATTTTCAAATAGCATTTTTAAGCTCAGTGATTCCTTTATTCTGTTTGATATATTCTTCTGTCTCATTTTTAATTTCTTTTACTGCATTTTTCAGTTAAATGATGTATGCTTGATTTTGTTTAATTACTTCCACTTCTATCAAATCTGTGAGAATACAGAAGTATTTTTCTGTATTCTATTGAATTTTGGTGAGTTCCTTTAAAGCATCTATTTTGAAATCTTCATCCAACTATTTGGAAATTTCAGTTCCTAGTCGGCTCGTTACTTTGCTCTTTAGGTGAGGTCATGATTCCCCAGATGTTCCTGATGCTTGTTGGGGTACAATGTCTTCTGGGCTTTGAAGGGATGTTTTTGTTGTCTGGTTCCATTTATGGCTGTCCTAGAGATTCTTAGGAGTCTGTTCTGCCACTAAGGTGGACTATGAACTGTCTGCTGCTGAGGTGAGCTCACCGTTCAATTTTGTACCTATCAGACATTGATGATGCTGGCTGAGGCATAGGCTACTCAACCAGGACCACGGAACCTCCGTCAACACTGAAGTAGGTCCAGAGGCTCTGTCTGCAGATACTGGCCTGAGATTAGGGCCCATTAGAATCTGCTCAAGTCTGGAACTGACTTCCAAAACAGTCCTCTGATTCCCTTTGTCTGTCTAGGGTTGTAGGAGGGGTGGAAGAGGCAGCTCCTCATTATTCAGGAAGATGTGACTCTGGTCAGTCACACCTGGGTCTCATGGTCGCCAGGCCTGTGAAATCTTGGAGCTGTACACTAGGCCTGTGAGAGACTGGTGGTGCTACAAAATAAATTTGTCTCTCCAGGTTGCAGGTCTTTGCTTGCTATTAGGGGAAGCCTGTTTACATGGCCCCAACCTGTCTTCTGTAGCTCTTGTGAAAATGACTTGGTGTATATACAGTTGTTCACACCAATGTCTCTTTTGGGAGGTAGTTGCAGGAGCTTCTTAGCTGTCATCGTGTCTCTGCCCCCCTCAACCTGTATTTAACTTGAATGCATTCAGAAAGAGACTTCACATAAGGAAATGTGGACGTTGAAAATTATCGCTAAAGCATATTGTTATACCCATTCCTATTTTCCCATTCCTAATTCCCCTGGATCTCTTACATTTATCCATTCATAAATACCAACTGTTACAGGAAGGTAGGAGTAAACAAAATTTAAAAGGTCACAGCTCCTAAAGAAGTATATGGTTTTGTGGGAGAAAGTGACATTTAACATATGTTTAAATACATAAGGCATCACAACTTTCTATAAAAGTGCTGAAGGTAAAAAAAAATTAGCATGTAAGAGGCATTCAAGTTTATATTTGGTAAATTAAGAAGGTCTTTCTGAGAAAATTATTGATTAGCTAAAACCTGAAGAATGAATAGGGGTAGTCCACTTAAGGAAAAGTATCATTTCATTTCAAACAGAAGGGTCATATGTGCAAAGATCCTCAAACAAGACAATATTATATCGGACCCTATACAGAAATAACACTTTGATAAAATAATCTAGAACATGCAATTTTGATATTTGAGGCCAAATCCCTGTGATACCCATACACATACGCAGTGCATTCACTTACACACATTGTGCTTTGCCTTCTTATGACTTCTAAAAGCTCTTCTGTGCCAGTGTATTTGGATAGCCAGATTTCTAAATTTATGTGGCAGGCTCAGCAATACTAGGAAACTTTAACCATATTACCAGTTGAGTGTCTGAAGGCTCTGGGACGCAAATGGAGTGGATCTTCCTTGACCAGACTTCTTGGATACGCTCTTCTCTGCACGTGGCCACCCGGTGGTTAAGCCTTCATGTTTCTGTAGCCCCCGTATGAATGGTTTGTGTCCTTTTTCACTTCATTTCAAATCTGTCTGGCCCTGGATTAACCTCCTTTCTTGAGCCCCAGGTTTTCTAAACGAGCAACGTTACCTCAAATGACTAAAAAAGATTAGAGAGCTTTCTAAACCTTGCTTAAGAAAGTACTTCCTGAATATACTTTAATCTGCAGCTATGAATTTGTCAGCAACAGTGAAAGAGCATTGGCTTTCCATGCATAAGCAAGAGAAATGAACACCCAATATGACAATGCAAAGAAAAAAAAATGAGAACTGCCAGACTCATTGTCAAATAAGCAGTGTCTATTCGAACAAAAAGAAAAAAAAGTTGGCTCGTGGAAGCTTCTGTAGAGTTATAATTGATGACAAGAGAAATAGAATTATGATCAAGTGGTATTTTCAAAGGAAGACTGGCATGAGGGGAGTGGTGGGTGTTGAAGAATAGAACTGAAAAAATGAACTGTGCTCCACTCAGAACAAGGTCGAGGTGAACTGCTTGCTTTATTTATGTGTTTGAAGAAAGGTAGTAGAAATGCTAATTTTGCCATTTTTAAATTTACTTAAAGCTGAAATCAATAGAGCAAAAGCAAAAGCCCAAAAGGCCAGCCAGCCTTATGGTTTGGATAATGCCCATTGTGTGGTTCATTAATTGTGTGTCTCATCCATCATCTGTCTTGTGCCTTGGGGCCTCCCGGGAGTAGGGCTGGAGGCATCCTGGGAAATGTGTTGAAGACTGGGAATATGCTTCTCTGGGAGTCCAGGGTGGGCAGAGATTTCAACCTCACACAACACAACGCTTCCTTTTTATCATAGATTCTTCACAAAGCCCCTTGATGATCTTGAAATGTCTCCATTCATAGGCACACACACATGCTTTGCCATCCTGTCAAGGGAGATGGGAGCCAAAGACTTTCCAGAGAGGGGAAAAATGAACACTCCTGCAAACCCTGAAAATAATGTAAGGCAGAACAAAAATAAGTTAACTAGTGATAATTTTCTATCTGCAATCCAAAGCAAAAAGCAATATTTTGCTCTAGAACAGTATTATTTTCCTGTATAAACACCCAAAGATGCAACATCCGGGGCCAACATGAGATATTTGCTTCTGTATTCTGAAGCGGTCTAAAAGCAATGGCTCCAAACACAAAAGAACACAGCCATATTGTGGGGAATTTAATTACTTCAAACAGCATTGCCGTCAGCAATGTAACTTTGTAAAATGGGAAATAATTCTTCTTGAAACTTCTGAACAAAACTTAAGAGTAATATTTCCTTGATTTACATAATAGTTGCATTCCAAGGAAATTCAGTATATATTGGAACTGCACAAAATGCATTTTTGTTTTTATGTAAAATTGAGTTACAGACTAATCACAGATAATTATAAGCTCTTTGTTCTCCTACACTCTGTAATTTTACATCTCCACGATGGAAATGTGAATACATAGGTGTGTGTGTATTTATAGCTCTGACCTGTACCCCTGCTGTCATCTTAGGACTGAGATATCCATACTTCCACTCCTGTATTTTTACTTAAAGATCGAACTGGGGTTTCAAACCTGCTAGGTGCAAAACCAAATGCCTGATCTACCAAGCATCCTCACCAAAATAAAATACAGTAATGAAAACAAAATCCATCCCTTTTGACCTTTGCTATACATCATCTCAGTAAATCACCTCTATAGTTTTACTTGCATAGTCCAAAATTTTGGGCACGTTGGTGATGCCACTCTTTGGATGTGCCCTGCATACACTTCACCAGGAAAGCCCAGAAGCTCTCTGCCCAAAATTATCCCAAATTCAGTAATTTCTCGATCACAGTTATCACCCGCATTCAGGATGCCAACCGCATTCACCTGCTCTGTAGCAGCATTCTCCTAAGTTTTCCTCTTCTTTCGTCCCTTTTCCTCAGTCTATGGCAACACGGCTGAAACTCAAGTCTGATCAGACCTTGGTCTCTTCACAAGCAGCACCCTCAGAGGCTCCCGTTTCTCTCAGAGCTGAAGTCGATGCTCTTCTCAGCTTTTCCCTGCCTCCTCCCTTGCCTCTCTCACCCAACCTTCCAATCTCTCTTTACCACAGCAGTGCCCCAGCCAGCTCCCGAAATGCACTGAGCTCACTCCAGCCTCTGGGCATTTGCACTTGACCCTCCTCCTTGCCTGAGCTTGACTTTCCTCACTCCTTCTTCAACTTCTCATTGTGCGTCCTGAAAGGTTGGGAAGGAAGTACATGGCCAGCATCAAAGCTGACCCAAAAACCTTGGAAATGGCAAAGAAACAGTGAAGCGTGTGGTTTCCCTGTGGTTGAGAGGGAAAAAGGAGAAGTAACTCTGAAAAAGTTACACGAGGGAGTTTTTGAAGGATGTTGAATCTTGGCTGAGGAGTTCGACTTTTCCTCCTGTAGTTAATGGGAAGTTGCCAAGACTGCTTAAGCAGGGAGAGAAATAAGTCAAAAAGGTTTGTCTGGATAGCGTGGGATGGGTCACTGGGGAGAGGGATGGATATTGAACAGCTAAGCCATAGTGCAATTTCAATCGTACAAGTACAAAGTAATAAGGCACTAATATAGAGAATTTATCATTGAATTGGAGAGATTATCTGCAGAAAGATTATCCATAAAATATATCAACTGGATTGATTTGGAAGGTAGGCAGCATTTGCTCAGATGATAACACTTTCTTGGTGAGGCTTTTTCTGAAGACTCCATCCATTCACCCAGGATATGATATGATACGATATTAGCAATCCCACACATCGCATCCCTTCTCTCTGCTTTATCTGATGTCACTGCATTCACTGCAAACTGAAATACTATATACCAGCGGTCAGCAAACTTGCTCACGAAGGGCTTGAGAGCAAATATTTAGTGCTGGCAGACCGTGCAGTCTGGTTTGCAACTCTTCAGGGCTGTCTTTGTCTAATGAAAGCAACCATAGATACCATAAAAACAAATAGATGTGGCTGTGCTCTAATAAGGCTTTGTTTGACAAAAAACAGGTAGCAGGCCCCTTTTGTTGTAGGTACCAAATCTGGCTCTAATGATAGTTTGCTTTGTTTTCTTTGTTTTCAGATTGTTTTACTCCCTTCTAGAATGTCGGGGCCACAAGGACACATACATTTTTATTTTGTTCCTTGCAATAGCCTCAGCCTTTAAAATAGCATGGGCACATAGTTCACATAAGGCATACTATCAAATGATTAGTCAGATGAAATTGGAGAGACAGAATGAAGACTAAGCATTCCCTCTGCTCTTCCTATCCATACTTGATAGTTCTAAATATTTACTAAGATAGAGATATGCAAATCCTTTTCTAAAAATAAGCATTGGCTCTCCATTGCTGACAAATTAAATTTAAAATTTCTAGCATGACATATCAAATATTGAGGAGAAGAACTGTGTGAGTGGATGTGGAGTGATCTGAGAATCAGTCATGTTTTTAAGGATCAGAAGCTCTGTGTGAATGGCCAGCATTGTGGTGTAGAAAGTTAAGTCTCCACCTGCAGTGTCACATTCAAATGGGCACTGGTTCGAGTTCCAGCTGTTCCATTTCCAATCCAACTCTCTGCTAATGTGCCTGGCAAATCAGCAGAAGATGGCTCAATTGCTTGGCGCTTGTACCCACGTGGGAGACTGAGAAGAAGATCCTGGCTCCTGGCTTCAGCCTGGCCCAGCCCCAGTCATTGCAGCTGTTTTGGGAGTGAACCTGCTGATAGAAGCTCTCTCTCTCTCTCTCTCTCTCTCTCTCTCTCTCTCTCTCTCTCTCCTTTCCCCTCTCTGACTTTCAAATAAATAAAATAAATAAAAGCAAATAAATCTTTTTTTAAAAAAAAAAGAAGTACAATATGAGAACACTAGAATTAGATGGAGTCAAGTTAACAAGACTCAAAAATGAACAAACCAGAAACCCAGTATATTAACTGACATGAGAAATATTTCTGTTAGATGGGCTATTTGTATTTAAGGTACAAGGGCATAGCCTGCCTGTTTTCTGCTCCCTGCCTGCCTCCCTGTAATCAAATCTCCGTAAGGAAAAAACTCATACTCAGAAAGTTTCTCAGTGAGCTCAGAACTGTCCCACACAGATGCCATTCATTTCAGAAGTCAATATACCATTGTTATCAATGTGAAGGAAACTCAGTTCCCTGGGAACTGGATCCTCCAAGCCTCCTACCTAACTGGGAGTGGTTGGCATTGTGGCCTAGCAGATAAAGCTGCCATCTGGAAAGCGGGCATCCCATACAGGCACCAGTTCCTGTCTAGGTGCTCCACGTCCATCCAGCTCCCTGATGGATGGCCTGAGAAAAACCCTTGCCACCCCTGTGGGAGGCCCTGGTGAAGCTTCTGGCTCCTGGCTTCAGCCTGGCTTCAACCATGGCTGTTGCAGCCATCTGGAGAGTGTACCAGAGAATGGAAGATTCTCTCTCTCTTTCTCTCTTTCTCTCACTCTCTCACTCTCTCTCTCTCTCTCAGTCTCTCCCTCTCTCTATGTAACTCTGACTTTCAAATAAATAAATAAAACTTTAAAATAATTCCCCTGGGAAACAAGATTTGCTATGAAAAATACATCCCCCACCGAGTTAGTTTGGTGATAGCCCTAGTGGTCTCATTATTTTGTGATATTCTCATGAATGTCTTGATGTCAAACATACTCTATACACTGGATTGTGTATCACACACTACAGCTGTTTGCTTCCTTCACCCTTCCTTCTGTGTAATTTTATTACTAGAAAAAATAGACTTTTAAAAATACTATTTTATATCTTTAATCAGGTCACAGTGAAGCCTTAACCTTGGCAAGAGTGAGTCTATTTAAAATGAATTGATATCTCAGTTATGATCCATTATATATTTATTTCATATTATAACTTTCAGAGGTTAATGCTATTTGCTATTTCCAAATCCTCATTGTTCCCCCAGTTATTATCCACCAAACTCTTCAGCTCACCTCTAACCTTTCTCTCAGTGTAACTTATATTTAAGCTGCCCTAAAATCCTCTCTTTTGTTCAAAACAGAAACCTCATAGACTCATCTCTTTGCATTCAGTTTCTCCTTCCTTGGTATGCATAGTGCCCCCTGTGTCCTTTTATTCTTCTAAATAGAATTTAAATTATGAGAACTGTCTAACTGAATGTAAAGCTCAACTTGGTTGAGTCCTAGCTGAATGACCAGAGGGAATTTAGTTAACCTTTCTTTTATTTATTTGAAAGGCAGAGAGAGAAAGAAAGACAGCAAGAGAGTTTCCATCTGCTGGTTGGCACCCCATATGCTTGCCAGGGCTGGCCAGGCTGACACCAAGAGCCTAGAATTCTATCCAAGTCTCCCATGTGGGTGGTGAGGACTCAGGTGCTGGGGCCATCACCTGCGGCCTGTAAGTGTGCATTAGCAGAAGCTAGAATCGGAAGCAAAGCTGAGCCCCAGAGCCAATCACTCTGCTATGGCATATAGGCATCCAAGCAGCATCTTCACCACTGTGCCAACTACCTTCCCCTTGACTTAACCTTTCTGTGACTCAGTTCTTCATTTATGAGATGCAGACTAATAAGATGAATTTGCAAGTTGCTATGGAGATTAAATGAGTTAATCATTTCTGGCATATAGCAGGTGCTCAATAAGGTATACTCATTTTTCTCATTATTTTGACTTGTCCTTCAAGTCCCACTTCAAATGTCACCTCCTGTGTAATGCCTTCTCCCAGGGCAGACAAGACAATGTTTTGATACTGTGCTGACAATACCCCTACCCCTACTGTGACACTGAGGCAAACAAGAGAGGTTAGGAAGTCCCAGGGCCGCCAGTGGGGAGCATTGAAGTAGACCAGAAGGGAAAGGTCAATTTGGAATTACTCGAGATTTTCTGGGGCTTCCGCAAGAATCATCCACCTCTGGATTTCTTTCATGCCTGTAGGCAGCCTTGCCATGATGAAATCAAAAGGCCAGGATAAGTTATTATTTTATTAAAGTTTTATGTTAATAAATTGGTTAAATAAGGATGCTGCTCCCTGAGGGATAAACCAGGAGTCATTTAGATGGAAGAAAGGAAATGTCTCATGGCCCAGGAATTTATGCAAAATGAACTGCAGCATTAAGCATTTGGAATGGAAAAAATAAATGATAGGGAAGGCAAAGCTATTCAGCCAAATATGACGAAATTTCACTGAAGCTGACTCTCCCAGTGCCAGGACTGCTGAAAGGTCTGGCATCTGTTGGACTTTGCATCTGTTCTCAGATGTGCCTTCTAGGGTTTGTAGTTGGGCATTAAGCTGCCGAGGGGCTAATAAAGAGGAATCAATTTAGTACATGTTTTTGCACATGCCCTGAACCTACGACCCTCTTCCAGCCTGCAGTGTGCCAGACAGATTTGGCCTTCCAGAGACAGCTAACTTTATATTAACCAGTCGGTGGATGCATATTTTAATTTTATATGAAGCCTAAGGTAAATAGAAAGGGAAGTCTGTTATAAAAGGGCAATAGCTCTCTGAGCTGCCTATGATAAAATAGTAACAGGAGTCAGTGATGCTGGGATTTAGCATAGACTATACTCCACGGACATCAGTCCACTGCACTTCCGTAACTAGTAAATGACAGACATCTTAAAGAAAATAAGAAATATAATCTTAAAAACAAATGGCTCCAGTTGGAAGGTATCCTCCAAATGTAAGTTTCCATTCTAAAACCTTTGTTCATGCCATTTCCCTACATTTGGGATTCTTTCCATTTTCCTTGTTGTCAGACCCAGAAGTCCAAATTGTTCCAGGAAGATTTCCTGTTTACATCAGTCTGAGAATATCTTGTAAACTTTAGCATTTCTATAATGCCTGTTGGTTATCCCAATAGAAATGGCAAAATGTAACAATAGCCCTTGAGAATATATTTCCATGTTTCACTTGAATTCTTTTCTATATTAAAATTAATTTTTGCTTTTCTATACTACTATAATAATTTCCTTGTTTTCAGTTATATTAATATTTTATGATAATGAAAGTGACAGGTTTATCCAAGACTATTTGGAAAATGCAAAAATACGGGCTGAGTTTTCAAGTATTTTTCATAACCTCATAATGTTGCTGTGATAGATGCACTTCACCTCCAAAGATATAAATAATTTGAACGTGTAAGAATGGGGGAAACATATTTTTGCAAATAGCAACAAAAGGATAGTTTGGGTGATTTTTCTATTTAATAGAAAAAGATAGAAATGTCAATTCTTCAAGAAGACACAATTTGCACCATGTGACAGAGCCCCAAAATACATGAAGCAAACATTGACAGAGCTAAAGACAGAAATATGTCTGACCCTTCCCCCCAAATTATCAGGACATAATAATGCACTGTTAAACAACAAATGTGTAAAAAATAAGGAAAATAAGAGATTGATTTGAGATGAATGAAAATGGGAACAGAAAATACAGACTAGAGTATGCAGAGCCTTGCAGCATTTGTCACAGTAGCCGGCATGTGGGAACTCCCCGAGTGCCCATCAGCAGATGAACACGTGCTTTACCCACAAGAAGGTCATGTTTTTCAGGACTGCTGTTTTATTTAGTGAGTCCTCCAGCCAATAATCTAAGCATGTAGCCAGAGGTGAGTTCATTCCTTTTTAACATTAATTAACAAATAAAAATTGCACTGTTTGGAGGTGCAAGTGTTCTATTACCATGCATGTTTACAATGTGTATTGCTCAAACCAAAGGAGTTGGCACTTCCATCTCATCATTTCTTTATACACAGAGCCCTCATATTCCTTTTTTCTATTTGTTCCAAAAATATTAGTCTATTTTGAACTACAGTCACCCCACTGTGCTGTAGGACTCTAGAACTTTCTCCTCTTGTTGGTGTTTTGGTCCCTGTTACTGAGTCACCCTCTGTTCCTATCACCACTATACTTCCTGGTCTAGTACTTACTGTTTTCCTCTGTTACATTGAAGTTAATTGTTTTAACTTTCACATATGACTTGCTTCCCTTCAGGTAGTGTTTCAGTTTCATCTCTTTTGACACAAGTACCAGGATTTCATTCTTTTTATTGCTGAATAATATTCCATGTATGTATGTATAAACACAATTTCTTTATCCAGTTATCCATGGATGTCATCTAGGCTGATTCTATACCTTGGCTATTTTAAATAGTAGTATAATGAACGTGGGAGGTTAAGTACCTCACATACTGATATCATTTTCTTGGGATATACACTCAGCAATGGGATAGCCAGTTCATATTTATTTATTTTCATTTTAATTTGTCATTTATAACTACCAAATACTTTTTTTAAAAAAGATTTATTTATTTTTATTTGAAAGACAGAGAGTTACAGAGAGAGGTAGAGAGAGAGAGAGAGAGAGAGAGAGAGAGGTCTTCCATCCGATGGTTCACTCCCCAATTGGCCAAAACGGCTGGAGCTGCACTGATCCGAAGCCAGGAGCCAGGAGCTTCCTCCAGGTCTCCCACGTGAATGCAGGGGCCCAAGGACTTGGGCCATCTTCTAATGCTTTCTCAGGCCATAGCAGAGAGCTGGATCAGAAGAGGAGCAGCCAGGACTAGAACCAGTGCCCATATGGGATGACATCACTGCAGGCGACGGCATTAACCCCCTGCGCCACAGTGCCAGCCCCACCAGACTTTTTAAAAATGAATTTATTAATATATTAGATTCTCAGAGTTATAGCAAATGCATGATAATTACTATGGCACAATTCTCATCAATTATCATGTTAATGTGCTATTTAATACAAAGAGAACAAATTCACAATAGTTCATAGATATAATTATAATATGATGGTACATATGTTAACCCTTCTCTCCCTATTTCCCCTTTCTTCCCTCCTTCCTCTCTTCCTTTCCTTTTTTAATATTTTAGATGACATATTTATAACTTAGAGTTAAAAGCTGAATGCTCCACTAAATAGTTTAACAAGTAAAAAGCAATAATGACTCATAGTTCACCAGGAATATAGGCAAGGGCTAGAAATAATAATCAAATGAAAAGACGTCCATTTCACTCATATACAGTAAATTTTAAAATGATATAGATCAATAAAAGTATTATCTATAATAGTTTATATATATAATTATACTATCACAAATAAGAGCAAATGTGATATTTTTCTTTTTAGGTCTGACTATTTCACTCCAGTTCTGTCCACTTTGTTACAAATGTCAGGATTTCATTCTTTTTTTATGGCTAATATTCCATCATATACATATATATATATGTTACATTTTCTTTACTCTGCCATGTTAAATTTGAATTTCTTTACTTTTATCTTCTTACTGGTTTTTATTTATATTATATGTTCTTGTGTGTGTGTGTGTGTGTGTGTGTATATACACAGATATATATTTATTTGCTCTTATAGTACCAAACCATCTACTTGACTTGTATTATTATTTGTAATAGTTTTTTAGTTGTTACATGTGAGGAAACTTCATAAAGTACATGTAAAATGATATGATTAAAAAATGTGTAGATTTCAAAATTGTGTGTCCAAATAAAGTTTTCTTTTAATTCCATTTTTCATGAACTTTTCAAAGTCCCATCATATGCTAAGTAAATAGTTTTACCTAACTAAAAGAAAAAGATACATGCTGCAACATGTATAAACCTCAAGTACCATGCTGAGTGAAAGAAGGCAAACACAGAGGTTATCCACATCCAAAATAGATACATCCACAGAGACAAGATGAGAACAGTGTTTGCCAGGAGCTAGGGTTAGGGGAGAGTGAGAATGGAGAGAAGCCACTCTACATATGAAGGGCTTTACTTTGTGCTAATGGAAATACATTGAAAGAAGATAGAGGTGGTGGCCGGCGCCTTGGCTCAATAGGCTAATCCTCTGCCTGCGGTGCCGGCACCCTGGGTTCTAGTCCCAGTCGGGGCACCGGATTCTGCCCTGGTTGTTCCTCTTCCAGTCCAGCTCTCTGCTGTGGCCCAGGAAGGCAGTGGAGGATGGCCCAGGTCCTTGGGCCCAGCACCCACATGGGAGACCAGGAGGAAGCACCTGGTTCCTGGCTTCAGATGGGTGCAGCGCCCTGGCTGCAACGCGCTGGTGGTAGCGGCCACTTGGGGGATGAACCAACAGAAAAAGGAAGGCCTTTCTCTCTGTCAGTCTCTCTGTCTCTCTCTCTCTTACTGTTTAACTCTGCCTGCCAAATAATAATAATAATAATAAATCAATTTAAAAAAGAAGATAGAGGTGGTAATTGCACAATACTGTGAATATACTAAAGGCTGTTGAATTGTTCACTTAAAAATAATCTTATGGGCTGGTGCTATGGCGCAGCAGGTTAAGCCGTGGCCTGCAATGCTGACATGCATACGCATGCTGGTTGAAGTCCCGGCTGCTCTACTTCCCATCCAGCTCCCTGCTAATGTGGCTGGTAAAGCAGCGGAGGATGGACCAAGTCCCAGGGCACCTGACACCCATGTGAGAGACACAGAAGAAGTTCTTTGCTCCTGGCTTCATTCTAGCCCAGCCCAGGTCATGGTGGCCATTTGGGGAGTAAATCTGCAGATGGAAGATCTCTCAGTTTCTCCTTCTCTCTGTAACTCTGCCTTCAAATAAATAAATCAATCTTTTTTTTTTTTTTTTGACAGGCAGAGTGGACAGTGAGAGAGAGACAGAGAGAAAGGTCTTCCTTTTTGCCGTTGGTTCACCCTCCAATGGCCGCCGCGGCTGGCGCGCTGCGGCCGGCGCACCGTGCTGATCCAATGGCAGGAGCCAGGTACTTCTCCTGGTCTCCCATGCGGGTGCAGGGGCCAAGCACTTGGGCCATCCTCCACTGCACTCCCTGGCCACAGCAGAGAGCTGGCCTGGAAGAGGGGCAACCGGGACAGAATCCGGCGCCCTGACCGGGACTAGAACCTGGTGTGCCGGCACCGCAGGCAGAGGATTAGCCTAGTGAGCCGCGGCACCGGCCCTAAATCAATCTTTTTAAAATCTTACATTATCTAAATTGTGCCTTAAATTATTGTTTTAAAATATCAAGTCAAAAGGGTATTTTTAAAGGTAAAATGAAAAGTGAAAAATGTTTTAAAAAGTCACTTGCCATATTTATGTGGATTTTAGCTGGACTCCCTATTTTGTCTTATTGTTCCAGTCTATAACCAAGCATACATTTTGATTATTGGGGTTCTATGGTGACTCTTGAAGTTCAATAGTATAAATCCTCTTTACTTAATTTTAAAATTAAGTTAGAGGATAGCTGTTTGGCATAAGAGTTAAGATGTCATTTTGGGGTAGACACTTCCCATATCAGAGTGTCTGGGTTCCTGTTCTGGCTCCAGTCCTGATTCTAGCTTCCTGCTAATATGTACACAGGGAGGCAAAAAGTAATGGTCTGAATACTTGAGTCCCTGCCTCTCATGTGGGAGACCCAGCCTGAGCTCAGGCTCCAGCCTGGCCCAACTTTGGCTCTGGCAAGTATTTGGAGGGTAAAGCAGCAAATGAGAGATCTCTCCTTGTCTATTCTTCCTCATCCCCACCCCTTTCAAATAAATTAAATAAGAAAATATTTTTCAAATAAAAATAATTTTGCTGATAGTCATATAAATTTTAAAGTGGACTGGTCTGTATCTATCAAAAATAAATATAATTGATATTTCAACTGGGATTGCATTAAAAGCAGATTATTTTGGGAGAGTTGGTATCTCTCTAGCTGGAATCCTCTTACCCATGAACTCAGTGTATTTGCCATATATTAAGATCTTTTTAAAATCTCTTTGTCACTAGTATGTAGTTTTCAGTTTACAGATCTTGTACTTGTGTTATAAGATTTTTTTCTTTCACATTTGCAAGTGCACAGAGAGAGGAGAAGCAGAGAGAGAGAGAGAGAGAGAGAGAGAGAGAGAGAGGTCTTCCATCAGCTGGTTCACTCCCCAAATGGCCGCAACAGCCAGAGTTGCGCTGATCCGCAGCCAGGAGCCAGGAGCTTCTTCTGGGTCTCCCATGTGGGTGCAGGGGCCCAAAGACTTGGGCCATCCTCCACTGCCTTCCCAGGCCGTAGCAGAGAGCTGGATTGGAAGAGGAGCAGCCGGGACTAGAACCGGTGCCCATATGGAATGCCGGCGCTTCAGGCCAAGGCGTTAAGCCGCTGCGCCACAGCACCAGCCCCATGATATAAGATTTTTACTCAAGTAATTCATTTTATTTGGAGAAATGAAAATAGTACCACTTAAAATTTTTTCTTTTCTAATTGTTGATCACCCAAATGTAGAAACAGGATTATCTTTTGTATGTTGACCTTGTATTCTATACCCTTTCTAAATTTTATATTAGCTACAGGAGCTTTGTAATTTTTATATATTTTACAGGGTTTTTTAATATTTCTTTAGATAGACCATTATATCATCTATGGATAATGACTTACTTCTCTCTTTGCAATCTGTGTACTTTTTATGAATTTTTTCACCCTACTCCATTTGCTAAGAGTTCTAGTACAATCTAGAATATGATAAGTGAGAGAAAAAAGCCTTGTTTACTCTTGATAATTAGATTTTATCATTAAAGATTATGTTATTTGTATGTTAAATGCAATGTTAGCCCTTAATTAGGTTGAGAAAATTCAATTTCTCTTTTGTTGAGTGTTCTTACCATAGATGTTAAGGTTTTTCAGGTTTTCTGCCATATTTATTGACATAATCATAGTTGTTTCTTGTTTGATGTGTTAGTGTAGTGAATTACAATGATTGACAGTCTAATGCTGGGCCAGCTTTGCAATCTTGTGCTATACTCTGCTTGGTTGTCACATATTGTTCTCTTCATGTGTTGCTGAATTCAATTTGCTAATACATTTCTTCAACTCTTCCTTTGAAAGAGCTTGAGAATCATATAGGAGATTCAAAAATAATAGTGACAGTTCCTGTGTACCCTACAACCAGCTTCCTCCCTAACATATCATATAAGCATGGTGTGATCATCAAAACTAGGGAAGTTATTAGATAAATATTATTGTATAAGCTATGGGTTTAATTTGGATTTAATCATTTTTGCATGCAGTTATATGTGTATACACTTCTATGAAATGTTATCACAGATATAGATTCATGTAACTATCACCACAGTCAAGATAGCAATTGTTTTATCAGTGTTTAAACTATAGTGCTTCTTTCCTTATCCCTGGGCAATGTTTTCCAAGAACCCGCCCATGCCCCAGGGGACTCCTGAAATCACAGATTGTACTGAACTCCATAATTTGATGGCTTTTCCATCTTAACCAAGAACTTCCTGTGCACTGTTGCAGCTGGAGGTGAGATGTCAAAGCTAGCTTGAATTTCCTTTTCCTTCTTCACAAATCCCCGGATGGAAGATTCATTGTTACCATAGATGTTAGTAACCTCAGCAAACGTTTTTTTCTTTCCGTGTGAAAGGAATGCACTCTCTGATTTCTTTCTGGCTTATTAGAATTGCATGTATCACTAAGTAAGTGAGGGTGAGTTAGACATAAGTTTTGAGTGACAGTAGATCTGCTAACTGAAACGGATAGCAAGCAACTAATGGGTTAGCAACATATATAACAAGGATACACTGGACGAAAGAAGGATCCATATAATGTAAGATTTCATCATGCTACTCAGAAATGCTACCCTCAATCTCCTGGAACAAAACTTGACACTTTTATTCTAGTGTCCCAGAAAAGGCCGACTCCAGTTCTTTTCTCATAGTTCACCTCCTGTCTTGGTTTTTACTTTTAGCAATTATTGGACATTTATTAGAGCAGCAATCTTGAATTATTCACTCTGATTCTGTGAGATGCTATATAAGGGTCCAGTTGGCCACTTCACCTCTTGGATCTCTGTGTCAGCCACTCAGGACTGTGGCACCAAGCAAAACCTCCCATACTAACACGACAGCACCACCCTTCCCCAAGAGCAAGCAAGCCCTGGATGAGCTGCCAATGCCAAAAGGTTTGCCTCAGGCTTGAAACCACACTAGTTCTAGGTTAGGGACAGTCCCGTTCGGGGCATCACCAAATAATCAACCTTAAGCCAGAGTTGCTCATAGGAAATCTCTATTTACTTGTGACCATAAAATCCAGTGGAAAGGTGTAGTTTCTTCAGGAAGTGATGTCCTTGAGAAGCAACTTGGCAATTTCTTAGAGATTCTATAGCAAAGGTTAGGTGAGCATCCAGGATGGAGAAAAATGGGAGACAGGAGGCCCTTCTGACTTGCAGAGTGCATCTTGATGTATCACACGTTCGAAACTCTGGCTCAGACTGATTCTTTGTGTTTTTCTTGTTCTTGGTGATCTACCCTCCTCTGAGGACAATGTGCAAGATGAGCCTTCCAGGAATGTCCTCTGAAATATAAGCGTGAGTCAGTAAACTTGTGAGGATTCCCTGCCTGTGTTCCATTGCCTTCTTTGCCCAAATCCTACTGCCTTTGTTATACCTTGACCAGACACCAAATCTGTGAATGCCTTGATATTAGATTTCTCAGTCTGCAGAGCTGTGAGAGAAAATTCTGTTGTTTATAAGTTACTCATCCAAGATATTTTGTTCTAGTAGGCTCCCTCTATCATTATAATTATTTTTTAAAGATTTATTCATTTATTTATTAGAGACAGAGTTGCAGAGTGGCAGACACATAAAGAGAGAAAGGGAGGGAGAGAGAAAGAGAGGGAGGGCAGGAGAGAGAGATAGAGAGAGAAAAGTATTCCATCCACTGGTTCACTCCCAAAATGGCCGCAATGGCTGGAGCCAGGCCGATCCAAAGTGAGGAGCCAGGAGCTCCTTCCCAGTCTCCCACGTGGGTACAGGGGCCTAAGGACTTGAACCATCTTCAACCGCTATCCCAGGCCACAGCAAAGAGCTGGATTGGAAGTGGAGCAGCCAGGACTTGAAACAGTGCCCATATTTGGATGCTGGCGCTGTGGGCAGCGGTTTTACCTGCTATGCCAGAGCACCAGCCCATCTATCATTATATTTAAAATAAGACTTTAGTGGACACCATATAGTTGGCTCTGTTTTCTCTTAAATATAAAATTATACATCTTTAAATTAGTGTGCATAGACTGTTTGCAGTTAACATAAGTATTCATAATGCTTGGATTAGTCCTATCTTTTAAGTATTAATTTTCTCTTTGCCTTTTCTTGTTTTCTATTTTTTCTGCCTTGATTTTTTTTCTGTTTGAATATTTTTTAGTATTCTACTTTAATTATCTGTTGTGTTGTGCTTTCTATGAATCTATTCATTCATCCATCATCCATTTATCTGTGATTGCACTGGAGACATTCAAACTTTACATACAGTTAATGTTCTACCACTTCACATAAAAAATACACATCTTAAAATAAAGGTCCCATTGCCTTTCTATGTTTGTGTATAGTTATATAATTTCATCTACATACATTGAAATATCTCTCTGATAGCATTGTGAGTTTTACTTTTGACAGCCTTATGTATCTGAAAAAACTGCAGAGGAAATTTTATATTTATTTATAATAATAATTAATTTTATAATATTATTTATTGCTAGTATATTTCTTTCATTCCTAAATTTTTTATTTTTTTGCTATTATTGCTGTCCTTTTCCAAGGAAAACTACTTTTAGCCTTTATTTTAAAAGAAATTTACTAGCAACAAATGCTTTCTTTCTTGAAAATGTCTTTATCTCACCTTCATTCATGAAGAATCTAATATTCAGGATTGATATTTCCTTTTCATAGAGCTATTTTCTGACTTCTGGTGTGAAATCTACAGCCCTTACAGTCATTGTTTATATGTAGTGTGTTTTTATTTCTGAATTTTCTTTTGTGATTTTGCCTTCATCTTTTGTTTTTGATTATAATGTGTCTGAACTTTTCACATTTCTTTCCTTTTTGAGAAAGATCTTTTTGGATTTGTAAATGTATGTCTTTCACCAAATTTGGGAGTTCTCAGCCATTGTATTTCTTGTTAATTTTTTCCTATACTAATCTCTTTTCTTTTTCCTTCTGGAGGTTCACTAATATGTATACCAAACCTTTTGTTATTGTTCTGTAGATCTCTGAGTCTCCATTTATTTGGTTTCAATTTCCTTTATCCATATTGTTTTGATGAATTTCTGTTGACCAATCTTCAGCTTACCAACTTGAAATTCCTGTGTTCCTGGGTCATTTCCATTCTACTGAGCTCCTTAAATGAATTATTTTTATTTTAGCAGTCGCAATTTTTAGTTTTCTAATTTGTTCTTTATTTGATTCAGTTCCGAGATGAAAACTCTTAGTTTGGGGCCAGCACCCTGGCCTGAAGTGCCGGCATCCCACATGGGCGCCGGTTCTAGTCCCAGCTGCTCCACTTCCCATCCAGCTCTCTGCTATGGCCTGGGAAGGCAGTGGAGGATGGCCCAAGTCCTTGGGCCCCTGCACCTGCGTGGGAGACCCGGAAGAAGTTCCTGGCTCCTGGCTTCGGATTGGCACAGCTCTGGCTGTTGCGGCCATCTGGGGAGTGAACCATCAGATGGAAGACCTCTCTCTCTCTACTTCTCTCTGTGTAACTCTGACTTTCAAATAAATAAATAAACCCTTAAAAAAAAGGAAACTCTTAGTTTATTATTCATTTAATGAATCTTATCTTTCGCATCACAGACCCGAGTGGTAGAACCTGTTGTAATGTCTTTGTCTAAGAGTTCCAACTCCTGAGGTATCTGTTGATTCTATCTTCTGCTGATGATCGGCCACATTTTTCTGGTCATGTGAATGCTATGTCGCATGAACTTGGGCCCCATTACCTGCTGGAGGAGGGTTGGAGGACATGCTTTTCAGGACCAGTTAGTAAACATTGTAGATTTTGTGGGACATGCAGTCTCTGGTTAACACTTCAACTCTGCTGCTGTAGAGCAAAACCATTCATAGAATGCATGTAGATGGATGGGAACAGCTGCATATCACCAAAAAAAAAGTTTATTTACAAAACGGTGGTGGGTCAAATTTGCCCTAGCATCTGCAGTTTATCAGTTCCTATTCCAAAGAATTTTGGTGTTTTTAGAAGCGTTTGCTCCTCTCAGCAGTTGACTTAGTTATGCCTGACTGTGAGGGCTGAGTCACTGTCTGTGGGCAGTAGCTCAAATCTCAGTCAAGGTCCCTAAGCATCTGCCAGGTAGTTGGCAGTGGGGTGCACTCACACTGAGAACTGTGGAGGTACTTTCCCCAGCACACACCACTCCAGGATTCTCTTCTACCCTTCAGCCTCTAGCACTCTTCATAGTCCTCATTCCCTCTGGCCCATACGACAGTTCTTCACTGAAGTTTTGCTCAAGCACACAACTCCTCTTGACTCCAAGACTGCAGCCCACTCATGAAGGAAAAAAAAAAAAAGATCAAAAACCATGAGACACTGCTCTTTTCTGTTGAATTCTGACTTGACTCCAAAAGTCACCTGTATTTTAAGAGCCTCCAAGTACTTTTTTTTTTTTTTGTCTACTTTCTTTGTTACATTTTCTTCACAGTTTCTGGTCATGAGATTAAGCTGCTAAAGAAGAACCAGACCCAGCCAAACTACTTTTCACGTATAGCCTCACTTCTCTACCTGAATCATAAGCACTGAGAGACAAGGACAGCTCCCATTCCTCAAAGCATTTCTCTCACCCTTGAAATATCAGCCTCTGCAAACAGAGCAGACCTCCAAGTGTGGAGAGTCAAAATGAGTGCAGGAGGATCAGAGCATCTGGTGAAGACTGTGTCTGCACACACCTGCAGAGAAAGACTTCCAGGAGGATGGGTAGAGACGTGTTAGCAACTTCCTGCTCCTTTAGCCCAATCCTGGCTAGCGTGCGTTTGGTTTACTTCTTGTTGAATGGGGAAATAAAGACAACAACACTGCCATAAGATCATAATATATAAAGACATTAGTTCTGAAAATATGAAATACCTAGCTAATCTGGATGCTCCTGTCACTGGGGCCATCCTTATGGGTAAGTCACTTAGTTACATCTTACAAAAATATCTACACATATCATGGAAAACTGTTACCATGGCCAAAGACACTAGAGTGCTAGATGTGTTCATGTCTGTTATGGTGTTGTTTAATGGTATTTGAGTGGGGTGAGGGTGGGAAGTGTAATAGGGAGATTTCCCAGGAGAAATTACATACAGAAATTTGAAATTTGGGCCAAACAAAAGAAGGCATTGCATTCCCCAGTGGGCAAAATAATGATAAAATCAATTTAACTTGAAATTATACTTAATATTCTCTTTTTTTTTATTTTTTGACAGGCAGAGTGGACAGTGAGAGAGAGAGAGAGAGAGAGAGAGAGAGAGAAAGGTCTTCCTTTTGCTGTTGGTTCACCCTCCAATGGCCGCCACGGCTGGCACATCGCGCTAATCCGAAGGCAGGAGCCAGGTGCTTTTCCTGGTCTCCCATGGGGTGCAGGGCCCAAGCACTTGGGCCATCCTCCACTGCACTCCTGGGCCATAGCAGAGAGCTGGCCTGGAAGAGGGGCAACCGGGACAGAATCCGGCGCCCCGACAAGGACTAGAACCCGGTGTGCCGGCGCTACAAGGCGGAGGATTAGCCTAGTGAGCCACGCGCTGGCCTAACGTAATACTCTCTTAACCTATCCATGTTAAGCACAATTCCAAGTACTTTTGTGTTCCTTATTTCTTTTCTTGTGGTTCTATGAGATAATTCCTGTTTTCAGTCCCATTTTAAACATAAAGAAACTGAGACAGGAAGGAGAAGTTTATCCAAGGTCTTCCAACTGATTCATAATCAAACCAAGATATGTTAGCCACTATGTTTTCTATCATGGTCAAGCATGTATGAACTCATGAGTGTGCATGTTTGCTTCTTTACAGCTCTTCCAGGGGGACTTCAATTAGTAGCCAAGGTTGAGAAATACCACTTCACTCTCTCTTGTTAGGTGTGATACACTGGAAAGATATGCACTGCTTTATGTGGAAAGGCACGGCTGTTTAACCAAATTCAATTTCTTAGAGTTGGAATTAGGATAGGCAACAAATTGCACTCATCTATTTGTTAGTTAAAAATCACTTGGACGTTAGAGAAATGGGCAACAGACATGGACAGAGGATGGTATCTAAATGTAGCTGGAACTAATCCAGGTTCCGGACAAGGTGCCTCCACTGTTAGCATGCTTGGTTAGCTGTGTCCTCTCGTTGAGCCACTATTTCTAGACCTGAACAATGACGTTTTGCAAACATTATGTCTCATCAACCTGTTGTACCACTGTTTTAAGGATGGATGATCATTAGTGAGACCCAGCATAGCATTGTATTCTTATTCTGAGTGAAGGACAACCTCATGAAACTAAGAAATGTGTCTGCTTTTGATTTTATTTCTGGAATAGAGCTCTCTTCTTAGAGCATGCATGCAAGAGAGAATGAACTTGAGTACCTTCAAAAGAGCAGCTATGCTTTCTACACCTGTTCCCCTCACAACGCCTAACTTAGTGTCTGGTTGACACAACTAAATGTTCATTAGTTTTCTTCTGCATGTTCTAAATATGAGAAAATCACATTTAAATTTTATTGTTGCTTTGTTTTATCAACTCTCACATATCTGGCTCACTGGCTCTTTTGTTTGCATGGATAATTGAGAACGGACTTGTAAGAAAAGCTTTCCAGCAACTCAACCCTATTCAAAAGTTCTTATAGCACATAATGTGTACAAGCACCATTCTTTACCTTGTCCTGAGAAGTCACTAGCACATCTCCTCAACCTGGTTGAACCTCACAGTCTTTGGCCGCACTTCAGATCAATTAAATAAAATCATCTAGGGGTAAAGATGGGGCACAGATATGTTCAAGAGGATCCTCAGGTTATGAGAGCGATAAGCCCACATTAAAAATAGCTGCAGGTGTGTTACAGCCACGATATTGCTTTCCTGTTTTTTTGCCTTCTCTTTGGCTAGGGCTTGGGCTATCTAATCCTTGTGTTCACAACTGAATTGATTCTCCAGCAAGTTCAGGAGCCTGCTTCATTAGTAAATAACAAAGGGCACCCTTGATGTGTGTTTGTAGCTTCCAACCAGTTATGCCAAGATCCAGCTGTTTGTTCTGAGCATTTGCTCAGACTCATTTAAGTGGTTAAGATCTGTGATCAGGGCTGGTACTGTGATGCAACAGCTAAAGCTGCTGCCTGAAGTTCTAGCATCACCAGCATCGCATCTGGACACCAGTTCCTGCCCCGGCTGCTCCACTTCTGATCCACCTCCTTGCTAATGTGCCTGGAAAAGCAGCAAGAGTATGGCCCAAGTCCTTTGGTCACTGCACTCATGTGGGAGACCCAAATGAAGCTCCTGGCTCCTGTCTGCAGTCTGGCCCAGCCCTGGCCATTGAGGTTATTTGTGGAGTGAACCAGCAGATAGAAGATCTCTCTATATATATAACTCTGACTTTCAAATAAATAAATGAATAATTTTTTTAAAAAAAGATCTATGATCAAAGACCTGCAGCAAAGGGAGCCTTGCAGAACAGAGGAGGACATTGGAGCAGGAGTCAAGGCAGAGTCTCTTCAATAGAATGAAAGTGTTGGTAATACATAGAAGTTTTGCTCTAGGGCCAGCATTGTCATGCCTTAAATTAAACTGTTGCTTGTGACGCCAACATCCCATATAGGAACATTGCTTTGAGTTCCAGCTGCTCCACTTTCGATTCAGCTCCCTACTATGCACCTAGGAGAGCAGCCAATGATGGCTTGAATACCCAAGTGGGAGACCTGGGTAGAGTTTGTGGTTCTTGACTGTGGCCTGGCCCTACCCCAGCTATTGCAGCCATTTGGGAAGTGAACCAGTGGGTGGAAAATATTCTCCTCCTGCCCTGTCTATTTTTCTATCTCCCTCTTCTCTCTCTGTCATGTTGCCTCTCAAATACATAAATAAATATATTTTTAAAAATTGTTCCATCCTATTTACAGAAAGGAGAACAAAGCCCCCTCGCTGCTAGTAACAGGTAAAACAAACAGTTCCCCATGTACTCCACTTGGTTCCGGATATCCTGGGCTGGGCTGGGCATGGGAGCCCAATAGCCTGAGCAGATTCCTAAAAGGTCCCTAGGAGCCTTCCCAACTGAGAATAGCACAAAGTAATGTGCAGATGTCAAGGTCATCAAATCAGCCATTCTGGAATGTGGGCTGATTACTTGTACCATCTCTGAACAACTCCCCATGCACCCTTAGTCCCAGCAGTCTGTGTGAGATGAGCCTCATGGCCTTGCTGGGAGGAGCTGAAGCAGCTGGGAGCAATGTCTTCTCCTCTCAGTGTAGCGGGTGTGAAAATCCAATTCCCTGAACACAGGGAGGGAAATCTTCCTCTCGCCTCTTCAGAACCATGTCCCCATCGGATCTGCAGAGGCAGAGGAGGGAGCTGGCAGGTGGCTTTCACAGTGGGGAGCCCAAGGGGAAGGAGTGAGAGCTGGGGCTGCTCCTCTGGGGGCGAAGCTGAGCATCCTACTTCTCTTTAATGTCGCTGTTCGGGGAATGTGGGCATCCATTTGTGTCAAGAGCATCTTGCTTCTGCCCCCTCCTTCCTTCCTCCTGCCCAGATACAAGCAGAAGAAGTCGCTTCAAGAGTCTTTCTGAGAATCTGTGTCTAGGAAAGTCCTTGACCTGCCACTAATGGTTTTTCAGAATTTGAGGAAGAACCCTAGCCTCTGTTTTCATTTTAGGAAAGCCAGACAGTCTGTAACCCCAGCCCCTTCCCACTGGCTTCCTTGGCCCTCCACGTTCCCCCTGCAGCTCCCCCAGGCTCCCACTGTTCTCTCTCAGCTTGCACTGAGTGACCTTGTTACTTCCTCTAGCAGGAGCCTTGCCTGATGGTAGAACAGGAAACTGTAAGGAGATCAATGTGTCCAGATTAGAACTGCCAGGCTAGAGATTGCCCCTGCAGACATTGAAGTCTGATCTTGATTCCCATTTTGTGTAAAACTTCTCGGTTGCAGTGTTGCACTCAGCCCACAGCTGCCTCTGCCCACTCTGCACCACACACGTATAAGCAGATGCTTGGATAAGCAACCAGATAGAAATTTCTGTACACATCCGCTAAGATCCCACTGTAGATAAATGTGTATTCTGTTGATAGTATAGTGGAATAGCTTGTTTGTTTTGTTTGTCTTTATATTTATGTTCAAGTGTCACTTATTGCATGCAGGCATATCTTGCCAGCTTTGTAGCACCAACATCTTTTTTTGTTTTTTTAAATATTTATTTAATTACTTTGAAAGTCAGAATTACAGAGAGAGATGGAGAAATCTTCCTTTGCAGGTTCACTCTGCAGATAGTCACATAGCCAGCGCTGGGCCAGGCCAAAGCCAGGAGTCAGGAGCTTTATCTGCGTCATCCACGTGGGTGCCAAGGCAAAGGCACTTGGGCCATTGACTACTGCTTTTCCCAGGCTGTTAGGAGAGCTGGACTGGAAGCAAAACAGCTGGGACATGAACCAGCACCCTTATTGGGATGCTGTGTTGCAGGTAGCTTTACCTGTTAGACCACAATGCTGGCCCTGGCAACTAACTTCTTAAAGTTTACCTGTAGCGTTCACGCCTCAGTCACGCCAAAATACTGGTAAGCCTGAGGAATATTAAAGATTTAAAAAAAAAAAAACTCAACAACAAAATTTCCAAGAGTCTCTTGTTTTCTAAGTTCTAGGTTTAATGGTTCAGCATTTTCTAATCCACTGTTAAGGAATTTGAGACAGACGCCGGCTTGCCTCTTTCCCACCTGCAATTTCTCCCTTCCTTCTCCCTATACATCGTGTTGTACTTATGTTATGGAAGACACTCGGATAGATTCTGGAGAAGAAAAGAACCCAAACCAGCCTCAGATTCTATGGTCTTTCATGTCTTGACTCTCCTGAATTAACTTTTGTAAAGGAATAAAACTTTCTCTGTGTATGTATAGTGTGATATATATATATATATATATATATATATACATACATATATATATAAAATACGTTTGTATTAATAGACAAGTCAAAGTAAAATTAAAAATCACCCAGGGCTCCACCACACAGAGAAAAATGTTGTTTTATTTTCTTCTGCCATGCAATTTTTCTATGTCTTTCATTTTCCTTATTGTTATATAGTTTAATCAAAATGGTTCTTTTCAGCCAGGTGTCCTGTGGTAGACAAAAAGCTGGAAAACGCAGCTGGAATCTCACTCTGTGGCCCCAGCTGGGACCTAGACCTCTCAGAGAGTCAGAGTCAGGGAGGCCTCTGTAGGACAGTCCCCTTCAGAAGAGCTGGCCTCCTGCTTTTAATGATGGGCCCTATAAATATTCAACTGCACAGGCTCGCATTTGTATCTCTCAAGTACTTTTCGGTGTAGCAAGTGTGTAAGGGCACATCATTAAGAACTCAGGGGGGACATTTCAGAGCGTGCCATGCCCAGCAGATTAAAACTAAAGCTTTGAAAATCACCCTGCTCCCTAGGATGTGACTAATCTCTCTCTTACAGATGCACTGCACAGCCTGCACAGGAGGAATTACTGTATGTTGGTGTGCCCGATACTAAATAGCATTGAACGTTTTTAAGATTTGGCAGAATACGGAGAGCACATTAATAATTCCCTTTGAATAAGAAGTTCTCTTTCTCCTTATGAGTTGGCAATCATTATTCCTCCTTTTGCCCCATATTGGCTCCATAGCAAAATCGATTTTTTTTTTTAAACCTGGAATGTATTAGGTCACAACAGAGAGGAAATGCAAAGCTCTCCTGGTCTGCAGTGAATTTCTCGGGCCCGCTAGCTGCTCTACCTCCTCCCATAACCATAACCGGTATTACCTGCGTTACCCCCTGTAACTCTCAGTCAGCCACTCTTCTCTCTGCCCTTTGCTGGTGGGGAGGGTGCACTAAAACCCATGTCCCAGCTTCCAGGGTCCCGCAGCTCTCATTGTCTTCTCAAAGACTTCCCTTTCTGGCTGGCTTCTGAGGTTTTCCCACGTGCTTCTGAAGCCCCCATCCCCGGGCCCTTGCTCTACGCCCTGCAATCATGGCCAGGCAATCAGTGCAGTTGAAGAGGACCCTGCTCAGAGGGGATTCCTGTTTATGTTTAGCATCACAGTCATCATCTTGAAATTCTTTTTTTTTTTTCTAAATGGAAATAGGACCATTTCACTCATGTACAGTAAATTTTTAAATAATCACAGTACCGTATCATTCTTAAGCATTGTTTTGACAAAAATAGAAAACACAGGTTGATGAAACTGTATGTGCAGCAATCTTTGATTCTGCAACTATCTGTCTTGGATTCTACAACTCATACACCAAGTACAGGTGCTCCTCGACTTATCAGAGGGTTATGCCCTGATCCACCCAGTGTGAGTTGAAAACACTGTAGGTTGGCATGTGGAGTTGTTATCCCTAACTCCTGAACAACCTCGTTCAGCAGCACAGCGCACTACACAGCATCAGCCGCTTTCCTTTGTGATCATGGGGCTGGCTAGGAGCTGTACTCACTGCTGCTGATCAGTACTGCAAGAGGATCAGATTGCACAGCATTGGCCTTGGAAAAAGATCAAAATGCAAAATTTGAAGTATGTTTTCTAATGCCTCTTGTAAGATTGCAAAGCCAAAAAATCCTAAGTCGAACTATGATGAGGCGGGACCCTCTGCACAGGGGACGGTGGAGCATATCCTTGGTGTGGATCTTCAGCTTGTATGTTCCTGCCTCCAGCTGCCTCTCAGCCTCTCTGAGTCCGTGCTCAGTTGTCTGCTACCCTTTGTGTATTTGTAGTTGACTTTGGCCTTCCCTCCTTACCCAAGCTTGGTGACCACTGTCACTGTCAGCCTTCCCTCTGCCCCAGCACAGCCTGGGTACAGGTCTGGCAAGATCCTGTTGGGACTTGTATCCTCTGTGCTTTTGGGGTGAAGCAAGGTGGGGGCCATCCCTGCCAAGGCTGGCAGTGCTGTAGTGCTTTGGCAACTGACTGGATACAGAAATGTCAGTCATCTAAAGCTGCTGTCACTCAAGCTGATTCCAGCGCAAGTGACAATCCCATGGAGTTGTGCAACTGCTATGGGAAGGCAAGACTGCATTTTTTTTTTTTTTTGCATTGGCTCTGCAAATTAGTTGTCCTTGACTACCTGGCATCCATCCCCTCCTTCTTCCTTGAGAGAACTCTGCTTTCCAGAGCCCATGCAACCATGTGCCTGGGGAGGAGTGGACTCAAACCTTAGCAACAAGAATGCACCTGATGTGTCCCATGGACAAATGAATCTGTCCTTTCCTCTAATGAAGATTATGAGTCCAAGAATGCATTTGTAACAAAATTCCAACCACAGAGATTTGAGGGATTGCTGAGAAATTTCAGAGGAATTTCTATGGAAGCCATAGCCACAGGAAAAGAGACGTCACTCTCTCCACTTCAATTGAATGCGTTAAGGCAAATCTTATGCCTGGACCTGAGCAGCCACATGGTAGCCAGAGAATGAAGCCACACCTGGAGAAGGCAGGGCTGAGATGGCAAAGAACCTGGCTCTAAATACAAGGTGTACACACTGAACTTATCCCTTCACCTGGACCATTTTCAACTAAGACACAGTGATTTGGGGTTGCCTTTAATTGCAGCAAAATTTGGAAAAATTTATAGCTCCTTTTCTTCCTCTTTACCTTTGGTTTCTAATTTCAGTAAGTCAGTACCATTTTTTCTGTTGTCAGCAATCCTTTAAACAAGCGTATAAAAAGCTATGAAAGACACATACAACGCCTATTTTTGTTTCTGTTTTCTTACATTTTGAATAGTTAGCAGTCTCACCATAGAAGTCACAGAAAACACACCTGGAGTAGACAAAAATATGTACTCCTACAGTACGTATGTCTGTCAACTTAAACTTCCTCCCTGCTTGTTTATGGAAGCCAATGTAAATGGAAACCAAAATGCTTGGTGTTTCTGACATGACACCTCTACCACCTAAGAGGAAACTCAGAGCAGAAGAACGCAGTCACTTCTCGGTCTGTAAGTTCTCTCTTCCTGAATGCACTGCATATGGAGAAGGAACTCATTACCTGTGAACAGATTATCTCACCTGCAAGAACTTCCATATTTACTTCTCACATTTTTACAGGCGAGTCTCCGGTGTGTTTCACTCCCGACTATGTTATCAACAAAGGCAGAAACAGTATCTACCTTTGAGACTCCAGGAGATTTTAACATGTAGAAAGTGCCCAGTAAGGACTTCTGGGCTAATAGGTACATTTATGAATATATAAAAGAGTTAACGATATCATAATAAGTGAATGAACACATGTGAGTATGCTTTGAAAAATTTGTGGAAAATGAGACTAAAAGATAAGCTTATTTTGGTGTAAAAAGTTTCTGAAACCTAGGCCTATTTTTTCAATAATATATTTTTTCATGAATATTTGGAAGAACTCTCATATGCATAGATTTCAAAATGTTTTTCAACAAAATAAACTTATCTTTAAATTTCATTTCCCACAAACTTTTTGAAGTACCTTATATTGTACCTGCTATTTGTAAATTGCTATTTCACTTGTTTTTAATGACCTTTTTTCCATTGTTTTCTATGCTTTAATTGAGGTTCTCCATGAAACAAAAGTTTGAAGGTTGGGAGCATTTTATACTTTATCACTCACTCAGAAAAATTATCAGGTTCTTCTATGTATTAAAATGTTGGGGCATGTTGTTCTTATTGACTGGAAGTTATAAGAGAATGGATAATTCTGTATTTATTGGCTTCACAATTCTAGGATCCAGAATATTACCAGACCTCTCTGCCCAACAGGTACTTTTTGAGCACTTGCTTTATGAAATATACTGATCTAGATTCTTGAGACTAAAATAATAAGCTAAATCAGGTCCCCCTTATCAAAAAATTATAATCTAGTGGCCAGTGTTGTAACACAATGTGTTATCCTGCCATCTACAATGCCAGCATCCTACCTGGTCACTGCTTCATGTCCCAGATGCTCCACTTCTGACCCAGCTCCCTGCTAATGGTCTGTGGAAAACAGCAGAGAATGGTTCAAGTGCTTCAGCCCCTGCATCCATCATGGGAGACCAGGATGAAGCTCCTGGCTCCTAGCTTTGGTATGGCCCTATGGCCATTTTTGGGAGTGAACTGGCAGATGGAAGATCTCTGTTTCTTTGCTTTCTTTCTGTAACTCTGCCTTTTTTTTTTTTTTTTTTTTTTTTTTTTTTTGACAGAGTGGATAGTGAGAGAGAGAGAGGGACAGAGAGAAAGGTCTTCCTTTTGCCGTTGGTTCACCCTCCAATGGCTGCCACAGCTGGCGCGCTGTGGCCGGCACACCGCACTGATCCGAAGGCAGGAGCCAGTGCTTCTCCTGGTCTCCCACCGGGTGCAGGGCCCAAGCACTTGGGCCATTCTCCACTGCCTTCCCGGGCCACAGCAGAGAGCTGGCCTGGAAGAGGGGCAACCGGGACAGAATCTGGTGCCCCGACCTGGACTAGAACCCGGTGTGCTGGTGCCGCTAGGTGGAGGATTAGCCTATTGAGCCATGGCGCCAGCAACTCTGCCTTTTAAGTAAATAAACATCAACTTTAAAAAAAAAGAAAATTATAATCTAGTGTGTATTAACAGAAAATAGATAAATAACCAAATAAATGAAGAAGATAATTCTAGTCCCTGTCAGATGTAATAAAAAAGTCAAGAAAATTAACAAGACCAGTGAGTGGCTAGGGGGAAGGGAGAAATACAGTTTTGGAAATAGAGGTGGAAGTTTAGCCTAACCATTAAACAATAGTTAAAAGGCCCACAACCCTTGTCTAAGTACCTGGGTATCAACCTGGCTCTGGTTTCTGACTACAGCTTCTGGCTAATACAGACCCTGGAAGGCAATACTGATGGCTCAATAAAATGGGTTTCTGCTACCCACCTGAATTGAGTTCCTCATCCTGTCATTGGCCTGGCCTAGTTCCAAATCATTGTGAGCATTTGGGGAGTAAAGCAATGGATGGGCATCTCCATCTTTCAAAACAATAAATACAAATTTAAGGAAAACAAAACAAAACCTTTGGAAGTAATAGAACTGGAAACTAGTGAGTAGGCTGGGTGAATAGTATGGATACTGAAGTCATCAACAATGATGACAAGACAGAAGAACTTCAACAGAAGAAGCGAGAGATGGACAGTTGGTAGGTGACAGACACAGAGTAAGTAAGAAGTTGTGGAGACCAGTGACATAAAGTCCAAAGGGTATAGAATGTTGGAGGAAAAACTGAATGAATTGATTGGAAGTAGAAATGAGGAATAAGCCAAACGCTGTAATCATCTGATTTGGTGGTTTGAGTCCTTTGAAAGGTAGTGACATCCTTAGGTGAAAAACCTTCATGTGGGACCGTAGGTAAAGAGAGATTTCAGTACAGATTGATTAAAGACATTGCAGAGTTTGCAAAGAAAAACTAGGACTATTAAAAGTCAATGGAAGGATCTGAGAGTCAAGAAAGTTGAACACCTGGGTCGCTCTCACAAATAGTCAGCATGGAGATGAACGCCCCAGCGGTAGTGGGCTTCTGATGGTGACTTAGGACAATAGGTAATGAGGCATGAGTTCTGATGGTGACTTAGGACAATAGGGATATGAGGCATGAGTTCTGATGGTGACTTAGGACAATAGGGATATGAGGCATGATGGCTTACTTCTATGAGCTTCTGTGGGTGGGATGGCAATCAGTACCTGTGGAGGAACTGGGGAGACCAAACAACTAATAATTTAATAGTCATGACTAAAATTCTTCATGCAATTTGAATTTGTCTCTGGTTCACTGAGGAGCAGTCTCTCTATAATGATGGAACTGCTAATGGACAGGATATTGAATTTGTATGCCAGTTCCAGTTCTTCTAACCACCTGTCTGTATTCTGTCCCATTTCCTAACTCCCTCACCTGTGAAGTGAACAAGTGGGACTGAACAGCCTGGGTCTTACCTCTGAGAGGAAATTGGTGAAAATGGGTTTCTGTGGATTCTAAAGTAGTTCTCCTTGAACATACTCATTTTTCTGAAAAGTATACACTCGGTAAGAGCTCTGGCTCAACAGTTAACCAAAACTGGATTTTCACCCTAAATCTACAAGTACTAGCTCTGCTACCCAAATCTCTAAAATTTCCCATAACTCTAATCTTCTCCTTTGAAAAGCAAAGTGACAATAATAATATAAAATATTTATTATGAAAATGAAATAATATGGTGTCTGGAAATAGTGGACAATACATCTTAGTCATTTGGTTTTAAACAGAAGAAATGAGTCTTGATTTCATTCACTTAAGTATTGAAAATATATGACATTTCCTTTATTCTTTAATATTTTAAGATGCTAAAACTTCAGTATAATGGTGATTGAGTATACAGCCTCTGTTGCATATGATTTTTTTCAGATAAAGAACAGAATCACATCTAAATTAGGATGAAAAACTCAGCAATAAGCAACCCTACCAGCTGAAACTAAGCCTTATTTTTTCCATTTAGTCTTCACTTTATCAAGCCAATGGCATTAGAAATGCGAAAATAACCAGTTGTCCTCTAAACTGATTATTTTCTCATATTTCATCAATACAGTTTAGTATGCATCTTCCTTGAGTTATTTATCTGTGGTTCAAAATACAGTACATTTTTCAACTTTTTTTTAAAGTATGGCTTCTGTTTTTTTTTATTTTTTATTTTTTTATTTTATTTATTTATTTTTTATTTGAAAGGCAGAGTTACACAGAGAGAGGAAGACGAAGAGAGAGATCTTCCATCTGCTGATTCCCCTCCCAAATGGCCACAGTAATCAGTTCTGGGTCAGGCCAAAGCCAGGAAACTAGAACTCCATTCAGGTCACCCATGTGGGTGTCAGGGGCCCAAGTACCTGAGTCATCTTCTGTTACTTTCTCAAGTGCATTAGCAGAGACCTGGGTTGGAACCAGAGTGGACTATAACCAACACTCTGGTATAGGGTGTGGGTGTTCCAAATGGTGGCTTAACTCTGTTATGACACTTGCCCCAAAGTTGAGAAAGTTTTGAGAAAAAAACAAAACATGAACAAACAAGTACTACCAAGCTGTGTATATTAATCAAGGAACACAGATGGGTCACGAGATGAGATCAAGTCAATCTCTCTCTTTTTATATATATATATAATTTTAAATATATTAATATATAGCATATTAATATATCAACAATACATTAATGTATATTAATGTGTATATTATACATAAATATATAACATGCATTAATAGTAATTAATATTTAATTAATTAATTTAATGTTAATATAGTAAACAATTATAAATTATATATAACTTTAAGTATATATATATTCAAGTATATAAGTATAGTTAATACAGTTTTTTTTCTTTTCTCACCAGCATTTTGTGCTTTAACTAAGTAACAAGTAGAAAATTGTGGAGATAAAAGACTTGACTCACTGTTAGTTGGAGGAACCATGCCCATTATCTGTCTCCTCTGTTCCCTGCTTCTGCATAATCCACCCACATTCACCCAGAAAACCTTGTCTTCCCTACCACAGCCAGAACCTTCAATGTTGATGTCTAGCTCAAAGTCTTTAGCTGCTTTGGGATCAGAAAAAGTGCCCTCACTCCTGCAGTAAATCTGACTGAGCACACGTGCTCTGACGAGGACTGCAGGAGACGGCTATATGCATACAGGACTGGGATGCATTATTAGACCAGGGCAGAGTCAGACTGCTTATTAATTTATCTATGCTTGTGTATGAACAGTAAATTCAAGAAAAACCTGCTCATCGGTTCAATAATTATGCATTGGTGCTCTCTGCGGCTATGCCTAAGGAATATGGTAATGTGTAGAACAGACATGATCTCTGACCTTTCTTGATATATGTGAACTTGTGGGGATGTGATTTACCCTTAGAAGATGGATTTTGTGTGTGTGTGCATGGAAAAAGCAATTGGGTTGGAAATTGGGAGATCTAGGTTCCTGGCCCCAGCCCTGATACTAAATAGCGGTATAAGCAGGGGTCATATATCCTCTCTCCCCGATCAGTTTTCTAATCAGAATAATGAAGGGGTTGCCCTGGATGATCTGTAAGTGTCTTCAGAGATTACAAAAAAAAAAAAAAATTCTATGAAGCTCTGATTATTTCTGTTTCCTGAGTGGGCCCAATGAATAGATTATGAGAGTCAGTATTGCATGTGTGCCTTCCTTCTCCCACTTCTTGGGAGCAGTGAGCTCTTCTAAGGACACACAAGGGGAGGGCAGGGAACTGGAGTTTGGGAAACAAGGGGTAGGCAAGAGCAAGCCTACAAGAACTAGCTTCCAGGGCCTGCCCTTACAAGTCACTTTTAAGCCAAACAGCCAGGAAACACAGCAGTTCCCCTTTGATGCATAGAGTTGACATGTGGTCCAGGAACAAAAAGCAAAATCCTTGTCAATACGCTGTAAAATATTAATGAAAGTAATTTTGGTTAAATAAGATTTTTAAATGGCTTTACAAACAACAAGATTTTTTGTCAATACCTAATCAACAGCTAAATCATTCAAAATAAAAGTTAAAGAGAAGAAAGGAAAGCAGAGAAGCCAACAAACAATATTAGGATAAAATGATTTTATTACATAAATCGATATTGTGATTTTTATTTTCATTTCAGAACACTTTCCAACCATGTGGATTTATACGTGTGTGCATTCGTGCTTTAATGTACATACCTTATGTCCAAAACCAAAAAAGCTTCAAAATTTAAAATACAGACACACAGGCCAGCGTTGTGGCAGTGGTTAAGCAGCTGCTTGTGATGTTGGCTTCCCATACTCGAGTACCAGTCTGATTCCCAGTTGCTCCATTTCTGATCCAGTTCCATGTTAATATGCCCGGGAAAGCAACAGATGTCTCAAGTGCCTGGATCCCTGCCACCTACTAAGGATATCTGGAGAGTTCCAAGTTTTGGCCTTTAAGGCCATTTGGCAAGTAATTAGTAGAAAGCAAACCTCTCTCTCTGTCTCTCATTCACTCTGCCTTTCAAATAAATAAAATTAAAATATTGACATAGAAATGCCAATGCACGAATGTGGTCAAGGTCATAATCCCAGACTTGCCTTGCTGCTCAAGTTCATTGGTACTCCTGAAGACGCACACAGGCAGCTGTGAGCACTGACTGATGAGGGACTCAGAAAGGCAGCAGGAAGCAGCAGAACTTCTCTAGTTTTACAGGCTAGGCAGTTGATGTCTTTTACAAAACCGAATCATATTCCCCGTGAATGCTGCTAAACCAGAGACATTCTCTGATCCACCTTAGACCGGATGCTTCATGTGTAAGTGGATCTTTTTTAAAAATGTGTGTTCTGATTTGCTAGACCTGAGTTAGAAACCAAGATTTGCATTTCAACCAGATGCCATATATGCCCATCACATTTTAACAAAAATCCCAAGGTGCCAGTGCCGTGGCACAGTAGGTTAATCCTCTGCCTGCAGCGCCAGCATCCCTTATGGGCTCCTCTTCCAATCCAACTCTCTGTTGTGGCCTGGGAAAGCAGTTCAAGATGGCCCAGGTGCTTGGGCCCCTGCACCCATGTGGGAGACCAGGAAGAAGCACCTGGCTCCTGGCCTCGAATCGGCACAGCTCCGAATGTTGCAGCCATTTGGGAAGTGAACCAACAGAGGGAAGACCTTTCTCTGTCTCTCCCTCTCACTGTCTGTAACTCTGCTTCTCAAATAAATAAATAAAAAATCTTTAAAAACAAACCAAAAATCCCGTATATCTTATTTGTGGACAGAATTACCTGAAGTCATTTCCCTCATGCTTTAGAATTAATATATATGCATATATATGTATATTTTGTGCACTTCTTTCATAATCTCACAAACTTCACAAAAAAGAACATTGTTTTAAATATGTATTTTGTTTATTTGAAAGGCAGAATGATAGAGGGAGAGACAGAGACAGAGAGAGATCTTCCATTCTCTGGTTCACTCCTCAAATGGCCACAATGCTCAGGTCTGGGACAAGCTGAAGTCAGTACCTGAAGCACCATCTAGGTCTCCCATAGGTGGGAGGGGCAGAGGCCTAAGCACTAGGCCCGTCTTCTGCTGCTGTCTCTGGTGCATTAGCAGGGAGCTGGATTGGAAATGGAGCAGCCAGGACTTGAATGGGTGCTCCAATCGGGGAAGCTGGTGTTGCAGGCGGCCGCTTAACCCACCGAGCCACAGTGCCAGCCAGGAAAGAGGTTGTCATACCATAGTCGGTCCCATTTCTCCCCATTTCTTCCTCAGGGAAAAAGATCTAGTTCTTCTCAGTTTCAGTGAGAGGATTAGGTCACAACACTATCCAACACTTTGCCTGGTTTATAAATCCCAAGCTGGCTTTCTTTTTTTTTTTTTTTATTTCAGTACATTTCCAAATTGATTTGGAGATAATTCTTAAATGTTTTTCCTTGAATTTTCCCAAGTTGGTTGTTCTTCACTGTTTATCTCTTGCCTATCTTGGGTACAGGATATCCCGCCACAGCCTGGAGTCCCTGATGCACGATAACACAGATATGCCCCCTACATAGCTACCATTTAGGGACATAAACACGAGAATATACAGTGTTTCCATTATTTATTTATCGCACTGAGAAAATGCCAGCACAGAAATGCACTGGGGTGGCGTTCTCCAGATGTTGAAGAGTCTGGCTTGGTTTTCAGGCCACTGGTGACTGTTTTCTATCCTAATGTAGTCGTAGCACCTGGCGGGAATCTTGGGTCCCTGAGCATGAAAGATGCAGAGAGATGGTGACTAGAAAGGCCCCTGTGGGTACAAGTGTGAGCTGACTGACTGTGACTGCAATGGTGACATTCATTTCCTGCCTGCTGTCAGTGCCACAGCCGTGGTTAGACAGAAGAGCAGAAGTTAATTGCCTCAGGGATAAGGTCCCTGCGTTAATTGTCACGTTAAAGTTCACATTGCAGTAAAGCTTCCAGCTCAGGTTCATCCCAGCAGCTGGGCTCAGAGGAGCCATGGAATCTCATGTCTGTACATAATGACTCTTCTCCAGAGAAATTTTCCACTTCCTTTGAGAATGAAACGGGAAAACATTTACTTGAACTATAGATTGAAAACCTCAGCAGGAGAGATTGGAAGACTGGATTTTGTCAAAGGAGGGGAGTTTTGGGTCGGGTCAGAAGAGGAGGGCTAGCGCATAGGAGACGGTGATTCAGGGGGGCTAACACGATGATAGTAGATCTGAGAAAATGGCTCCGGAACATGAGATCAACTCACCACAGTGACACTGATGGCAGAGACACGCAGCTTAACAAGGACACCACGGGAGCTGTCAACGTGTGATTGGTGGACTAGGGCGCTAGAGGAAGCTTCTGACAGCAGTAATAGCTGGGGGTCGTAGACCAACGTCATCATTTTTAATTTACTTATTGATTTATTTTCAATTTATTTGAAATGCAGAAAGACAGAGAGATCTGCTGACTCACTTCCCAAATGTTTGCAAGTGAGGGATGGGCCAGGCCAAAGCCAGGAACTGAGCATTCAATCTGGGTCTCCCACATGGGTGACAGGAAATCGAGTCCCTGAACCATCACCTGCTGCCTGCCAGGGTGTCCACTGGCAGGAATCTGGAAAGGGGAGGGGTAAAATCAGAATTTAAACCAGGAACTTTGATATGGGATGTGGGATCCAAGCAGCAACTTAATTGCTGTATCAATTACCCCCCCCAAAGTCATAATTTTTATGAATACATAGCATGTCATTCTTGCTTTCCTTGTAAACTACACCCTCCTTCCTCCTTTTCCTTCCTTCCCTCCCTCATTTCCTATTTTGTTTACCTCATTCCCCTCTCCCTTCTTTTCTTCTTCTCTTCCTTACCACTATATTTACAGGGCAAATCTGCAGAGTGTAGAAGCACTTGGCCAATGCTGCCAAGGTAACTTGGACTCCATTTATGAGCACAAGGGAATTATTCCATAGAATTATGTGAATATAGGCAAAATATGCAGTCTCTTTGACCCTCATTTTTCCCATCCTTGAAGTAGAAACAATAACATATTGCAATTTAGAAATATATTAAAAATTCTGTATTAAGGGGCTGGTGCTGTATCATAGTAGGTTAAGCGTCCCCCTGCAGTGCCAGCATCCTACATGGATGCCAGTTCAAGTCCTGGCTGCTCTACTTCTGATCCAGCTCCTTGCTAATGGTGTGGGAAAGCAGTGGAAGATGGTCCAAGTGCTTGGAACCCTACACCCATGTGGGAGACCCAGAAGAAGCTCCTGGCTCCTGGCTCCTTGATTATGCTCCATGACAGCCATTTGGAGAGTGAGCCAGCAGATGAAAGACTTCTCTCTCTTCTCTCTGTCTCTCTCTCTCTCTCTCTCTCTCTCTGCGTGTGTGTATGTGTGTGTGCGTGTGTGTGTGTGTTATGTCTGCCTCTCAAATAAAAAAAAATTGTGAAAAACTTTTGCATTGAACAAAATGTTGTATGAGAAATAATGTTTAACACTATGTGGAACATACCCACTTGACAATTTTGGGAATCTTATTTAAATCTCAACTTTCCTGATCCATGTCTTCCCAAGGATCCTAATATGAAGTTGTTGAATTGTGTCTTGGTGAGGTTTTGGCATTTTGTTCAATGTGTAGATGAGGTTTGTTTATTAAATGTAGAAGTCAGGTCCCCAGTGATGATATTACATCATCCACTGCTTTGAATTTCCCTGAGAGACCCAGATATTTCTGTTCATTTCAGTTCATTTATTTGGCCTCTGCTTATGCCAGGCATCCTGCTGGGCATGGTGAATTGTACAACAGTGAACAGGACATGGCAACCGTCATGAGGAAATACGGTATTTATTAGAGCTCTGCTGGTTATATCATAAAGAATATTCTGATAAACAGCATAAAAAGGTAGTATTAATAGGGAGAGAAAAATTAATTATCCAGTGAAAGTAATGAGGAGGGAGAAATTAACTATGCGCTGGAAGTAATGAGAAGGGAGAAATTAATTTCTTCTGAAGAAGTGGGGGAAGACATTTAGAAGAAGTGGTATTTACGCTAGACCTTAAAAAAAGAGTTGGTTTGAGACCTCTGCCTCATCCTCCTGTCCTTGCATAACTTAAAAGGCAGGAGTTCTTTGACTCTTACTAAATGGTTGGTAGTCAAATGTGAAACCAGCTCATAGCACTGGCTTCTGAGTTTCTGGATCATCACATGGACAAAAAAACATAGGATACTTGTTTAGAGCACAGCTCAGTTTTCAGGAAAGGCATTTAACTTTTCAATACAGGTCATTGTCTTTTGGTTTTATATTTTGTTGTGGTTTGAATGCTGTCCCCTGCAAACTCACTGAAATTCAATGCCATTGTAACAATAGTGATAGATGGGACCTTTAAGAGTTTGTTTGGTCAAGGGGCTCTACTCTTATGAGTGGGATTGATGCTACCCCTTACAGAAGAATGAATTTGGCTTCCACTTGCCATTCTGCAGTTTGATGATGCAGCCAGGAAAACTCTGCCAGATGCTTGAACCTTGATATTTGACTTCCTAGACTTTGGAACTATGAGCTAATAGATTACTGTTTGCTGTACATTAGCCAGTGCTGAGGATTCAGTTACAGCAGCACAGATGGACTAAGGCACACTTCTTCACAACGTCTTACCTTGGTACAATATAAGACCAATGTTCCTCTTTTTTTTTTTAAGATTTATTTATTTATTTATTTGAAATAAGAGAGAGAAGAGAGAGGGGGGAGAGAGAGAGAGAGAGAGATCTTCCATCCATTGGTTTACTCACTATATTGGCCACAATGGCCAGAGCTGGGCCAATTCAAAGCCAGGATCCAGGAGCTTCTTCTGGGTGACCCATATGGGTGCAGGGTCTCAAGCACTTGGGCCATCTTCTACTGCTTTTCCAGGTCATAGCAGAGAACTGGATTGGAAGTGGAGCAGCCAGGACTCGAACCGTACCCATATGGGATACTGGCACTGCAGGCAGTGGCTTTACCTGCTACACCACAAAACCAGCCCCACAATGTTCCTCTTACTCAGTACAATGCTCCTCCTTGACATGTCTTCATATTCCAGAAGAAAATCAGCTTTTCTTTTCACATAATCATAATTGTCTCTTATCTGTTCTCTTGCTGGAAAAGCATACTATTTTGTACTCATTATTCATTCTGGAATCTCTTCCCTAAACCCTCTCACCTCTCCAGATCTCCTATACAAAAAGATACACAGGGGTCAGCGCTGTGGCTCACTAGGCTAATCCTCTGCCTTGCGGCGCCGGCACACGGGGTTCTAGTCCCGGTCGGGGCGCCGGATTCTATTCCGGTTGCTCCTCTTCCAGGCCAGCTCTTTGCTGTGGCCCGGGAGTGCAGTGGAGGATGGCCCAAGTGCTTGGGCCCCTGCACCCACATGGGAGACCAGGGGAAGCACCTGACTCCTGGCTTTGGATCAGCGCAGTGCGCCGGCCACAGCGATCATTGGAGGGTGAACCAATGGAAAAGGAAGACCTTTCTCTCTGTCTCTGTCTCTCTCTCACTGTCCACTCTGCCTGTCAAAAAAAAAAAAAAAAAAAAAAGATACACAGAATTAGGTGAGGGTGCTGGAAGGCTGCAACCAGGAATTAGAACCACACAACTGATTGCCCTCAGCTCCCCTTTTTGCAGGCCCAGCCACTGGTCCACACCTACAGTAAAAGTGAAGCCCTACAGGCTCTCAATCAGTTGGCCTAAATTCTCAGTGTTATCGCTGAGAAAATTAGAGTGTGAATCCGCATCCAAGACTATAATAAATGAAGAAGTGATATGACATTTTAAGTGTTTCTCTAGGTCCCCAGGTTGTGTCTGAATGGGTCATCCAACCTTGTGGGTGCTTGCCCCTTTACTGGGTAGTTTGTCTTTGGACACTCTGCATCAGAGACAGCTGAGATGCAACCCCCGCTCTGCTTACTTTCTGCAGAATTTCCCCTCCTGTGTTAAATGTGCTTAACCTTTGGAAAAAAGCTATATGATATTCAAACATCTTCTAATGAGGCTCTTCAACTGAGGTCTTTGAGGTTTTATTCACCTGAGTGGTTTCTCTGCAGTCTGTAAAAATGACATTGCTAAGTTTAGTACCATTTCTCTTCTTGTTAGGAAACCAGGAACCAAAACTGTCAGTCCACTTAAGACACTGTGATTGTGTTAGTGATTCAGCCACATGAAAGCACAGACACATTGCTGCTCAGACTCAACTGAGGTGTGGCCTGGGTTAACACCACTGACAGTATCAACAGCTTCTCATGGTCTGTGAGAAGAACTATTTCCTGAATGTGCAGAGGTAAGTGGGAGGCTATTATCTCTGTTCATGGGTGATATGTACCATATTTATTATATTGTTACAGGAGCAGAAGAATCAAGCACCAAAAACGAATCTACTTCTACATAACTATGTAGGAGCATGGCTATATTTTACTGTACAAAGCTAAGGGAAAGAAGCATCCTAGGTTGGCATGGGGTTCAGAAGACCCACTACTGAATAGCCCTGTCAAGTCTAAGTAGATTATGACATCCGTTTGGACTTCAGTTTATCTCTATGAGAGAGATGTTAATCATCCCCCCCCCCCCAGCAGTAAAGGATCTTGGGTACCTCCCATGATGCCAAAGATGTGAACAGTGTTCGAATGTAAGGGAAAACTGTGTTTCCTTTTTAGTTCAGCTTCCTAATTACTCTGAAAGAGTGAATCTGACTCATTTCCATCACCTTCTATTTGCTCATACAAAGAGGCTTCAGGGTTGAGGCTGTCAATAGTTTTTGGAAGTTCCCTAGTTTGGAAGCAAAGTAAAGCTTGGAAAATTATTGGGTTGATGATTCTAGATGAGGAATCGTCTGAGCCTGGGGCAAGGGCAGTGGAGGTTCTCTGGCTAAACACCCACTTCTCAGGGTTATCATTGGGATTTAAGGGATGGGAAGATACAATCATTTCCCATCCTTCAGAGAAATGAGACTTTTATAAATGAAAGTCTCTAGACTAAATCACATGGTTCCCAAAATAAGCAGGAGGTTTCTGTCTGAAAACTGAGACAAGTATGTTGGCTGGAGAGTGATGTCGGAACTGAAGCTCAGTGTTTTTAGTAGAAGACATACAGAGCTCCTTACCAGTTCCCATCCAGTTCCAGGATAATGTTCCTGGGAAGGCAGCAGAAGGTTCCCCCAAGAACCTGAGTTCCTGTCATGCACAAAGGAGACCAGGATGGAATTCCAGGCTCTGGCTTCTGTCTGTCTCAGACCTGGCTGTCGTAGCCATTTGGGGAGTAAACCAGCGAAAGGGAAAGAAGATTCTCTCTCTCTCCTCCTCCTCTCCTTTGTTCTCCCCTTCCCCTTCAACCTCCCCACCCCGTGTATAACTCTTCATTTCAAATTAATAAATGAAATAAAGAATCGAGCACAGTCCCCAGTCTTCAGCAGAAGCAGAAAAGTGATTTAACTGGTGTCTCCTCAGGAATGGGGAATTCAAGGGCAGGGCTTCAGGAGTCCCTGGTCGTGATTTGGATTGATGAACAGGCTTGTTCAATTCTACCAAGGCACAGTCAGACCATGCACAACCAACCAGTTCAGTGCTACCTTGGAGGCAAGGCTCTGTATGTAACTTCGTTCTAGTTGCATCAGATTGGCCACACAATCCACAGAAGGTTGTGCTGGACATGGCTCTTGTCACCGTATATGATTCAGAGAAATGGAGTGTGGACTTGAAAGAGAATGGAGAGCAAAATATTAGCTTCTGGGCCAGACCAACACAGAGTCAAATCACAGCTCGAGCAACCATCCAGCAAACCGTTTGTTCTCCCTGTGTCTCAATGTCTTCATCTGTCAATTGGCAACAATCATGCCTCCCCTCTGTGGCTGTTACGAGGATTACCATGCAACCAGCATTCATCCTGGCACAGCCGGAAGTTCTGAGTGATGGTTCACATCTCCCTCCTGCAATCTTTATGTGTGGTGCACAGCAAGTACCTTGCTGAATCTGTACAGGTTTAGGAGAAAATGTAGTTTGTGCTTAATGAGATGATCATTTACAATATTCCTAAAGGTATAAAATCCCAACTTCTCTAAATATGGGTAGTATGTCATTAGGCAATTTTTGAGAAATCAGAGTTTGGTTTTATTGTCTGTTGGCTATCTTGCTGATTTTCCTGGCTGCTGAAATAAAGATAGTATCAGCATTACTACTTGGGAAACTTTATTCACAGCTTGGGAACTATTTCCCAATCATCTAAGTGGCCCAAGGTCTTCCATGAAGTGTTTGTTTAATCAGCCCCAAATTGTTTTACGTTCAGTAACTGCTAAACCTGGGAAATGTTTCCTATCTTTCTGGAGTAAATTCCCCCTTTCTGTAATATCAGGAAATTAGAGTAATGAACAACATTGCAATCTTTGTGCTTCCTGGTACGAGGTACAGAGCCAAGCACGAGTACACCCCAGAACATGTCTTTCTGGTAACAGGTCACTTTCACCGTTCACTTCCTGGTGATTCCCCCTCAGCACGACCAGGAATGAAGGAGGTGCATTCTTTCCTGCTTTGTGGATGAGCAAACTCTCAAGGGCTAAACGCCTGCTCACAGAAAGGTTGGAGTCTCTGTCAACACGTGGATGATGAACTGTAGTACAAATATGAGAAACCAGCCCTGGGAACAGGTATCCCTCATGCCCAGTGGGTTCTGGCTCAGATCAGATTTGGGTTTGAATTTTCTTTCTGCAACTTATTGGTTGTGCAGCTCTGGTTAAGTCACTAGAGTCTCTGGAACTCAGTTTATTTCCTTTCTAGTGTGGATATCAAAACAGTAGCATGATTTTTAAAAGGTGCACATACAACCCTGATATGCAATCATTCAATTTAAGATTCTTCAAGTTTACAATAGTGTGAAAGCTATGCTTTTTTAAAAAAGATTTATTAAATTTATTTGAAAGTTGGAGTTACGCAGAGAGAAGGGGAGGCAGAGAGAGGGAGACAGAGAGAAGTCCTCCATCTGCTAGTTCTCTCCCCAAATGGCTGCAATGGCTGGAGCTGCGTCAATCCAAAGCCAGGAGCCAGGAGCTTCTTCTGGGTGTCCTATGCGGGTGCAGGGACCCAAGGACTTGGGCCATCTTCCACTGCTTTCCCACGCCATAGCAGAGAGCTGAATCAGAAATGGAGCAGCCGGGACTCGAACTGGCGCTCACATGGGATGTAGGCGGCAGCTTTACCTGCTACACCACAGCGCCAGCCCCAAAAGTTATATGCTTTCAGTAGAAACAACACTAAGTTTTTTTTCCTTTTTCCAGGCTGGCGGTGTGTGGCACAATCCTGTCTTATGACACTGGAAGGCAGAAGTGTATGCTGCTCCCAGTCAGCTCCAATTAGAGAAAATGACACACTGTACAGTGTACTAAGAGTTAAGGATACACAATGCATTTTTTGACTTAAAAGGGGGCTAGTTAAACTTATTGTAAGTTGACTAGTACCATTGTAGTGCCCTGACAGCAAGCCCTTGGTATGTCTTAGTTTGTTTTATCTGAATTCATTAATCTAGCTGGTATGTTTATTATATCAATTTATTGCTAGCATTTCATATGGAAAGCATGGCCTTGTAGAAGTTATATACAAGAAGGAGTTACAATGGCAATAGAGCCTAAAACACGCACCCCCCCCCCCCCCCCCCCGCCAATTCTAGAAGGCAAGAGAGGAGGGAAACTGTGGGAGGAGAGACTGACATGTGGGTAATCTCCGTGAGGATTAAATCAGGGTTGTTTGCACACACAAAGATTCAGGGAATCTGTAGGTTTCAGGAAGGAGACACTTGTACAGACAGCACTGAGCATCTTTCACGCCCACACTTGAAGTCCTAAGCAGCATTCCGAGTCATGCTTTTGTATGACTCAGGCATGAGGCAAGTTTCCGTGTGATGTCCATTCTGGCTTTCAGGAAGCCCTGCTGGTGGTCCCTAGAGCCTTTCTGGGTTGACACATAGTTTCCAATCCTCTAAGACTCTGATCTATCTTTTGATGGGAGCTTGGGGATAGCCTGGGAGGGGAAGGAGGAAGGACACATGGAGAACAGGATCAGTGGAGCCTCAGTGAAAGCTCTGTTCACTACAAGTCCTGCTTGTATCAAGGAAAAGCTTTTGATTTTCCCAGGCACACACTCGGGTGTTGTCTCAGTGTGGCTCTGGGGTTTTTGGAAGGTCCCCAGAAAAAGAAAGAAAAAGGGTTTGGAGAATTTGCATAGCTTTTCATGAATCTCACATTTGAGAGGTACACCTACCTGAGTTCAATTCCCTAATCTGTCTCTTGTCAACAATGCAGACTTATGCTTGCACAAGTTTGTTTAATTTCTTATGGACCCATTTTTCTCCACCATACATGGAGCTCATGATATATACAACATTGGGCTTCTGAGATGCAGAGCTATCACTTCTAACATATTCCAGCACCTGGTCCTCAATACACAGAAGCTGATGTCATTATTATTTATTGGTTATTTGAATTGCATGTAGTCTGAATGTATTAAGGAATCATACCATTTCAGAAATGAGATCTATTAAAGAGAAACATACACTATAAATTGTAAAAAAGGGAAGAAGAGGAGGGCCTGGGATGGTTGAGTGGGGTGATCTGATCTGGTAGAGTTGGTGAAGGACCTTAATGCAAGGAGGAAGGGGTTAAACTCTGGGCAATTAGGGGAGGGACACAGCAAGTGTTGAGAAGAGGAGGGGAAAGGATGCACTTAAAGAAATAGGCAAAGAAGACAGCTTTAGCAATTCATACCTTCCTAGTCTCCATGGAAATGGGAGAATTAATGAACTAATATCTGTAAAGTACTTAGAGACTATCAAATAAAAGAACTATAGAAATCCCAAGTAGTATTATAATTTTATTAAACATTTATTGAGCATGGTGCAGAACATATAGGAGCTATACTTTCTGCCCAGAGGGTTCAGAGTATAATCACAATATTTTTATTAATAATCTGGAGGGCAGAGGTAATTCTAGATAAACAATAACTTCAGCATTTCTCTGAAGAATTCAAGTGGGTATTGCATCTGGTTGCCCTATTTGGTCCTTGGATTTCCAGAATGTGATTTTTGCTGTCATTATACAAGATTTATACTAATGATAATAATAAAAGTCAAAGAAATAATATGCCAGATACTGTGCTGGGTACTCCATGTATTATCTCTAATCTTGGTAACAAATTCTGAGCCATGATATTAATATTCCCATTATAATTATAAGGAAATTGAGGCTCAGAGAAGTTAGCCAACATTACCCAGATAGGAAGTAATATATTTGACCTTACAAAAAGAGCAGAGATTAGCTCTTAGACCATGCTTTTCTCAAAATCATTTGAGCGGTTTGGATAGTTTGGGAGTATAAGAGCAACATGACCCTGGTCTCCATCTTAAACTAAAAGTTCTTAGTATATTTTCCATAGACCCTCTCTCAAGCATCTGTAGAACTCTGTAAAATTGTTTGCAAACCTGAATGTCTAATGTGTTTAAGCATTATTCTGGGGAATGGGCATTTATTAGATTCTTGAAGGAGCTCATAAATGAAATAACATTAAGAATGACTGTGTCCATCTTGAGCCAACTCTGTGTTAGACAGGGACAAGAAATATGCTGGGCATGAGCCCAAACCTTGACTATTGTACCAAATACAAGGGCAATCAGAAACAGATATGCGGGTGGCAAATTCAAGGGTCTTTCTTGCAGTTTTCTCCAATTAATTCCTAAGCTTCCTGTCATTCAGTCTTCCATTATGAAGCAGAGATATTCAATCAAATAACAAGAGATACTCCAGTCTGGTCCATCTCAAATCACATCTCTGACGTCATATGTTTCCTGTTCCTCACAGAAGAGTTAGTTGTGCCATCATTTGTGTACATCTCAACACAAACACCTATATAAGGGCCGGCGCTGCGGCTCACTAGGCTAATCCTCCACCTAGCGGCGCCGGCACACCGGGTTCGAGTCCCGGTCGGGGCGCCAGATTCTGTCCCGGTTGCCCCTCTTCCAGGCCAGCTCTCTGCTGTGGCCAGGGTGTGCAGTGGAGGATGGCCCAAGTGCTTGGGCCCTGCACCCGCATGGGAGACCAGGAGAAGCACCTGGCTCCTGCCTTCAGATCAGCGCGGTGCGCTGGCCACAGTGCACTGGCTGCGGTGGCCATTGGAGGGTGAACCAATGGCAAAGGAAGACCTTTCTCTCTGTCTCTCTCTTTCACTGTCCACTCTGCCTGTCAAAAAAAAAAAAAAACAAATCAAAAAAAAAAAACAAAAAACAAAAAAAAACACCTATATAAGACACCATGTTACATTGCAATTATGTTCTCGCTCTACCCCTCTCTCTCTCACTCCCTCTCTCTCTCTCCTCCATCTATCTCTCTCAAGATTTATTTATTTATTTATTTGAAAGACAGAATTACAGAGATAGAGAGAGAAGCAGAGAAAGAGAGACCTTCCATCCTCTGGTTTACTCTCCAAATGGCTGCAACACCATTTTGGACTAGGCCACACCAAAGCCAGGGGCCAGGAGCTTCATTCAGGTCTCCCACATGGGTTCAGGGGCCCAAGCACCTGGGCCATCCTCTGCTGACTTCCTAGGTGCATTATCAGGGAGCTGGGTTGAAAGTAGAGCAGTCTGAACAGGAACCAGCGCTCATGAGGGATGCTGATGCTGCAGGTGGCAGCTTAACCCACTGCATCACAGCACTTGCCTCTGTATTCATCTCTTTCATTAGACTTTGTGTTTCCCTTGGGCAAGAGCCATATTATATTTGCATCTTTATTCCATATATAGCATGATGCCTAGAATAGAGTCAGCACTCAACAAAAACTTAGATGGTTTGTTGTATAGATTGACAAATGAATACATTTTTTATAGTCTTGCTAAAACATTGACAGGCATTGAATCATAAGAACACACTAATTTTAGGCTAGGTTATACACAGATTATGTTAGTGAAATGTGTGATGATCATGGGAAGGGAATATCTATCGGGCCGGTATTGTTGCTTTACTTATACCAATGGGTATAGCAAAATGATTCAGTGTGATAGAATTTTGCATAGCACATAGCTTTTCTACTTAGGAGGATCAAGTTGGGTGATTGGAAAGTTAGAGTGTGCTGTGAAACTTATTTCCGTCCTCTATCCCTCTGCAAAAGGTACATTGCAGTTGACTTTCCAGCTCCTACTTTGTGTAATTTGACTAAATGGAGAGTGAAAGCTTTTCATGCCCACAGAATCCTAATATTAACATCTTAGTAACGTATTCAAGTTACCACCTACCTGTGTGGCCTGTAGATCCTTGGAGAAGCCTATTAGGACAGGAGGATTCCTGCTATTTTAGAGTATCTTTGACAGTAGAGAGGATAATAATCCTAAACAATCTGTCAGGGTTATATTTAGTGAAAATTCCTGGCTTGTTAGCCTGGCTAATCTTTGAGTGATCTGTGTTTGAACAGAAAATGCTGTTATCTCTTATCCCATCTATTCCTGTGGTGAGCAATGGGACTGCTGAGCCAGTCCTGATGATGTCATCTTCATCACCATGGGAACATGTTCCTTTCACAAAGATGAGAGTTTAGTTCATCCTAAAAATGTCCAAGAGGTCTCTTGAAGTCTGGTCAGAATTTTCCAGTGGGATTTATGTATAATCCATGAGAGGTGACTTGAAAGAATACACATTGCTGCATTTTACTGAGGGACCTTGAATTACAAGACTTAAAAAAGAAAGCCTTGTCTTCAAATACAGAGATAAAGAGGCAAAAGGAGCTCACTTTCACAGAGGCAGTCAGGTGTTTACCCAGTAGGGTAACCTGCATCATTTATTCTTCCCTGGGTACTCCAGGGGATGCTTCCCACCCTTCAGTTTGCTTTGTAGCCTGACATCGCAAGAGAATACCTTCCTAGAGTAGAGAAATGTTTTCTGGACTATATTGGCATAACTCTCCTGTCCCTGTCCCTTCAGGCTCTGAAACAGAATTGTACATGTGCCTCTCTTTGGTAAAGGATCCTGACTTCATGAATCTGAGGTTCATGTTTTTCCCACTTGTTGAGTGAAGTTTACAGCAGAAAAGTTCTGAGATGTTCACTTTGGCAGCAACATTTCACGTGGCATAAATGATAGTGCTTTGGTTCTAAAGGGACATGTTATATATTCTTTGAATCCAATAGCCTCTAGGGAAAACCCTACCAGGGCCACCATGGCGGCTACAGAGCAAGATTTATTTTTTTAGATATAGTCTATTACTCAAGTTTCAAGCCTATGAAGAGATTATTCATCCTGTAAAACCTGTAATGTCAGAAGTCATGGAAAAAAAAAACCCATGGAAATCTACAGGTATTGATATCATCACTGTTTTTCATCCTAAGAAGTTTCCTGGCTGTTAGTTGCAGTAGCCTGATCCTTGAAAGAGCTGGTAGAGAGTCCTTTGAACTGTCTGCCCAGTAGCTTTCTGTGAAAACTGAGGAATGGAGGACAAGGATGGGGACCGGATCCGTGCCTCTAATGTTATAGGCCCCGACTCTGAGATGCACACATGGTGAAGAGCTGACAGCTGAGCTAAAGGCACTCTAAGATGTGAGACAGCATCCCCTCTTATGTCTGGGCCCCACATTCCCTAGGCTCTGGTTCAGAGAAGTACAACAATTTGCTCAAAATCCCAGACTTGTTAGGTGACAAGCTTAGACTTGAATCTATACCACAAGATCCATGCCACAAAATCTCTGCCCATTTTAGTAAAAAGACTAGAAGCTGTTAAGGGCTGTTGAATTTTATCCTGATGCTATTTTAGTCTGTGAGTTGCTTCCTATGTTTCCTTTATCCCCTTACCCCTATCCCACAGGTATTGCAGTTTCACCTTCACAAAATCACAGCAATATCCATAAAGCAAAAGTTCATCTTTGCCAACATTAGTAGAAGACAGTAAAGAGAAGCAAAGATACATCCAGCAAAGAAAGGCTTAGCTATTACTTAACTTCAACAGTGAATCCAGTGCAATTTAAGAAACTAACTAACTTTGAGAAGCTTTGGAAATTCTGCACTTACTTGAGGATTATAGGAAATTGAATTAAGCTCTTTGACTCTCTGCTAGCTGGGATATAGATCAGGCGCAGACTGGCTGCTGCCTTACGTTGGCAAAGTAATTTGGGCAATTCGTCCACAACCTTCCTTTTGATCTGTAACGTAGCGGTAAGAACTCATGATTGTTTTAGTGCATTGATTTGGTGCTCAAGTGCTTGTGGGAATGAGAATGCTGTGATATCACAGACACAGTTCAATACTCCGTCCACAGCGCTGTTAAAAAGGAGTCCTTCTAAAAGGCAAACCTGATCGTTACCCCCACCTCCCACTCCAACACCTTCAGTGACTTGCTTTTTTTCACCAGAACAATACCAAATTCCTCTTTCTGATGCACAGGCTGGCCCCAATTTAGCCTCTCTTCAGACCTATCTCCTGCCCTTTCTATTTCATGCATCAGCCCTTGCCCCTTAATATCCTGATGCTTTGCAAATGCTCAATTCTCCAACATCTTCCTACTCACTACTCCATTTCAAGGCCAGCGACTCCAGAAAGCCTTCTCTATCTGCTTGAGAGTCATGGGGCCTTTTCCTATACTATCATCACATCTTACGTGTGACAATCATCACACTGTATTGTGAGCAGTGGCTTTTTTTATGGAAACCACTGTGATTCCAAGAGCTCTTTGAAATCAGTCTCTGCCTGCTACTCAATTACACCTTCTAAGTGTCTCCTTTGGTATGTTTAGTGAAACAGCCAATGCATTGTCAGTGTTGGTGCTTCAAGAAGAAGTTGGGGGTGCAAAATACATGACTTGACTTACTTGTCACAATCTTGCAATATTTTAGTCTCAGATTTTGAAACCTAAGTAGCCTACGTGCTATGGGAATTGTACATTCACTCTGGGCGTATTGTGCCACTCTTGAAATTGTAAGCTGGCATTGCGGCTCCGCTCAGGTACAAACTGAATTCCCAGTGCTGAGCTATGGCAAGGATGAAGGTGAATACGAAAGGGCAGCTGAGTACCAACTCCAGAAGGCAACATACAAAATTCAAAAGGTTACAAGTGGCAAACTGAATGGTGGGGACTTATATCCAAGTCCTAGGAACCAGTGGAATATCAGTGACTAAGAAAGGAAGCCACACTGCTTATTGAAAAAATCTGCACACAGAAAACCTCCACAGAGATGGAAACTGAGCAGACTGTAGAAATGTTCAGAAAAGTTACAGGTACACTTTTCATCTCCCAAAGTGCATTTATTTCTTCCCATAAATCATATCCTCCTATATGTTTTTCAGTATCCTTCCAGGCACCACTCTTCACTCAGTCATTTAAAAATATAAAACATGAAGATTTTGTGGATTCTTAGCACTTTTATTTACAGCCATTAACAATGGTAATGCCATGCCAGTGCTCACTGATACTATGTTCCAGATACCATATAAGTATGAAGTAATAACTCACCTAAGACACATCACAGTCCATTTTCCATTGAGAGTCAAATTTTAATATAAAAATAAATGAAGCAATCAATAACTTCCCAAAGTCACATACTGTGGGGAGCAACTTGGACTAGACTGTTACTGGAATTAAGACTTATTCTATGCATCTGCTCTCCCACAATATGGCGCTGGGAGAGGAGAAAACAGCTTCTACACAGCTGCCTCCAGTTCAACCAATAAACAGCAGGACCTGCTCCTGATTGGAGGAGAGCAGCGTACTCGGCGTGTGGGTAGCAGAGTTGGGATTGGTGGAAGAGGACTATAAAGGAGGAGAGAGACAACATGCACCAGGAACACCTGGAGGAACATCTGAGCAGCCCCCGAGAGAGCCGGCTGGCGGTGTGCCGCTCCCCCGCGGAAGTGGGGAAAGTGGCAGGGGGAACCGCCCTTCCACGGAGGTGGAAGGGACTGTAGCCAACCCGGGAAGAACCAGCAGCAAACCCGGGGAGGGCCGAGCAGACAAAAGAACAACGCAGGGTCCTGTGTTGTTCCTCCGTGAAGAGGGGGAGCGACATAATGGTGCCGTGACTCAGATAGGAAACCTAGGCAGGGTTTAGTGTCGTTCCTCCGTGAAGAGGGGGAGCGACAACATACAACTGAGATTTTCATCCAGGCGGTCTGTCTAAAGAATCCTCACCTACTCACCTAGAAGTGATATATATATATATATATATATATATATAATATATATAAGTGCTATATATATTTATCACATATATTATATTGTCACCAATCCAAGAAACTTAATGCTGAAATGTACCCCACTTCTTTTCAAAGTTGACATTCCCACCATCTACTTTTGTTTCAGTTCTGTCTGCTAACATTTGGATCTGTCCCCTTGTCTCTTTCTCTCTCTAAAACTAAAAAGAATATGAGTTTGACACTTATACAAAATTAAGTTTAGGTTATAGACATATGATTTTGACCTTATGCCATTATTTACCTGTATAGTAAATTTCAATTTCTTACACCATGAATTTTTATAAGAGTTAAATAAAAATGATTTGATGAATCACACCTGGCACCTAATAGGTAATCTCTAACTTGCAATTTGCTTATGTGACAAGCTATATATGGTAAGAAACAGGCAAACGACCTGTCCCCTACCCATTTTTAGATATTTCTGTGCATAAAAAAGTGAATATCATTTTTTCCAGCAGAGCACTCTGGACCCTTTAAGATCTAAACTCAGCTGACACCGCCAGGTTCAGTGTGCAGTGATTTTTATGCACCCTACTCTACACGATTGGCAAATTATTCCTGAGCTATTCCCTTGCATGCACTTGATTCCCTAGCTTTGTTTACAAAGTTTCCTCTGTGGAAGGTGCGAGTTCCTTCAAGGTCTATGTCCCTCTCTAGCTATTACTCTTGGACATTCCGGTGGCCTCCTGATCTTTAGCATTTCCATAATCCTCCCTATATTGGTCAGTTTTTCATTACTATACCTAAACACTTGAGAGAAGCTTCTTAGGACACAGGGAAGGTTTTATTTTGGTTGCCACTTTCGGGGTTCACAATCTGGTATCAGGTGGCCCCATTAGTCTGGTGTCTGATGAGGATGGCAAATGCATGCACAGGGAGGATCACCTGGGAGCCAGGGAACAGTAGGGGAAGCTGGACAAACTCAGCTCCTAATAACCAAGCCCTGGGGAGAACGGCTTCGTGAAGTTATGTCCCCAGTGACCAGATACCTCTCACTGGGGCCATACCTAGACACCATGATTAAGTCAAGCTTCCACCCTGAATCCATTAATATTAATCCATTAGCCATTAACATCATATTCTGGGGACCTATTCCCAAATACATTGGTCTTTGGGAGACATCACAAGTATTATCCAAACTGCAGCACTTCCTAGAAAGTGAAGATCAACAAGAGGCATAACTGAAACCACACGTGATCCATGCATTCAGCAGTTTTCAGGAAACAGAGAATCTGAGGTACACATCAATAGAAAAATTGATACTAATTTACTAAAGAACTCCCTCCAAGGCTATCCTTTGGGTGGGAAGAGGAGGGCCTGAAGGGACAGGGAAGTTAACAGCCTCCATGGAACAGAGGAGAGAAGAGTAGACAATGCACATGCATCAGCTCAAACATAAAAAGTCCAACATTAAAAACCAAAAAAGGGAAAAAATGCTAATTTTTTTACTGGTTTATGGTTGTTCCCAGAACTGGCTCCAGGGAAGCTGCTTATTTTTTCAGAACCGAGGTATAGCCTCACAGAAGCCTTGTTTCTTTGAGTGAAGAAAATAAATACAGAAGTGGTGTTTCTTGGAGATGCAGCAGCACAGTAAAAGGAGGAAGAGAAAGAAGGGAAATTAAGGCTCCTACAGACACAAGATAAGCAAAGCGATTCCTTATCACCCCTCCCCTTCTGGATCATCTATCAGATTAACTGTGCTCAACTATGTCCTTGGAAGAGAGCAGTTTATCTACAAAATGCCTTGAATATTACATATATATATAATTAACTCTATACAAATCAATGTAAGAAATGAAGACAAAATATGGATAAAAGCATTAACTTCTCATTTCTGGTCTGGCTTTATAAGGAGCTTAGACATTGCCATTTTGTCCTAAGACCACGTTAAAAAAAATAAAAGCTGAGTGGAAAAATCAGCAACTCTGTTTATATCTATCATAGGGGAAAACGCTGATCCCAAATTGAACGATCAACAGGTGAGTACAGAAAAGCACAACTTACTGCAGCACAAACTCACTGGTGGAAGCGGTTGTGGGACCAGTGCCAGGATAGGGAAATGGAAACTGTAACTGAAAAATTGCTTGAGGCTCCATGTGGACCTGTCTGGGAGACTAAAGTCAAGAGGACAGGTCATAAAGGTGGGGTCTGCAAGCCCCTGTGTGTGTGTGTGTGTGTGCTGTGGGTGTGGGTGTGTGGGTGTGAATTTATTTTAAAATTTATATAAAGGGAACAAATTTCACTTATTTCAAATGTGCGTGTTTTACCTGCAGGAATTTGTCTGGGTCTCACAACCCAGAGAAAACTGTCCTGGATCTTCCATCAGGAAGAGTGGTCAAGGAACTCCTTTGACATACACCAGTTCTTTGTTCTTCACAAGGTCTGCCCTTGGGCGAAACAATTTAACCAGAGCCAATTTGCCAGGGTTTTATCAGAAGTGTAACTAACCAGGGAAAAGGAAAATAATCCAGCTAGCTCTCTTTTACCATCCTGTCTGATATTAAGCGGTATGGAGGGTGAGAAGCACTGCTGAGAGTCCCAGCCCAGGACACAGGCTGACCAAAAGCTGGGATGCAATTGTGGGGCTACCACAGTACTGCAGGCCTGTCTTCAGCAACTCTTTTCATGCAGCACATCATGGCCACTTTTCAATGCATGCAAAGCAGAAAAACAAAACGCAAACAGATGCAACAAGCATCAGAAGTAGCGTATTTGGCAAAAACACTGGAATTCAGCAGGCACCGCAGCTCACTAGGCTAATCCTCTGCCTGCAGCGCCGGCACCCTGGGTTCTAGTCCCAGTCGGGGCACTGGATTCTGTCCCAGTTGCTCTTCTTCCAGTCCAGCTCTCTGCTGTGGCCCGGGAGTGCAGTGGAGGATGGCCCAAGTGCTTGGGCCCTGCACCCCATGGGAGACCAGGATAAGCACCTGGCTCCTGGCTTCGGATCAGCACAGTGCACCGGCCGCAGTGGCCATTGGGGAGTGAACCAACGGCAAAGGAAGACCTTTCTCTCTGTGTCTCTCTCTCACTGTCCACTCTGCCTGTCAAAAAAAAAAAAAAAAAAAAAAAAAAAGAACACTGGAATTAACAGGCCAGGAACGTATAATGATCATGACAAAAATGCTAAGGATTTTCATGAGGAAAATTGGCAATATTCATGAACAGATGGATGATATAAGAAAAAAAATTAAATTCTAAGAAACAACAACCAGCAGAAATTTTTAAAAATCAAAATACTCAATAGAAAGGAAAGATGAATTTGATGGACTTATTAACAGACTGATGCTAGCTCAGAGGGAATTATCACTGAGTTGGAGGATATCTAGCCTCAAAACCTGAAAAGAAAGGAAAAAGAGGGGCAGGCGCTGTGCGCAGTGGGTTGTGGGGAGCAACCCGGACTGGACTGAGTTACTGGAATTAAGACTTATTCTATGCATCTGCTCTCCCACAATATGGCGCTGGGAGAGGAGAAAACAGCTTCTACACAGCTGCCTCCAGTTCAACCAATAAACAGCAGGACCTGCTCCTGATTGGAGGAGAGCAGCGTACTCGGCGTGTGGGTAGCAGAGTTGGGATTGGTGGAAGAGGACTATAAAGGAGGAGAGAGACAACATGCACCAGGAACATCTATCTGAAGGAACACCTGTGCAGCCCCCGAGAGAGCTGGCCGGCGGTGTGCCGCTCCCCTGTGGAAGTGGGGAAAGTGGCCAGGGGGAACCGCCCTTCCACGGAGGTGGAAGGGAGAGTAGCCAACCCGGGAAGAACCAGCAGCAAACCCGGGGAGGGCCGAGCAGACAAAAGAACAACGCAGGGTCCTGTGTCGTTCCCCCAGGAAGATGGGGAGCGACAGTGGGTAAAGCCATCGCTTGCAGTGCCAGCATCCCATATGGGCGCCGGTTTGAGTCCCGGCTGCTCCACTTCTGATCCAGCTCTCTG